>NW_005371933.1:44272-77614 GCF_000412655.1 Myotis brandtii | reverse complement strand
AAGGGGGCTCTGTTCCGTCACCCCCCTCTCTAGAGTTCCCTGGAAGCAGACAGGAGACTCAGCAGTGAGCTGCTTCCTCCAACAGGTAGATATATGTCTTGCTCAGAATAAGAAAAAGAAAATCAAGAAAGATGGACATGCAAAGTACAAAAGAGAAGCTCCTTTTTCTTGAAACAAACAAACTGAGGAATTCAACTGAGAGAAGGAAAACCAAATAATTTAAATGAAAAAAACAAAAGGTACACAAATACTCCTTCCTCTCCATACACATACTTCACCCCCCTCTCTAGAGTTCCCTGGAAGCAGACAGGAGACTCAGCAGTGAGCTGCCTCCTCCAACAGGTAGATATATGTCTTGCTCAGAATAAGAAAAAGAAAATCAAGAAATATGGACATGCTAAGTACAAAAGAGAAGCTCCTTTTTCTTAAAACAAACAAACAAACAAACAAACAAACTGAGGAATGCAACTGAGAGAAGGAAAACCAAATAATTTAAATGAAAAAAACAAAAGGTACACAAATACTCCTTCCTCCCCATACACATACTTCTCTGTACATAATTCAGAGAATCTAATGGAATTATTGAGGTTTTGTTGTGGATTTCATTGTGGAGGTCTTTGAACACAGTTGTAATTTTTTGATGAGTAAGGTTTACCTGACCCCAGTCCCTTTTAGAAAATCATGCCTCCTTTGCATACTTTTGCCCTTTTTCATAGTTCCCCTTATGTAAGCAAGAGGGTGATACCAAGTGTCTAGCCCTAAGTCTTTATTTGAGAAGTGAGGGAAAATGATTAGAGTTCTGCTCTCTGTGGAGAATCTCTGATAACAGTCAGCAGGTTTTTATTGAGGTTTTATTTTTGGATTTCATTGTTGAGGTCTCTGAACACAGTTGTAATTTTTTGATGAGTAAGGTTTACCTGACCCCAGTCCCTTTTAGAAAATCATGCCTCCTTTGCATACTTTTGCCCTTTTTCATAGTTCACCTTACGTAAACAAGAGGGTGATACCAAGTGTCTAGCCCTAAGTCTTTATTTGAGAAGTGAGGGAAAATGGTTAGAGTTCTGCTTTCTGTGGAGAATCCCTGATAACAATCAGCAGGTTTTGCCGTGGCCAGTGTGGCTCAATGGTTGAGTATCAACCCAAGAACCTGGAGCTTATGTGTCAGTTCTGGGTGAGGGCACATGCCCAAGTTGCGGGCTCTATCCCCAATAGGGGGTGTGCAGGAGGTGTTTTTATCTCTCTATCCCTCTCCTTTCTTCTCTTTAAAATTAATTAAAACATATATATCTAAAAATAATGTAATAGGTTTTGGAAAACTTTTCACCCACTGAGAAAAGATACTAAATAAAAAGCATATGGATGAGAAAAATGGATCTACCAAATAGGTCAGTGTCTCAAAGTGTGGGCCTGTAGGTCACTGACAACACTGCTACTTTAAAAATGAGCCCCTGCTCGTTCCAGATGCCCAGGAAGGACTCTGCTTTGTTTTTCTTTCTGGCATTTATGTAATGTTGTTATTGGAGAATTCACATCAATGATCCACTATCCTTGGTCTGTGTAATTCTTTATTGAATTCATTTCCATTGAAGCAGTAATATTTATATCTGCTTTGTTCAGTCAGGTATTAGTAGCAAAATCTTGCATGAGGAATCAGAAATTCTTGCAGCAGTATGCCTAATTCATTTGGGTTGCCAACCGAGAGATAGCTGGATAATCACGTCTTCGTCACACATGTGGGCAGTGTGACTGGTGATAATACCGTGCGGGGTTCTTGCAGATGCCTCAGCAAAATCGGTAATGTCATGGACTCACTCTTCATCGAGTGAAAAGACAGCCTGTGCGAGCTGGATCTTTCAAAATTGAGTTTCATGTTCAAAATTCAACTTCAGCCAAAACAGATGGCTTCCACTGGCCCATTTCTGAAACCTGCATCTTGATAGGGCTTTTATTTTTAGATAATCATAAATCTTAACATTTAGCTTTATTTTTATAGAATTAATATTAATTGTAGCAGTTCTTCTAAGTCTCTTTATAGACAGAACTAACAATGGAAAAATATCTGGGAGAGCTCACATCAAAGAAAAATCTAATGAAAGCGTGTGTTTTTTTAATACAGATCATTAGTCAGAGAAGTGAAACAAATGTTGTCTTCTTGTTAAAGCGATTACCTCACCTCTTTGTTGAAAACATGAAACTGCTGAGAGTTACAGTCTATCATTTTTATAAAATATTAGTTGTTGAAGAGTGAGTCTCTAGCAGGCATTCCAAGTTATTTTTTCCTATTCGCTCAAATCCAAAATATTGCTCATCTAAACTTTGTTAATCACTGTTACAGTAAGTCTGAGACTGCGAGACGCCCAGTAATTCATAACTGTCTCGGGACTTCTTCACCTTAAGGTCGGTCACTCAGTTCCTGAGCTGGCGATCAGTAACAAGAAAGCACCGTCTGCTGTAACGGCATGGAATTAATAAAAAGGAAAGCAAGAGATTTTATTTCAAAAATCTGTCTGTAAAGCCACCAGGTTTCTAGCACTGCTTCTTCTTTGCCATCCATCACCTCATTTTTGGAGGGAAATAAGGTGCTGGTGAGGTTCCCCACCCCGAAAAGTAGCCCTGATAAGCACAGCAATGGCACAACGTGCTCTGGGAGCAGAGGGGAGGGGCCCTGAAATCTGCAATGAGAGGAGCTATGGAAGGTGCCACAGAAGAAGTGGCCCCTGGATCGACTCCTGAGAAGCCAGAGGAGCTTTGAGCAAAGCAGGTAGGGGGGAGAGTTTCTAGTGGAGGAAGGAGTGTGCACCAAGTCAGCAAGAAATTGAAGACCATGGGGTCTTCAAAGAACTCTAGTATGCTGGTGGGGATGGAGCATTTATTGGGAAGGAGGCTGGCTGAGAACGGGGGCCAGACTGGCAGCCAGGAGCCAGATGATGAAGGGCACTCTGTGCTCTCTGAAGGCGCATGCTTGGTATTCTCCAGCCAAGAGGAGATACTGAGCATTCTGAGCAAGAGGATGTCACCAACAGGGTTGCAGTTCGGTAGAGAACAGATTAGAGGGAGGGAGGCAAGACTGGAGATTAAAAAAAAAACAACAATTAGTGTGAGCATCAGGAAAGTTAGATAAAAGGATATGATGGGAGGAGTGGGGGTGGAAGAGAAGAGAAGGGTGACTAAGGTTTCTGGTTTGCGTGACTGGTTGGATTTTTACTGAAGGGAATATAGGAGAAATGGAGGAGATGTGAGGCGGGAGTAGTAATAAGTTCATTTATTATGAACATGTCCAACAGTTATTAGATAAATGTCTCTAACGGATGGAGGTTGACCCTGGAGGAAGGCTGGGAAATCAGTATAAAAGTGGTAATGGAAGCATTTCTGAGTTTCTTTCCAGCCCTTATGTCCTATAGTTTGATGAGTAGTGTAATCTCCTGACAAATGTCTATCCCAGAAAGTCTAAAATTAGCAGTGGCCTGTGTCAAGTGATTTGATGACACATGCGGTTACTCCTCGCATGGTTGTGATCAGTAAATAGCTGTAATCCCAGCCTCATGCTGACATTGAAAATCTATCAGAACAAATCTATGGAGTGTCTTCTTTGTGTTTAATAGAGGCAAAAAAAAAATGGAAGGCTAAGAGATGAAAGATTTCTCACTAAGGTCAGGAAGTACAGTTTAGGAGGAAGACAGTGTAGTTTAGTAGGTTTCAGACTTGATAAGTTTGACATTACAGCAGAAGATCAAATGGATAAATGGATGACTTCGAATATGAAGGATCCTGGCTGGAGAGGAGGAATTGGGATTCATTCTGAGGACCTTGGTCTTTGCAGTTGGGAAGGTGCGGAAAGGGTGGAGAGGGGAGGACTGAGGCCTGAGCCCTGGCAGGCGCCACCTTCATTCAGGCTGTACCAGGTGAGGGCCAGCCATAATGGTTACAGGTAGAATGAGAACAATGGTTTGTCCGGTTATGAAAAGAGAGAGTTCTATAAAGGAGGGGGTGTTGACCAGATGTGGAGGTCAAGGGTGATGGTGACTGATTGGCAAATGATCATGGGATTTAATGATGGGTCTGTCGATGGTTTTTCTGAGGGGTTTTGAGAGATAGAGTCAGGAAGTAAGTCATTAAGGATTAGGAGGAATAGTAATAGTAATAATAACAGCTGACACGTACTGGATGCTTCCTATGCTACATGCCAGGCAATGTTCTAAAAGTAACATTTTATGTGTGTTATTTTGTTTAATCATCACAGTGATTCTAGAAACACACCCATATTATTGTTATTAATATTAGTATCATTGCTATTATTTTATTTACTGGTAAGCTATATTAGGAAATAAAGGCAACGATTGTAGACAGTTTTGTGGGGTTTTGTGGGGGTTTTTTTGTAGACATATTACAGTGGTAGAAAGAATGGAAAAGCACAGTGGGTGACATCATGGTCAAGCTTTTCCAAGGCAGTGAGGGAAGGGGATGGGGGGGGAGGGGGTGTATAGTGGAAGATGCTGAGTAGGTTGGACTCCAGGGAAAAGGGTGGGGCTGGGAGAAAGGCCCCAGGCTTGAAAGTCTTCTTTGAGTTGTGAAAATTAGGAAAACTCTGATGCAGTCACTCATATTTTGCAATTCAAAAAGTGAGACAGTCTCTGAACGTGATGGTGTCAGTGTTGGAACATCAGGAAGGGAAGTGAGACAGCTGCAGAAAATCGCTGAATTTTTCCTTAGAAAAGTTCTTGGAATCAGCTTAAAAAGAATAAAACAAGAAAAGCTCAATTTTATTAACATTAACTCTCAAAAACCAAATTCTGTCAAGTGCAATTTAGCCCATCATTTCCTTTATCATTTGTTTTCTTGTTTCATTA
Organism: Myotis brandtii; assembly: GCF_000412655.1. Classification (NCBI taxonomy): domain Eukaryota; kingdom Metazoa; phylum Chordata; class Mammalia; order Chiroptera; family Vespertilionidae; genus Myotis; species Myotis brandtii. The sequence goes on along the minus strand of NW_005371933.1, from coordinate 72,767 downwards.
TTTGAACATAAAAACACTACCTTCTACCAGATTTGGATACAGTCATTGCATTTTTTTAACTATTTCTCCCAAAACCTGTATTTTGGGACTGTGAGGTCCAGAGGCGGACAGGACAGAAGGGAGTGCACAGTAAACAGGAGGTCAGAAATGAAATAATGGCAGGGAAACTTAAGAAGAAGATAAAGAAGAACTATATCTAGCAGTCCTTTTGTGACTTTGTCATTAAGGCATCACTTTTATGAGAACACTAGAGGTCTGGTGCATGAAAATTCATGCACTGGAGGGGGGGTGTCCCTTAGCCTGGCCTGCCCCCTCTCACAGTCCGGGAGCCCTCAGGGGATGTCCTACTGATGGCTTAGGCCCATTCCCCAGGGGGAGTGGGCCTAAGCCGCAGTCTGGCCTCCCTCTGCGGAGGCGACCAGGATGATCAGGGGAAGGCACCGCCTCTATCACCCTGCTGCTGCTGCCATTGCCAGTTGCGGTGGCTACAGTGAGCCCCGGGCTTTGCAGCTGCCTGAGCCCACAGCTGCTGTGAGTCCCGGGCCTTGCAGCCACTGTGGCTTTGTCCGGATGGACGTCTGGATGGACATCCAGAAGACGTTCGCCCAAATTAGCATATTACCCTTTTATTAGTATAGATTTTTATTAATGGGGGGCAAGGAGAGGCCAGGGACCACTGCCTATCACAAAGTTTATACAGAACAAAATGGATTTACAAGTTTGGCCACTGGCTGGTCAGGTGGAGCAGCATTAACATTGAAGACCTTGAGTGGCTACAATGAGTTCAGTGGCTACACCGCTGGACTCATCAGATTCTCTGTCCCTTCCCACTCCCTCTTCCCTGCTCTTCTTCCCTCTTCCTCCCCACTTCCCCTCTCTCTCCTTTTCTTCCCCTCTGCTTTCTTCCTCTCCTCTCCTCCCCCCTCCTTCTTCTCTCCCCTCTCTTGGGAATACTGGCTAGACTTGATCAAGGTCATCCATGGAGTTGAGTAACCATTGCCCAGGCAGGCAGCTGCTTCTTTCAGCCCCCAACTCTGCAGATAGAACGGTTTAGTATTTACCACAGTCAACACAGGTGGCAGTACCTTCCCATATGTCCCCTTTAGAGAGAGAGACAGTTCTCCTTCAAAATAAAGAATTAAAAACATTGAGAAAATAACTGAGTGTGACCATTGTAGCCATTGTTTCCGTTTGAAAACATTTCCTGAGAAAAAGTAAATGTTTTCTCCTAGAACCCAGTGTTTTGTCTAGTAAGACATTTCCATCAAAACATTTTATTGCTGTGTAAAATGTTTTTAAAGTTCACTCTGTGTAACCATGATCATGTCATACTAACCGGGGTGTGTGGAAGCGCCTGTGTATCCATTCCTACCTGGTGTTTGTCAGTCTGTGTTTTGTGTCTTTTTTGCAGATATTGATGAGTGTGTAAACAACACTGTCTGTGACAGGCACGGGTTTTGTGACAATACGGCCGGCTCCTTCCGCTGCCTCTGTTATCAGGGCTTTCAGGCCCCGCAGGATGGGCAAGGGTGTGTGGGTGAGTTTTTAGACTTTTTTTCCCCCCAACACGCTTCCTATCTCCGCATGGAAAAGAAACCAAAGCTATCAACAACAGGAGAGACTACCAGCAAGGTAATCCAGACAGAATTTCATCGCGATTGGATGTTGTCACACAACGTGGGGATGTACGAAAAGGTCCTATGGCTTCTGAAATGGCTAGGGACATTAAGAAGTATAGACATGTAACTTTGAATTGAGACGTGTAGTAGGGAGAACATCTGTTTAAGCTCTTAGCTGAGTGTGCAGAACTCTCAAGCCCCTCCTGCACCGGAAACAGAGTCTGGTGTGGGGCAGAGCTTGCCTGTCTTCACTGGGCACCTCCTCAGGCAGTGCCTGTAAGGAGGGGTGTTGGCAGGAGTTTCAGTTTCCAGGAATGACACCCAGGAGCGATGCGTTGGAATGTGCAACTGCATTTCTTCACTCCTCTGATGGACGGCGAAGGAATCTTGAATGTCATCAGATGTCCTAGGACATGGCCCGGCACATGCGCATGAGAAGAGGGGATGTTGCATTTCATTTTCTGACCAGCTGTGGTTTCTTTAAATCAAATTCATTATGAAGCACATTTATAACATAGAGCAATTCAATGGGAAAGAGAAGAAAGGTTCTTCAATTAAAAACTTCCCAGATAGCTAGGTGTTTTCTTGATTCTTCTTAATTAAGAAAAATAGCTCTGTTCATTCTGTGGCAAATTTGCAATGAAAGCATTCATTCAGGTCCCATCCAGATCTAACTGGGAAGACAAAACCTAGGCATTTGGAAATTTAATGAAAAAATCACTTGACTAATAACTGCTTTTGAGGTAACACTGTCATCATCGCTACTGCCAGTTGCTGCTTTAGTCTCCATTGCACTGAAATGCCAGCGATGAAAGTCATCTGACACTCACCAAATATTGTGACTAAGTAGGTCATGTGACCTGACCCCCACTTACCTTCTCAGCCTCACCTTGTCTCTCCTCACCTTCTACGCTCCAGCCACGTAAAACTGCTTGCGCTTGCTCGTGGGACTGTGCAGTTCCTTGGCTGTTGTTTGCTCACTCTGTTGAGAATGTCCTCCCAAATTCCCCTTCCCAGAGCCTGAACTCACTCCACTCATTGCCGGAGCTAGAGCTAGAGGAGAGATGCCATCTCCTCCCACACACCAATCCTGTGCCACCTCTCACTCTCCAACTGAGCTGTGACCCTCCTCCTGCTTCCAGAATACCTTGAGCAAATTCTATTACAGAACTGACACCCTTTTGGGGGGAATAGTTTAATCACATGTGTGCTGCCAGCAGCCCCCTTCTCCAAGGCAGTGAGCGCCATGTGATTGAGAACTTTCTCTCTCCACCGGTTTGGCCTGACATGGGTGCTCGGTAAATATTGTTTAACTGTCACTTATTGGGATCTCAAGCCACCGACTTCACACAGCTCTCAAACCTCATTTCTAGGCAGCCAGATGAATTCACTGAGCCCGTGTCGATGTTTCATTGTGGCACACAAAACGCCACCCTTAGTAAAGAAATCGTTTTCATCATTTTAGGGAACTCAGCAGGTGTCCTTTTGTCTGTGTATGCATGCCTTCAAAAATATTAACTGAGCACCTATCATGTGCAACTCACCACACTGGTGTTCTGTAGGATGTAAGGGGTGAATCAGCCTTGATACCAACCGTTGGCCACGCTGTTTCTTCTACTAGGATCCTGACTGCCTCCCCCCACCTCCACCCCCTCTTATCACCTCTATATCCTTCAGATAGAGCTCCCTCCCAACCATTTCCCTACCCACCCTGCACCGAAGGCCCACTGTCTTGTGCTTTCATAGCGCTCTGTACTGTTTGTGCTTGGCACTTATCACGGCCTATCTGCTTATCTGATTAACTTCCCTGACTTGACTATAAGCTTCATGAAGTCAGGAGTTGGGCCACCTGACTCATGGTTTTTCCCCCCAGTGCCTAGGCCCCTAGAAGTCAACTAGAAAATATTTTGGGGTTGAATGAATGCAGCCTGATGGGGGAGCCCTGTAAATAGCACCAGTTGGAAAGTCCAAAGTTCCATTGGACATTGACCTAAAACCAATCAATGTGAACTGGCATATTTCTAAAGTCAGTTCTTCTGGTCTAAATTATGACTGTCTAGGTTGATTAAATATACTAACTCGTTGCTTTACTTTATGTTGCAGTATCTTTTAACAAGCGAAACCCAGCTCGTTTAGGTTTTTATCTGTTTATATACGCAGTGAAATGGAAAACTGAGTAATTATTCAAATAAGTCAAGATACATAAACTTTGTGTTCAATTAACTGAGCAGAGCAGGTGAAAACAGGATCTGTTTTCTGAGGGGTTTGGCGAATTGCTCAAATGTTTAACTTTGTATAGGCGGCCTCAGAGTGTCCTCCTGCAAGCCGCTGTTGCACAGGGGGAAGGCGTAAAGCGCATGAGCATTTCAGGTGTCAGCCAGGGGCTCTGCTGCATGGGGCCTTCATTCATAACATTTCTTAGGAGGAGTAAAGGTGAGAGGTAGTATTGGGCCAGGTCGAACATCACATTAGGCTTTCTTTTGGGCTGTGCACTTGCATAACGTTGAATCAGACACACTCACCAGTAGATTCCTTGGCTGTGGAACACCCACAGGATTTTCAAAGGCAGGGCGAAACCAGTGAGGAGTCATCGAACCAGTTTGTTGTATGTGAGTGATTCATGGGACCCAGTGAATACTTACGGGGTCTTTACACAGCCTGACTGCTGGTTGTTAAATGATGGATGTCTTGGCTGCTAGGAAATGATTTTCAGACGTTTAAGTGGATTTAAAGCCATTTCTTAAAAATGAATTTAAAGGGGTGTATGGTTTTCAAAGTGCCAGTGATGGTGATTTTCCTTGAATTAGGGACTGAGAGGAAGAGTGTGGGTTATGTAAGACCTCGTTATGTCAGTAAGTTAGGGAGGCGAAAACTAAAGCATCAAAGGTGCGTAGGATGCTTGCAGCACAGTTCTGGGATGTTCCTTAGAGCCAGAATTGGAATTTGGAAACTTCGCTTTGCATTTTCATGGCTCTTTCATACAAACCAAATGCACAGCCCTACCTTGAGGGGCAGCAGGGCTCGACTGCTCGCTGGGGGTCCTGGTTCTCAGCCAGTGCCACCAGCCTCGGCACAGCTGGTCAAGCAAAGGAGTGAGGCCCCCGTCTGACTTGGTCTGTGCTCCCTTTTCCAGATGTGAACGAGTGTGAACTGCTCAGTGGCGTGTGTGGCGAAGCCTTTTGTGAAAACGTGGAAGGCTCCTTCCTGTGTGTGTGCGCGGACGAAACCCAGGAGTACAGCCCCATGACCGGGCAGTGCCGCTCCCGGGCCCCCGGGGGTAAGTCACGGGGCCCCTGTGGAGGGGGGCAGGGCTCCTCTCTGGGATCGGTACGTGCATTGGTTTGGGCCAAACACTCTGCAGTGAGGTAAGAAATAACCAAATGTTCTGGCACACGCTGTCCCTGGAAGCTTCTGTGCTCTTCCCAGCCCGCCTTATCAGTGGATTTAGGAGGCGGGTGAGGACTAGGTGGTCCCTCCTGTGCTTTCCAACCCAGAGGTGCCATGACTTAGGGTGCGGGGTCCAAAGTGATGAGAGCATTTACTGGGAATTGCTTAAAACTCAGAGAGCCATCGCTTGGGGTCTCACAAGCATCATCTCATTGTGTTGTATAACCCTTCTCTCCCGGTCCTCGGAGACGTGTATCTTGACATTTCTCTAAATGAGGAGCAACATATAAGCCTTTCAGGATCTACAAAGATTTCCACTTGGAATTCTTGAGGTATTTTCCCAGAATTTGGCCTAGAGAGCGGCTGTGTTTGCATTCATTTAAGATTTCATCTGGGCTGTCGTCAATGGCACGCATTGCAATGGAGAAATGATGCTTTTCCAGATAAATTCATCAACTTCCAGATCGCCCTTGTAGTTTGTGCCATGTCGCCATAGCTTGGTTGTGTTTTAAGAAAAGCAAAAGACTGAGTGGTCCTTTGAGAGCCGGCTAAAATGACACGCAGACCACTTTGCTTTCTTGCTCAGTCTCAGTTGATTTTATCCACGTTTCTAAGAAAGCTCTCACTGTTCCATCACAGGGTGCACGTGTTCTGGGTAAAATAATTGTCTTTGCAAGTAGTAAGGAGGAAAATCTAAAAGTACATGTTTTCATCCACACACGCTTGATTTCTCAGGGATTAACTACAGGAAGTGGGGAGTGCAGATTTAAATGAGCAGACAGTAATACACGGGCATTGCGAAGGGGAATAGAGTGTTTCTGGAGGGAGGGGCTGCTCTCCATTCAGAGACTACAACACATCATCTTAATAGCAAAAAACAAACACAAACAAAGCATCAAAAACCTGGTTGGCCAATAACGGGATGGATTAAGTAACTTCTTCTTATTGATCTTTGGTTTTATGGAGTAACACCTCACCCGTTGTATTATTTTGACTGAAATAATTCGCATGTCATAATATTTGTATGGTCATTAAATGAACTATATGAAGATCAGGTGGTCATGATAAATGCATGTGATACAATGCGAAGGAAAAAAATAAGATATTCCAGTGATCACAGTCTGTGGAGGGAGGGAAGGGGGTAGAATACATAAAACGATTGTTGGAATTAATGAAACGTTTACTTTTTCCATTTATTTTCCAAACTCTTTGTAAGACTGTAAATTGGAATGGCCGGGGCTCTGGTCTGCTAACAACTTTCCAGCTGTGTGAGCTTGGGCTTGTCATTCAACATCTGTGAGTTCTGATTTTCTTACCTGTGAAATAGGAAGGTTGTATTTACCTCAGAGGGTTTCGGTAATTTTTTTAAAAAAGTATATATGTAGTAGCCCTTCATCAATGGCAAAGTACTATATAAAGTAAAGTCATCAAGTAGTAAGCTATAATGCAAACCCTTAAGGGATGTCTATTTCTCATCCTTTGATGAGCTCTTCTGAAATGGTGCACCTTTTAACTGCAAATATTTTTTCTTGCTAGGATGTTTTAGTAATGTCAAGAAATGGTTCATTCAGTTCACATAGCTTCAGTTAGATTATCTGTCTGGGATCCTAAAGCTTGCTCATGTTTTTTTAGAGTTGTAACAATGGGGTCATTGTCCGTCAGAACCATTTTTGGTGAACCGGACTAGTTTACTGACAACTACTTCCTAAAACTTTACATGATTATTTTTGTAAGCCTTGTTCCTCACCTGTTTTTTGTTTTTCTGTAACTAAGTCCCTTTGCCTTTTCCCTCCCTGATTCTCTTTTCTCTCTCGTTGATAAACTCCCTTTCTGGAAAGTTCTTCTCCTGCTTTTTCAAAGAACATTATTTTGAATACGCAGCTTAATAAAGCTTGTCTGCCAATGAATACATACTTTTACCTTAACATTATATCTAACGCTTTTATTTATGGGTTTCTTGTATATTTTCCCCCATAGTTCTCTGGCTTCTGCTAAATCCTCTACATACCCAGTTGTTTCATTGGTTTATATCAATATAATCTAACTAAACAGTAACTGGTGAGTCTTACTAATTTCTATAGTTCCTGGTATCTCTGACTTCTACCAGACCTCAATTTGTATAGATCTTGGAAAACTTGATTATATGGACTTTTAAGTGTCCCGAGAGACAGGTCAGCTATAAACTCTAGTGGGAACCTTCTCCCTGACTTCAGAGCCAATAATTGATCAGTTGTTTGAAAACGTTGATTAAAGCTGAAAATCATAAAAAGGAGAAGACATATTTTAAATACTTAAAATTCAACTTAAAGCATGTAAATGTAGATTCACTCACCAATCTTTGAGGAAGGGCCAAGGTCTGGCTTTGAGTAGAAGTTCACTGTTAAGAGTTCTGCCTGGCTTGTCTTGCTTGAGCCATATCTATGATGCATTATCTCCACTGCCAACATTAAAGGGAGTAAGAATGCAAAAACCTTTGCAGAAGTAAATGAGTGGAACATTCCTCTGGATTGTTGCGGTTTTTCTCAGTTTTTTTTTTGCAGTTGTCTTATCCATACCCATTTGATAGCATTCTTTTAACTGAACAAACTGTAGTCTTTCTAAAACTTTAACGTGTTCTAGAAACAACTCTTCTACTCACATTTGTATTTTATTGGTTTATATACTATTTGATTATGGAACTACAGTAATCAACACACTGGCACACAATGTTTGAGAATAAATGTAGCTGAGACTTGGTCAACATACTGGTCAACATGTAAGATCAGAAGTAAAGTAGACCACCCCCCCCCAAGAACCGCCGACTGGCCATGAGCATTCTACCCGCCGTGAGCATTAGCCAGGATGTTTCTCAGGGCACCAGAGGACATCGGCTAATCCAACAAGTGGGTTAAATGGAGGCCAGTTAAGAGTTGTATTCCACTGCAGCCAGAGAGTCTGCTGTTACATAAAACGAAACATCTTATGCCAGGTCTAAGTTTTTAAACAAGGATTCAAATGAACTTTATTATATCCATGATAGGCTAACAGACCTCATCCTTCGTGAAAAGTGTTTAAGAAGGGGGAGATAAAGTTGCCATTTAGGCTATAACATTCCAAGGATGAGCAGTCGCATAATAATCTCAAGTGGTTTCACACTGAGGGCAGAAGTGGGCCTAACGGGTGGGTGTCAGGAAGGCAGATTTCAGGTCAGGATGCAGAAGAACTTTCCAGTAAATAGATAGCTGTCAAAATACCTGTCTCATGAAATCCTAGGTGTTGCCCTAGAGCAGTAATTTTTCGACTGGTGTGCCACAAGAATTGTTAAAACACGCAGTACCTGACTTAGTCAGGGGCACTGGCCTCTTTTCTCTTAGATTGTCAAATAAAAAAAAATGACAACCTTTGTTTTTTGTAAGATCAGCAAAACATAGAATTTATTTTTCCATGTGCCTCAGAATTTTAGTAATTGGTTTGGATGTGCCATGAGATGGAAGAGGTTGAAAATCGTTGCCCTAGGACAGGTGGGACACCCACTGGCAGACAGGCACCCACTTCCAGCAGGACTTTGTCCCAGGTGGACCTTCAAGGTGCTTTTGAACTTTAATGTCCTAGGATTTTTATTCCTAAACGACTTCTTGGCTTTTACCTATCCTTTTTGTTAGGTCTGGTCTAATGTTTTTCACTGCCTGGGCCTTTGGCCACTAATTTCCATAGCCGTGCATTGCCTAAAAGCACCCGAAACAGAAACAACTAAGAAATGTCCATACCAGACCACTCATCAAATGGAAGAGGGTATGGATATGAAATATAGCCTGATGCTTTTATTTCCTCGGTGCCTGCGATAATTGTGCCATAAAAACTTTATGTCCTCGGGCACTCTCAAGGAAGCAGTAAACATTTAGTCTGGGCAACTGCAGCTTTCAGGCCTCACCCACAAAATGCTATTCTCTGCCTTGATTAGTGCACAGAGGAGATGCTGTGGTAGGGACTGGATTTTATTTTTAAAACAGAAGGTATAATGAAAAGAATGCAAAAAAGATAGGTATTATAATCGATGTAGGTGTTTAAGAAAAGCAAATAAACAGGATCAGAAATTATAAAACATGTAAATTGGAATGATTCTTTGCATTATAAAATAATTATTCTTCCTCACTGTTAAGAAATGCAAATAGCCCTGGTCGGTGTGGCTCAGTTGGTTGAGCATCATCCCATGCAAGGAGAGGTCGCAGGTTTGATTCCTGGTTGGGGCACACGCAGGATTGTGGGCTCAATCCCTAGCAGGAGATGTACAGGAGGCAACCCATGGATGTTTCTCTCTCCCCCTTTCCCTTCCTCTCTCTAGAAATCAATAAAAACATATTTTAAAAACAGAAATGCAAATAAACAAGATCAGAAATTATAAAACAGAAACTGAAACGAATAGTTGCATTATGAAATAATTGTTCTTCACAGAATGCATTACAGGGTTTCCTTAAATACCCGTTTTCTCTACTCTATTTGAGAACTTATTCTCACATCACAAGCCAGACCCCAGATTTCTACATCTAGACCCACCTTCGTGGTCTCCAGCCCAGCTCCTTTGTTTACAGGTCAGGAGGCCAGGCCAGAGGGGAGCTCTGGAAGTCATTCTCGGGGTCACCTAGCCAGTGTGGGCAGAATCGGCAGAGGACCCCAACTCCAACCTCTTTCCACTTCCATCTATTTCTCAAGATCGAGGACACCATGCCACCAAATTCTCCTAAAAACTGGCTTCCTTTTCACTTCATTTCTTTGCTTTGTTCTGATTATTAAAACAATGCACATGCTTCCTAGTAAACTGGCAAATGCAAAAAATATATCAAAAAAGGAAATCCCCCCCAGAGCCACCATCCAGGGATAACCTGTCCCCATGCCGACCTCCAGGCTTTGAAGCGACATCCATGCTCCACCTACCTCAACAGAACTCTCCTCCACTCGATCCCCCACACGCTGAGATCAGCCCTCACATGCTCCATCTGCCCGATACTCCTTTCTCGCGGTCATCAGTGAGCCACCCATCTCATCGCAGGCTCCATCTTCGGAAACGATGACAATGGATTCCCATTTCCCTCCCCTGCTTTTCCCCTTGACTGATTTTAGGACATTACTCCTCCCTGTTTCCTCCCACCCCTTGGACTGTTCTTTTTCTGTCTTATTCTCAGACTCCTTTTCTGTTGCCCATTCCTTAAACAATAGTGCCCCAGGGAGCTGCATGTTCAGCCCTCTCTTTTACTCTAGTTCTTCTCCTGGGAGATTTTCTTCTCCGATGTGGACTGCCAAGCAAACACCTTCTGCCTCCACCTCTATTTCCAGCTGCCAGTCATTGGACCTTTCTCTGGGGTGTCTTGTAAGCGTCTCTGCCTGAAATTATCCAAAACCAAATTAATTACTGTTCCTTCTCCAGTAACTCTCTCTATGCTCACTCATTAATTGCTAACCATCAAAACTGGAAATCCTGCCCTAGCCTGTTTGGTTCAGTGGTTGGAGAGTAGGTCCTCGGACTGAAGGGTCACAGGTTCAATTCTGGTCAAAGGCATGCACCTCCGTTGTAGGCTCAATCCCTGGCCCCGGTTGGGGCATGTGTGGGAAGCAACCAATCAGTGTGTCGCTTTCACATCGAAGTTTCTCTCTGTCTCTCCCCCTCCCTTTCACTCTTCCACTCTCTTAAAATATCAATGGATTAACATAAAAACAAGCAACAACAAAAATACTGGAAATCCTGAAGTTAGATTTGATTTTTCTCCCCTTCCATCCGAGCCATCCTAACATCCTGCCGCTTCTACCTCAATAGTTCCCTTCAGATCTCTCCCTGCTCCTCTGTTACCACTGCCCCCGCCAGTCCTTCAGCCTCTCTTCCCTGGACCATAGCAGGCGCCAGCTGACTTCTCATCTTGCCCCTCCCATCCCCCACACTGCTGCCACTGTTGACATTTTCGAAACATACATCTGGTTTTCAATCCTTCTTTACACTTTCAACTGCTTCCTGCTGCTTACAGCGTGAGGGCCAAATCTATTAGGCAGCATGGCCATTTTTCCTCTGTCTTATTTCTCTTTGCATCCCCTGTAACCCATGACCTATGGCAGGGGTCCTCAAACTTTTTAAACAGGGGGCCAGTTCACTGTCCCTCAGACCGTTGGAGGGCCGGACTATAGTTTAAAAAAAAAACTATGAACAAATTCCTACGAAAACTGCACATATCTTATTTTGAAGTAAAAAAACAAAACGGGAACAAATACAATACTTGTATTTGCATGTGGCCCGTGGGCCGTAGTTTGAGGACCCTGACCTATGGCGACACTCTGCAACTGTTGAATAAAATTGCCTCTCCACATTGGAGAATGTGTCCCTTGTGTGCCCCAACATCTCATCCCCTGCTAATTGCATAAAATAAAAGTAACTATTCCTTTTATCAAAGTTATAAAGGGGTCACATTTCAGTGAGGAATTTCTATTCACACTTGTTTGTAGGGCGAACAGTTCCTCCAGGTGCTTTGGTTACATTGCAAGTGGCACAAAAGAGAAAGGAGCATTTCCCTGCTCTCAGGGGACGCGGGCCAGTCAATCCTTATGGTTCTGACAGCTGGACCCAAACAGCATTCTGGTTTCTCTCTTCCTATTGAGGTCCACTACAGGCTCTGTGTGTATACATATTTTTTTAAGGCAGGAAACCACATAATATCATGCAACTGTTATATTTGGCAGAGTAGGATTATTTTTCTAATGCGTTTGGTTAACCTGTGAAATCAATTAACATTAAGAGAGTTTTTTCAAAATAATTTCTGATTGGAAAAAAAAACCTTTGGTAGGAAAAAAAATTAAAGACAGTGAGACCACATTGTTTGGAATGCAAACACTGTAAAATGCCATAAAACTCCAGAGATCTTAATGGGTATTTGTAGTGGATCTATACCATAAATGTAGGTAAGACTGAAGAAAATGTGATCATTTGTTTTTTTGTGGGTCTTTTTTTTAAGTTGGGTCAGGTTTCTTCTCACATTCAAAGAGGATAGTGAGAAGAATTTGCTAATTACCAAACCATGCTTTTATTTTTATGAAATTTTTCTGCTTGTTACATATAGTTTCTAAAATGATGCCTGAGCTTTTAATAAAGACACGTTGATATTTGAATGAACTGATCTATCAATAGATCAAAATCACAGACTCAAACTATATAAATAAACCGTTTTATCTTAATACTGCAAGAGACACGCTCACCTTTGCATTAGAAATGCATTTTGTATCCTAGAATTTGCCATAAAAAAAGGCCTGAAGAGGAATGGTTTGTACATTTTTTTAAAAGCCCTAGCCGGTTTGGCTCAGTGGATAGAGTGTCGGCCTTCAGACTGAAGGGTCCGGGATTCAATTCTGGTCAAGGGCATATGCCTGGGTTGCAGGCTCAATCCCCAGTGTGGGGTGTGCAGGAGGCAGTCGGGCAAATATATTTTTATTGATTTCAGAGAGGAAGGGAGAGGGAGAGAGAGAGAAACATCAATAATGAAAGAGAATCATTGATCGGCTGCCTCCTTACATGCCCCCCACTGGGGATTGAGCCTTACAACCCTGGCATATGCCCTGACCGGGAATCCAACTGTGATCTCCTGGTTTATAGGTCGACACTCAACCACTGAGCAACACTAGCTGGGCTGGTTTGTACATTTCTAGATGTTTCCAAACATTGCACATGTCTCTTCCAGTGTGGCTTTATGCTCACGATCCTCTGTACCGGCCCTTGCGATGCGCACGTGCCCGTAACACAGGACTTGTGTTGCTGTGACGTCTGCTCATTTCTCCATCTCCACAGGTGCTTCCTGTTCCCACCCAGGACGGTGTGTCTCCCCCATTTTCTTTCTCCACGGTGCTTTATTCGGCTCTCAGGAGTCTCTTTCATCCACACTTGCCCACTTGTCTTACCCTCACATTTCCAGTTTTTAGTAGCATCTCCATAAATCACAGATTTTCTCTTCTCCCCAGTGCATTCCTGTTAGGCTTACTTCTCCCTTTCTCTTCTGACCCCTTCACCAGAAAAAAACAACAACAAAACATCCTCCACTGCATCTAGCAAGTATTTATGGTGAGGCCTTTGGAATGTGAGTGAGGTCCTGAGGCCTCAGGAGAAACTGGCACTGTCTTCTACCCCAGCACCTAAGTCAGAAACACAGCCATCACCTGTTCACCTGTTAATGCATTCCTGCCCGCCCCCCCCCCCAGGTTCTCACACTCACAGTGTTACTCCTTCTGCAAACCGGGCACCCCTCACCCTGGTCCACCCACACAGGATGCAGTTGTATTTTGACTCCTCCTCACCCCTATCACACCTGATTTGCTGGCCAATTTTTAAAAAATGTATTTTTCATGAACTTGGCTCGACCATCAACTCCTCCAGGGAGCCTTCCATGATTGCCTTACTCAGCCCATCCTTCCACAGTGTGGCTTAGGTTCCCAGGTCTTGTTCTCCCAGCGCTGTCATGGGCTGCCTCCCTACCCAACTGACCTCTTTAAAAATGGGAACTGTGTGGAGAAATCTTTTCTCAAAGTATTTTTTTCTCTTGTGCTTTGCTCTCTAACCTTTATTTTGACTTTTTTCACATCTTTTACCAGCTGAAGTTACCACCTTTCTACAGACTTCCTTTTTCTTTGCATCCCTTCATATCCAGTCCGTTCCTATTGGCTGTGCTTGTTTTCTGGAACTCACCCATGGCTTCTCCTGAATTCCACTTCACACACACACACACACACACACACACACACACGTTTCATTTTCCAAATCCTTGAATGAGAAAACTAGGGGGCGAATAAAGGAAGGCATGCATTGCCAAGTTCTCTTTCACTCCTCCTTGGACTATTACTCTAGAATTCCTTTTCTCATAAAAACACGAGTTGATAGAAAACATCAGTGCCTGTGGTGATTTAAAAAATAAAAAGAGAAAAAAGCTTCCTAAGTCTGTTGAAAGTAGCTTACGGAACACCATTACCCCATCGCAGAGTTGCGTGAACTGATGTCTTTTTCAGGACTGTGGCAGGCAGGTGCTCTCATCCGGGGACACTGTGTACTCTCACATATTTGTGAGGTTGCTCTTTGGTCATTGTCGTGATCATGCCTGCCCCAGTGGCTCTGGGAGGACCAGCTCAGGGAGGCCTTCAGAACACATTGCAAATGGAACGTGAAAGCAAAGATGGGCCCATTTAGATGCTCGAATCCACTTTCACCGAAAAAAAAGTTCCCAATTTCCTCACCCCAACAGCAAAGCTAAGATTAGATATCCTGGGGGAAAGACTGAAGAAGGAAACAATCCTGTAAGTGAATGACCACACCCTCTTCTGTCTGATGAACCCAGAGGAGCTTCCAGAAGCTTCCAGGAGCTCCATAAGCACCTACAGCTGCAACCCACTCCTTCCTACTCGGAGCGAGGGTACCTGCCCACGCCCTGTGGCATTGCCGCTGAACTCCACACCTGCACGAATTGTCTGCTGCCTCCTCCCACTTTCTCTCAGAGAGAAAAAAGACAAAACAAACCAAACCCATGCCAGTTGAGAAGCTAAGAAGCTGGGCTTCTCAGAAGAAGTCTAAAGAAGCACGAAGCATTGGGACGTTGGACCCACGCTCACTTTTTCTTTTGGAAGGTGAGGATGCTCTACCCTGCACCATCTGTCTCATGGAGTTACTCTATAAAAGTTTCTTCCCCAAAAAGCACGCATGAAAAAGTTCCAAAAACTCAGCTTCTTATCGCCAGTCATACCCCCAGGATCAACATACACAAATGATTGTTCATACACAGATGTGAAGCCAACTTCTAGATACAAATTGAGAAATCAGGTCTGAAAAGACTAGAGATGTAATATATTTTGTAGAAGTCCGTGGCATGAGATATGTAATATGGCTAATTTTATTCATCATGTATTTAAGGAAAAAAAATCTTTTTAATGCTTGGCACTTCCTAAAACCATTGATCTTTTAAAATCATTTTCCAATAGAAACATTTCTAAACTCTCTTTATTTACTGATCAGTGTTCCCCCGCAGTGGAAAAATGCTCTAGGAAGGCCATTATGTAAAGGTTAGGAAGATAGGGGAATTGTAGTTTTTCACAGAACGACCTTTGTGGACCAGTTTTTGAAAAAGAATTTGCTCCGCTTTCCAAACACGGATGAGGGCCTGACCAGCCCTCGAGTTCAGCTGTGTAAACATCAAGCTTCCAGACTGCTTGGAAAGAAAAATCAGAGCAAAACTTGAAACAACCGGTATAAAGCCAGAATAATACAGTGATATTATTGATTGTTTCCCCATGCACTAACCTATGAATTTCCATCCACCAAGAAAGGAAGAAGAGCAAAGATCATTTGATTTCTTCATTCCTATGCTGTGGGTCTAACAAACATTGTAGAAAGCAGTGTTTACTACAGATATAATTTTTGACATGCTTTGACTCAGAAGCCTGTGGTTTCTGATCATCTCTGAATCTAGCAGTCTCCATTGACAACTGCATAGTATTTCATCTATATATATAAAAGCCTAAGCGACTTTTACTACCGGTTGACCGAACGACCGGTCCACCGGTTGCTGTGATGCGCACTGACCACTAGGGGGCAGACACTCAACACAGGAGCTGCCCCCTGGTGGTCAGTGCGCTCCCACAGCCAACCTCCTGTGGCCAGCCAACCTCCCGTGGTCCCTCCCCCTGGACTGGGCGAGACGGCCCCGATCACCGGCCATGCCAAGAGACGCCACCCACGCACGAATTCATGCACCGGGCCTCTAGTTTTGTAATAAACACCATGACATACCTACAACTTTGTACACAAGTGGGAAAAAACAGTCCTTGAGTCCCCTTTTAGCACAAACTGTAAACTTAACTGGCAAAACTACTTATATTGCTGACTTGATTGATATTTCTAAATACATTCATTAATAGCTAGCTGCATTTTTAGGCCAACTGTATAAAATAATTGAGCTGAGTTGTTAATAGTAATAGGGTGGCAGTTTATTCACAGGTGTTGGGGGAAAGCTTATGAAATGTTCCACAGAGTTCAGGATTGATTTAATAATCATTTAAAATACCTACCCTTAGTTTTCCCCAGCGACTCCGTGTGTGAGAGCTCGGGGCCCCTCCTGAGGAGAATGAACTGGCGGTGGCCCGTGCATTGGCGTGGGCCAAGCTCATTGCTGTCCTCTGCGCACGTGGAAAGCTAGATGAGATGAGGGATGTGGCAGGTTTGATCCAGCTTCACACAGGAGGAAATGATTCAAAACCACTTCACAGGCTGCTTCTGAGGAATCAGCATTTCAGCTTTTTTCCTGGACACTTAGTCTGCGTTTGAATTTGTCATCAGCTATTAACACTAACTTAGAGTCCAAGCTGAAATCTGTCAAAGACAGAACAATCGGAGAATGAGCCAGACTGAAGCGTGCGAGGGATCTTTCCCATCCCCGTGGATGCTCTGTGTGGGAGAGTGATGGGTATGGTCAAGGCTCGTTTGCTGCCTTGCTTGTTTTTAATGCCAGAAGAGGAAAGAAAAGGGCAGTATCTTTTCTGAGAATTTTATTAACTTATGTTTTAAAAACACCTTTGCTATTTGGTATATTAATCAAGTTCCAGGGTCAACCTGATGCTGCCAAAAGAAATATACATGAAGGTATTGTGAAAATAATTCCTTACATTTCCCTAATATAATTACCTAATAACTTCAAAAAAAGGGTAAATGTTGACATTAAAATCTTATCCTCCTTGCCCAGCTGGTGCGGCTCAGTGGTTGAGCATCTGCCTATGAACCAGGAGGTCACGGTTCAATTCCTGGTCAGGGCACATGCCCAGGTTGCAGGCTCAACCCCCAGTAGGGGGCACACAGGAGACAGCCAATTAGTGATTCTCTCTCATCATTGATGTTTCTCTCTCTCTCTCCCCCTCTCCCTTCCTCTCTGAAATCAATAAAAATACATATTTATTAAAAAAGAAGTCTTATCCTCACTGGCAAATGTTTTCCCTTTGTCCCTACAGTTTGGGTCCAAGAATCTGGAAACAGCAGCATTCTCATGAAAAAAAAAAAAATCATTAGAATTACCTAAGTAGTTGTGATGGTGTTAGTCAATTTCTTATCTGATATATTATAAAATAAAAGTGGAACAAATTTTGATTGGACCATAGACAGTAATTTGAACTTCATGGCATTTGGTAGGGAAGAGATTAGATTACTTGCCAAGTCCAGTCACAAAATATTGATCATTTCTTAAGAGCACAAACTTGTTCATAGACTTCAAATCCAATGGGATGAAATCATGTCTGGTATTATCTAAAAACAGGCGGGTTATGTTCTCATCGTGTGTGTCCTATCACATCACTTTGTCTTTATCACAGAGGGTTAAGCTGAGTCTGTTAGAATGCATTTTCCTCTAGGACACACTGGAGCAGCGAGGGACTAGACCCAGCCTTGAAATTTACCTTGAGGCTTATCTGACATTCACTATTTCATTCAAAGCCTTATATTTGCTGCAATTTAAGTAGATTTTCCATCATGAAAGATAATTTTATAGATTCTAGGTTTCTGCAGTTTTGTGTGTTGTTTTTTTTCTAGTTACCATCTTCTGCTTTGTTCTATTCAGAAAAGATCGGGGGCATGGTTGATTCAAATAACTATGGGTTAAATATTATGTGTGGCCCTACATCTCCCGTCAAGTGTTGGGGGAAATTTTCACTGATTTAAGTAGGTGTTATAGCTCAGTAAGGAAAGGGCCTATGCTTGGCAAGAAAGCAAGTATGGAAACTGCACTCACAGCCAAACGCACAAGAATAGAGTCATTGGTTAACGTAAAAGGAAATGGTTTTGACAGATTTGCACGCTTGGTGGGGGGCGGGGTTAGAAATCCACCAAAATTTGGGATTCAAGTGCATGTGTATCTTGCTGTGGGAGAATCTGACCTAAACGTGGGAAGCGGCTTTCTGTCCATTAAACACTATTATTATCCCCTCCGGTCTTTGTTGTCACCGTGGCTTCGACTCTGTTGTGAGAGCGGTAGATCCGATGTGTCCAGTCAACCCTCCTTTTCCTTTGTGCTCTCTGTTTAGACGTGGAAGTAGAGCAAAGCAGGGAAGAGAAGAAAGAATGCTACTACAATCTCAACGACGCCAGTCTCTGCGACAATGTGCTGGCCCCCAACGTCACCAAGCAAGAGTGCTGCTGCACCTCCGGGGCAGGGTGGGGCGACAACTGTGAGATCTTCCCCTGCCCGGTCTTGGGGACTGGTAAGCATTGGCTAAGAGGAGGTGTCGCCCTTGCCCTTGGTCATGTGGTGGCGGGGTGTTCTCATTCTGGTTTGAATGAGACGCTGGCAATCACTGGGAGCTGCCCGACTGGAATTCAAGTGAGGCTACCTTAGAGCGTGTTCCATTCAGAGCTGGAAAAATCACCTCAGTATGCATTCCTAAAGTTCTTTCCGTCATCGAATTTACGGTTACAGGGAGGTTCAGTATTGTATTTGGCAGAAAGAGAATTCCATGTTACCCCATTTTTTAAAATGGAAACCAGTCTTTTTTTATATGTAACAACGACACAGCATGACCCATACCTAGCGATTGCGTGTTTAAGCTAAGATTTCGCTTGATGGATTCCTGTTAAAACTTTAAAATACTAGAGACCACAGTAATGGAGAAGTAAGTGATAACCCCCAAGTAACAACATGAGTAGGTAAAATATGGGCGAGCTAGGAAGGTTTTATAAAAATAATTATAGGTAAACCTCTGAAGTCATTGGTTTTATTTGCACCTAATGCATAATTTTTGAGATTGTACTGAATTTATTTGTCTGAAGTGGATGCCAAAGTTTGTTTTAAAGTTACTGAGTCCTGGGGTAGGATGGGGGTTGGGGGAGGGGGCTAAAGGGTCGGGAAGTGGGGGACAGCTGTAATATTTTCAATAATAAAAAAAATCATAAGATAAAATAACACATTTATGGAAGATGTTGATGTTTTTCTCTTTCAACTTTTTTCTTTGTCTCTCCTGAAATCAGCCGAATTCACTGAAATGTGTCCTAGAGGGAAAGGTTTTGTCCCCACTGGAGAATCCTCTTATGAAGTTGGTGACAAGGACTATAAAGGTCAGAATCGAGCAGAAATGAATTTACAATGTGTGTGCATATCAGACACTCAAATAAAAGCATGGCTGGGTTAGACAGAATTAGAGTTCTTTTGAGCCAGGGAAACTGATTATTCGGCCACTGGAAGGAACCCCTGTGGAGTCTGGGCAAGGCTGTGCGTGGCCTGGGAGTTAGAACTTCAGGCACTTCACCTTCTGAGTTTCCAGCTCTGGGACAGGAATGATATCTTCAAAGTTGTTGCCCAACTGGTGTGTCTCAGTGGTTGAGTGTCAACCTCTGAACCAGGAGGTCATGGTTTGATTCCTGGTCAGAGCACATGCCTGGGTTTCAGGCTCGGTCTCCGGTCGGGGGCATGCAGGAGGCAGCCGATCAATTCTCTCTCATCATTGCTGTTTCTATCTCTTTCTCCCTCTCGCTTCCTTTCTGAAATCAATAAAAAAATATATTTTAAAAACAGTATCATGAGGACTAAATGAGATAATATATGTCAAGGTGTGCCTAACGCAGAATTCTGTACTTAATAAATTTATTCTTTTATTCCAGAAGCATATTAGAAACCTCATGTTAAGACTATACATTTGTCATCACGTTGGTCTTTAATGATCATCAGTAAAGCTAGCATTCTTGCTTGTTTAGAACTCATCCTACTATTGTTAGGACCTTTTACTTATGGCCACAGATTCGTAATAAGGAATGGAAAAGAAGAAAGGAAAAGTAGATGTGTTTTATATATTCAGTGCTATTAATCTATAATTCTAAATTAAATGTGCAGCCTTTTTATTTGGGTGAAATTTAAACCACATGTATGAGTATTTCCTCATTAACCACTCACTTTTGACATTTCCATGATAGAGATATTAAGTCCTTTTATAGACAAAGTGATTTTTTTCTGTAAAATTTAATATTGAAAACTGCTACATGGATGGAAAACATTTTTTATTCATCTTTTTGGAAAAATCGTGTTTTAATAATTTGGTATAATTCAGTAGCTGGGTAAGAAATTCCATATGTGTTTTTAAATACATCTATGATTTAGTCCAATTAAATAACAAGACTCGGTTGGTGATATGTGTTTAATGGTTTTTCAAGTTCACAAATATTATATATGTTTTTGCCCGGATGTAGTTAAATCTCACTTTATATTGTGAGATGAAGCCCTGAATTCACCACAAAGTCATCCCCTCTTTTATAGAAAAATAAATTCCTCCTCCCCCTATCTTTAGCAGCACTGGAAATGATTGGAAGAATATTAGGTTCAGATCTAAACAGCCATATATTTTGGACTTGGTTTTGCCATTTTCCAGCTGTTTAACTTGGACCAATTCATCTCCAGTTTTTTGTTGTTGTTCTTTTTTAGAGAGAGTGGAAGAAAGTGAGGGATGGAGATGGAGAGAAAAAGAAAGAGAGAGAAACATGGATGTGAGAGAGGCACATCCACTGGTTGCCTCCAACACTTGCCCTGACCGGGCCAGGCCAGGGATAGAACCTGCAACCCAGGTGCATGCCCTTGACCGGGAATCGAACCTGAGACCCCTTGATGTATGGGCCAATGCTCTACCACTGAGCCACACTAGCCAGGGCTGGAATCTCCAGTTTTTAAAATGAGGACTAGAGGATATTAGCTCTAAAGTGTAAGAACTGATGGTAATAATAATAATAATAATAATAATAATAATAGAAGTAATAAGTAACACTTTTTGTGAGTACTAGTATACTGAATTCTCCACGTGGATTCTCTATCACTTAATCCTTCCAATCCTATCAAATAGATGTTTCTATTATCTCTAATTTACCACTGAGTATCCTGAGCACTCTAAATTCTGTGGGGGAATGGGTCTGCCAACATCCTTAGCAGCTTGTGCCTTTATTAGCTTATCATCCCCAAGAAAGAAGACTTTTATAAAATTCCATCAAACTCTTTTCAGGAGTTTTCATCGTCTCAGCTAATTAAGGGGCCGAAATATGTATTTATAGGAAGGCACATTTCTTCAAAGGCATGTCCTTTAGAGAATATTACTGGTGCCACTGTAGAATTTCATAGACTGTTCCATCAAATACAAGGGAGCAGCCCAGAAACCATCTTCACAGATAGACCTTCCCTATTGATATTTCGGACCTTGTTCTTTAAATATCACAGACAACCCTGATTATGTTTACACCTCTGTGAATTAGCCCCAACTTCAAGAATTTTGTGTTGCTGTGTCTTTAAGAATCTTTGGCATATAAATGTAAAAATATCTAGCGTGAAGCTCAGGATTAGATGTTTCTTCTTGACTGAAAGACCAGAAGCAACTGCTCTGTTTGTTGCTCCATTTCTCACCACCCTCCCCCCTGCCCATAGATGCGGATGAATGCCTGCTTTTTGGACAAGAAATCTGCAAAAATGGCTTCTGCTTGAACACTCAACCTGGGTATGAATGCTACTGTAAGCAAGGGACATACTACGATCCTGTCAAATTGCAGTGCTTTGGTGAGTTTTAAGAGAATAGAGGGTGCTGTGAACATATACAGATGGAAAAAAAAATAAGTCATGCTGGGGAGTACAAAACCAATTTCTTTGCATCCAAATAATGTGTTGCGAAGATGTGTAAATGTTTTATGGATCTTTTTCGTGAGCAAGGTTTAAGAAAATAAAAAGCTTCTATATGCTGCTGTTGGACTAGATTTCAAACGAAGAGTTAATATTCAATGTGGAATTATAATTCAGGTCACTGGTTTGAGTGGAGTGTTCTTTTGGTCTGGGGAACCTCCTGCTTCATCACTCATCCCATTTTAAAATGCTGACCCTGACTTTGATGCTTAAGCAGAAAACCATGTACACTAGGCCGGAAAACACAGCAAAAGGAAATAACTGTGCACTATCCTAAAGAGGCATTTTACCTTAAATGTCTAAGCATTTTCTGTTCCTAAATGTTTCCTTTCCTTGTGTAATGTCATCATCAGCAGGGCAACATTATTTCCCCAGTCAACACAATTTCACAGTTTTATAGTCAGACTACTTTGGATAGTGATGCGTAGTGAATGAAATTGTGGCAGCCCCTGGAATCTGGACTCAGTTTGGGTAAGTGTATGAAACAACTGATTACTGGTTTTTCTTTAACAATTTTTTTTTCCTTCCAGATATGGATGAGTGTCAAGACCCCAACAGTTGCATCGATGGCCAGTGCATTAACACAGAAGGCTCTTATAACTGCTTCTGTACACATCCAATGGTCCTGGATGCTTCAGAAAAGAGATGTGTACGACCATCTGAATCACACGGTACGTTTGGATGGGGGATGCAAGTCTGTGTCCGAACAAATGTCATAAGGTTTTCTGACTAAAATGCAAGCTATTGGAAAAGAGAAAAATGGATTCTGTGGGTATTTTTGAAATAATTCAAATGAAATGCTGAGAGGAATCATAAAATGCATGTCATCTGTACGTAGGAGACTTAATACCCTGAACATACTCATACAAAGGACAACAGTATTGGAGTGGCTGAGCACATGCAGAGCTGTTCATGCCTGAGGGTTGATCACACTTAACCTTCAAAGGGGGCTGAGGAAGATGTAAGTTCAGGGGGAGATAAGTTTGTTTCCCAGGTTGCACTGGAGGACATAGGGGAAGCTGGGCAGAACAGAGGGTGGAGTTCAACAAGGAGGCGGGGAGCCCATGTGTCCATGGGTAGGAATCCCTGTTCCTCCCTGATGAGCTCATGTGCCACTGATAACTGTGTGATTGATCAGTCCATCACCACATCAGGTGTGATGGGTCAGTCCCTCATCACGACAGGAGATTGCTCTGGATGAAATCAATTGCAAGGTCTAAAGCAGCGGTTCTCAACCTGTGGGTCGCGACTCTTTGGGGGTCGAACGACCCTTTCACAGGGGTCGCCTAAGACCATCAGAAAACACATATGTAATTACATATTGTTTTTGTGATTAATCACTATGCTTTAATTATGTTCAATTTGTAACAATGAAAATACATCCTGCATATCAGATATTTACATTACGATTCAAAACAGTAGCAAAATTACAGTTATGAAGTAGCAACGAAAATAATTTTATGGTTGGGGGTCACCACAACATGAGGAACTGTATCGAAGGGGCGCGGCATTAGGAAGGTTGAGAACCACTGGTCTAAAGGTTAGGATGGAGGACTCTGGGATGAAGTGTCACTAGTCCAAGGCTTTGGCAGATGAAATGGGTGAGAAAACTTGAATCTAAAAAATATTATGTAGAGAGAAGTGGTAGGATTGGACAGAGAAGTAAACATGACAAAGCAAAGATGGAAGGAAAGAGAAGACCATCGGGGATAGGAAGTACTGGCAAGATAGTGGGGAGTTTTATGTAACGATGGACGCTATACTGGGAAGGACATCATTGGAACAGGAGGGGCAGGTTGCATTCAGCTGATGGGGTGACACGCAGGTGGAGACGACAGAGGTCTGATCCATGGAGAGAACAGGCTGGCTTCAGAGTTTCATTTGGAAGTCACTCTTAGCAACGGGCATGGGAACTTTGAGCCTCGCCGGCTTCCACCACCATGTGTATGAACCAGGAGCCGTGGTGCGATTGTCACAGATCCCCGCCTTCCCTTTCAGAACAAATTGAAGAAACCGATGTCTACCAAGACCTGTGCTGGGAGCATCTGAGCGACGACTATGTGTGCAGCCGGCCCCTCGTTGGCAAGCAGACGACGTACACGGAGTGCTGCTGCCTGTACGGCGAGGCCTGGGGTATGCAGTGTGCCCTCTGCCCCATGAAGGACTCAGGTGAGCCCTTATCTCGGTGTCCTTTCTGCCGGGGGAGGCGGCTGCTGCTGGTGCTCAGCCCAGGCTCGCAAGGTTCGAGACATCTAACAGCATCCAACTTGATTTTATTAAAAGCAATGAGAGTGCCGTTACTACTTTTTCGGAAAGAGGGAGCAACGAACGTGTGTTTTAAAACTGCTTTGCTCATGATTTCTGTCACTGAGCCGTTTAAATATGCTGCTCCCGCATATCCTGATCGTTGAGAAAGGGGCACATTGCCTGTGTGTTACTGTGCGCCCTGGCTGAATCCCAGCCTGGCAGGCACCGGACCTTCCACTTTCCTTAGGAGCGCGACGCTGCTTTGGGGAATGATCCATTACTGATGGAGACGGTGCTGGAGGGGTGGGGGGGGTAAATCGCAGCCCTTGTCATGGGCTTTGAGCATCAAGTGCAGCGTAAAGTGACGCTTTGGCTCTGGAGCAGGCTTGCACACTTCAGGTCCAATAGGTCACGGGCACTAATTCTTGCTAAGGCAGCAGCTACATCTGAAAATGCTGGGAGTTGGAGGCGGTGGAGTGGCTCCCGAAATAGTGTCCTCTGAAAGTAGGTGGCCTCTTGCGGATTGGGACCACCTGCAGGGGAAGTGGGGGCAGGGCGATGGATTGTGTCAGGATGGCTTGACGTGAGAATTGCATGTATCAGTCGGTACATTTCTGGGCTGCTTAGGATTTTATTTCAGTCCTCAGCGAACGTCTTGGAGGCCAGACCTGGCGTTAAGAGAAGGTTCCAGACCACTGAGGGTGGGTGGCATTGCAGATGCCACGTGGACAGTTGGTTGAAATGGTCATGAACTGACAGCAGGGCATCTGCGACGTCTGGGGGGAGGGGCTGAACTGCTGTGGGAGGACCCTCACATTTGAGCCCTTTATCATGATCTCACATCCCCCGCCCTCTGGGAGAAAAAGCTGTTTGGGGGAAAAATAAGTCAGGAAGAACAAACCCTTGTATCCATATCAAACACGAGAGGGGCTGGTTATTGCTTGGTCTTTCTGGGAATTTTCAGTGACGTGCTAGAAGAAAATCATAGGAATGTCAGAGCTTTGAAAGTCTTTGGTGGAGTTTATGGGGTTTTCTGTCGGTTGGTTTTTCTGGGTCTCCACCATAGTAAAAAATGTTGACAGCTGGCATGTATGAGGCACAGTGCCAGGTGCTGTTCAAGATGCTTTCCAGGTTTTAAGATGTTTAATTTTCCAAGCCATCCTCTGAGGCAGGGGCATAAGTCCCTCCCTTCTCTAGAAGAGGAACTGAGGTACATGGTCCATACCAGCAAGTGGCAGATTCCAGTCCAGGCAGCCTGGCCCAACATCCACGCATCTTCTCCACTTCGGTGCACCTCCAGCCTTTTACCCCGAAGTCTCAAAGCACATCTTAGATAAATGGTATCCCTTGGAATATAGAAGTAGCCGAGTGAAAAATTAAAGCTGAGATTTAATTTTTTTTCTCGTGCATTGTATGCTTAGAGAAGAGAAAAACTACATCTCTAGAGCTAGGCAAAATTAGAGGTGGTGCCTCATCAACTCTGCGTCAGAGTTTAGCACACTAGTGGGCTTAATAGATAATATATATTTGATGGATTAATAGATTAAAGTAAGTCAATAATTACTTTTTTTAATCCTCATCCAAAGAAATGTTTTTATTGATTTTTAAAGAGAGAGGAAGGGAGAGAGAGATTGAGAGAAACATCGATGTGAGAGAAACATTGATCAGTTGCCCCTCATACACGCCCCAATCAGGGATCGAACCTGCCACTTGGGTATGTGCTCTGACTGGGAATTGAACCTGCAACCTTTTGGTGTATGGGGCAACGCTCCAACCAAGCCACCCGGCCAGGGCAAGTCAATAATTATCTAAAATGAGTTTTTAAAGTTTTTATTGATACTCTTGAAAGTATAAAATGAAAATTTTCTACAAGATATGTAGGGTGCCATTATCTCATGGAAATAAAGCCCTATTGACCTGTAAATGAAAGAAAATTTGACACATTTAAACACTGGAATCTAAAGTACCCAGAGATCCCAGTGTCTGTGGTTCTTGTTAAAATAGTTACACTTATTTTAAGTAAATTATTAAAATAATTAGATTTAGTGTAAGTAAATGGAACATAATCACCTGAGAGAGTCTTGATTGAAAACTTTGAAGTTAAATTTTCTCTATGGGACACTTAGGAAGCTGGCAGAGTGCCACCTATTGGTAGTTTGATGTACTGCATCACAGGTGTTTTAATCTTAAGTATTCTTGATGGAAGTCAGGCATAGAAAGGTGAGAATGGTTTAAAAAAAAAATCTCCAAGGAAACTGAAGTGCCACAGAAGAAACTGCACATGTTTGAAGACTTGTAAAACACCCGTGTTGATTAGGATGCAGAGGCATGGGTCCTTTCTTTTGCCGAGAGAGCAGTTTGAAGAACTACTAGTATAGATACATTTGACTAAAAAACCCCTCTAGTTCTGGGAAAACAGATTGGTCTTGTACTTGACCGCTAGGAATAAAAATATAACCATTTTGGCATAAGAAAAATTTGAAATTATATAGGGAATTGGTTGATAATTTTTGGTGTATCCATATAGTGGAAATATAGCCATTTTTTAAAGGAGACAAATCTATAGACTGTAATACAGAATTATGTCTAATTCTAGTTTTTAAACAAGGCAAAGAACAACATGTTTATTAAACCATTATATGCAAGGTGCAGTTAAGAGTAAGAACCATGACTGAAATGCAATCTAAATGATCATTTATCTGTTTTCAGTTTTAAATTATTTACATAATTCTTCCTTCATTTCATTATTTACTGATAGGTACTAGGCAACACATTTTGAAACAAATGTACTGTTTGTACTTACATGAAATTTACAATTTAATTCTGTGAAATAACATGCCATACAATCATGTTGTATTTCTGAATTAGAATAGTTTATTCCTATTGTCACATTTAAATATGGAAGCGATGCCTTTATGTATTGTTAGCTATGACAAAAAAATTTTGGACACTTCCTAACAGCTAATCTACCCCCAATTTTTTCATGAGTTCCCATAAAAGTGACAGAACTTGGAGTCTGAGCGATTGAGCCCGTGATTTCTTCCACGTGCATGCATGGCCGCATGGCGCTTCCATGTTCCCAAAGATCTTACCATAAGAGGCTTCATAATCCCCTCGGAGGTGTGAAGGAAGACAGGGATTTGACTCATGGACTAAACTTGAAAAAATATTGTAACTGGGCAGTGGCTGCAACAGGCCTTTCAGCAGTCACGGTTTAAAGGCTTTTCCAAGAAATACGTTTCCAAAAAATGTTAATAATAACTTTGGAACAGCGTGCACGCGAGGCACAGTGCGTGGTGGCCGCCTTGGGTCTAGGCAATCCAGGGCTCTCGTCTGCCTTGGCTCTGCTTCTGTCGATTGCACTGGACAAGTCACTTCGTTTTTCCGCAGCCAGAGCTGGGAACTCTTTTGTGAGGTTATGGCAGTTAATACTCTCTGAGCATGAAAGCATTTGTCATTTGGATCCTAGATCCTGAATAATATGATTAAAGAAAGTGTGGCTATAAACTATAGTGGAGAATTAAAAAGAGCAAACTGGACAGATATAAAAGGCCGCCTGCGTTGAGTGGCTACCCTGCCTGCACACAGAATGTGTGCTCTGTACACAGACTCTGCAGGGGTCCTCAAACTTTTTAAACAGGGGGCCAGTTCACTGTCCCTCAGACCGTTGGAAGGCCGGACTATAATTAAAAAAAAACTATGAACAAATTCCTATGCACACTGCACATATCTTATTTTGAAGTAAAAAAACAAAACGGGAACAAATACAATATTTGTATTTGCATGTGGCCCGAGGGCCGTAGTTTGAGGACCCCTGACACAGAGCCTATCTCAGTGGTAAGTGGTCCAGTTCCTTAGGGACTGGGTTCTTGGTATCCGTGGAACTCGATCGAATTGGATACCACAGAGGATGGCAACTAAGCAATTTATGTAGTTTCTTATTGAAAAGATGTTTATTTATTTAGAAAGCTTCCCCTTACTCCCCCCTCCAAAAGGGGTGAAATGCTTTTCTTACTATAAAAGGGTTATTGAAAACTAAAATTCCTAATGAATTTTGCACATAGAGCTTTGTCATTTTAGGTCAGCATTACATTTTGTTCCTTCATTTGTAAAATGGCCAGAGAGAGAAGGGCGGGGACGAGGGGAGGGACTCGGCATTGGACAGGGCTGCGCGGCAGGGCAGGAGCTCTTGACCAAAAGTGGGACGGAGATACCGACTTGTGAAAGCCGATGCGTGAGCAGGAATGAATGGCAGAGGAGCCAGGTACAAAGAGGAGGACAGGGCATCGGAGGAAAAATACTAGAAATGGAGCACGCAGGCGGGTTTTTATAACCACCTTGTGTGTTAGAGGAGAGAGCAATGGGCAAGGAAGTCACATGTAGGGGAGGATCCTATGATGGTCAATGATTCAAAACATAGAAGACAAGGAAACATGGTTTGCCTTCGAGCAAATAACATCAAAAAGGAAGGAAACAAACCCTGATGGGGGGAACACACTCCATTTCCTGCTAAGCTGCTGGAAAAGTTACCGTTCCTCACCCCAACCTCTGGAGTAGGCTTGAGCCAATGAG
>NW_005371933.1:38483-44209 GCF_000412655.1 Myotis brandtii | reverse complement strand
GGACCTCGCTGACTACAAACCTGAGCCTGAACTCTCTGCTTTGAGAACTTGTTGAAGCTACTGTCTCGGTGGTCTCAGCAATGAGTAGAGAACAGTTAAATGTGGGGCATCTGATGAAAAGATTTCCATCTGTGCCGTGAGCAAACACTTCTGAAATTGTAGCCTGTGTCCAGCTTGGACTTCGGGGTGTCAGTTTCATTCAGTGCTTATTTTCCTAAAAGCTATACCTCATTGATGTGCTTAGAAAGTATTTGGTGGCCACGCTCTGTTGTATAAAATATTCTGAAAAGAGAATAAATGTTGTTATGATTATGATCACATTGATGTCCTATTAGGATTTTCTAATTGAGAGCCAAATACAAAGAAATTGAGTAAAATGAGTAATCTGATCCCAAAAGCAACACTATTATTTTTAATTAACAAGTGATCTAATTATTCTCCAAAATAAAGTTTTTAGCCGTTTACGCTTTCCCCCTTGAAATCAGAGTTTATGAATAAGGCACTTAGTTTCCTAGAAATGCCTTTTCCGTGTGATCTTTCAGTAGGTGAATTGCTCGTTAGTGGGAATTTGCTTTCACATATTTCAAATTTTGTTGTTACGATTTTTTTATCTCTTCAATGATAGGAATAGTTGAATGTTCTATGATTAGTGGGACTATGAGAAAATCACTGTACGTAATTGTTTCACAGCCCTAGTCTGTCTGTGGTTTTGAATTCAAAGACGGTTGTATTTATTTTGACCTTCTCTTAATTAATCTTATAAGACAACAATGACTAGAACAAAGCTGCTGGCTGCCCTTGCCTTTTAAACGTAGTCCAAGGGCCAGACCAGGCAAGCCTGCAGAGGGGTGAGGGAAAGTTTATCTACTTCCCCTTCATGCAGCGGACAGATTGTGCCTCTTGTAATTGGGAGAAAAGCATCTAGAACAGCGATTTTCAATCTTTTTCATCTCATGGCACACATATCCTAATTACTACAGTTTTGCTGCACACCAAAAATATATTTTTTGGCAATCTGACAAAAAAAATAGGTATAATTTTGATTCATTCACACCCGAAGGCTATTGTTGTGTTGGCTGCTGTAATTTTCTTAAGTGACAATCTAAGGGAAAAGAGGTCAGTGCCCCTGACTAAATAGTCAGGTACTGCAAGTTTTAAAAATTCTTGCCACACACTGGTTGAAAATCGCTGATTTTCACAAAGCTACCTTTGTGTTGACACAATCTGCAAGAAGCAGAAGCTGGGGGGCGGGGGGGGGGTGTGTCATTGTTTTGTTCAGCATCAGTAACTAGTATCTTAAGAAAGAAGCAAATTACAAAAGATGAGCTCACTGGGAAGCTAGACACACCAGTGCCTCCTTCGTGCCTCCTTCCTTCCCGGGGTGAGCAGGGCTGCTGTGAACAGTTGTGTTGGTCGTGCGCTGCTCAACCCTAGGAGATACCATTCACACGTTAATCCATAAGCACCTACGAAGATAGCAAAGAAGTCACTGCCAGAAGGATACGCTCGTGGGGGACTGTACCTGATTCTGAGTAGATCCAGAGGGGAAGGTAACAAGAAAGTCAGTTTAGATTACGGGAAAGAGCAGTGTATGAGAAAAATCGTAAAACAGAGCTAGGGATCTTAAAGTCGTTCAGTTTTACTTCACAGTGTTGTCTTGTTTCTTACAATCAAATGGAAGGCATATTTATGAATAATCATATCATCTATGTTAACTTTATTTTTTTATTCCCATTTTATTTTATTTTTAAATTTTTTATTTTATTTTGTTTAAAGTATTACAAATAGTAGTACATATGTCTCCTTTTTGTCCCCATTGACCTTCCCCCGGCCTCCCCTACCCCCCAGCACATGCCCTTACCCCACCTTTCCAGTGTCTTGTGTCATTTCGTTATGCTTATATGCATGCATGTAAGTCCTTCGATTGATCTCTTACCCCCCGCCCCAGCACTCCCCAGCCCTCCCGCTGTAATTTGACAGTGTGTTCGATGCTTCTCTGCCTCTGTATCTCTTTTTGTTCATTAGGTTATAATGTTCTTTATTATCCATAAATGAGTGAGATCATGTGGTATTTTTCTTTCACTGCTGGCTTATTTCACTTAGCATAATGCTCTCCAGTTCCATCCATGCTGCTGCAAATGGTAAGAATTCCTTCTTTTTTACAGCAGCATAGTATTCTATTGTAGATGTACCACAGTTTTCTAATCCACTCATCTGCTGATGGGCATTTAGGCAGTTTCCAAATCTTAGCTATGGTGAATTGTGCTGCTATGAACATAGGGGTGCATATATCCTTTCTGATTGGTGTTTCTGGTTTCTTGGGATATATTCCTAGAAGTGGGATCACTGGGTCAAATGGGAGTTCCATTTTTAACTTTTTGAGGAAACTCCATACTGTCTTCCATAGTGGCTGCACCAGTCTGCATTCCCACCAGCAGTGCCCGAGTGTTCCTTTTTCTCCACATCCTCTCCAGCACTTGTTGTTTGTTGATTTGTTGATGATAGCCATTCTGACAGGTGTGAGGTGGTACCTCATTGTTGTTTTGATTTGCATCTCTTGGATGATTAGTGACTTTGAGCATGTTTTCATGTGTCTCTTGGCTTTCTGAATGTCAGCTATGTTTACTTTAATATTATATTCATTATCTAGAATTAATCCTCAAATAATGGTAATGGATTCAGCAGTATATCTTTAGTCCAGGACCTTGAGATCTATACCTCTGAATATTAATGAAAAGTTTTGAACAAATATTAATACAGCTTTCTCTCTTCCAAACTTAAAAAGAGTAATATACTTACAACACATCTTTGCCCTCATTTTTTTATTGATTAAGGTATTACATATGTGTCCTTATCCCCCCATCAGCTCCCCTCTCCCCCCTCCCCGCTCATGTCCTCACCCCCTGGTGTCTGTGTCCATTGGTTAGGCTTATATGCATGCATACAAGTCCTGTGGTTGATCTCTCTCACTTACCCCCACCCTCCCCTACCTTCCCTCTGAGGTTTGAAAAAAATAATAATTTATTGTTGTTAGTAAAAGGAAGTGTTATATTTTGAGAATTTATCCTAACTGGACCTTTGGAATATCATTAAATTTCTCTGGCCCTCAGTTTCCTCAGCAGAAAAATGAAGATAGATAGACTGTCCTTACAAGGTAGACTGTCCATGCTTACAGTGTATTAAAGTCCATGATTGTCAGTCAACCTGAAAGCATTCAGATAAGCACCCCCTGAAGGCAATGACATCATCTAGTGGTGGTTACCTCATATTACAGCCTAAGTTTCCATGACAAATTATCTTCCCAAGATTTTGCAGCCAATTAGCAAAATTTTTCTGTTTAGAATCATAGAATATGTAAACTAGAAAGGACCTTAGAGATCAACTAGTCTAGCTTCTATATATAAAGGTTTTCCCATGTATGTTTTGTTTCTCTTGACTTTTTTTTTTAGGTTAAATTCATAACATAAAATGAAGCACTTTTAAGTGAACAGTTCAGTGGCATATAATACACCCCCTATGTTGTACAAGCTCCCCTATATTCTTAAGCAAATACTTAGCTCCTGATTTTAAAAAATGCTTACCTGGTTAATGCAAATGTATATATATATATATATATATAGAGAGAGAGAGAGAGAGAGAGAGAGAAGACAAAATGTATTTCTTAAATATAGTACATGCTTATTTATTTTTTGTCATTTACCATGCTGTTTAATATTGTTCCGTCTTGTCTCTTATCAATTATTAGAGGTTACCTCACTCCTGGTTTCCTCTGAGGTTGCCTGAATGTACGACTTAATGAGTATTTCTAAAGCCCGGGATATTTAGAAATGGAGAAACCCTTTCATGTAATTTTAATGAAAAAATTTATAAGTTATCAATCATTATTATGAGGTTTTCATGTGTGGCATAACTTAATACTAGGACAACTGTGCAAATTTTGAACCCAGATTTTAGAAAGGAAAGCGAGCCTTCACGTTTTGGCATTCAGACCCAACAATCTGTCTCTTCAGTTAGGCAGCGGTTCTCAACCTGTGGATCGCGACCCCTTTGGCGGTCGAACGACCCTTTCACAGGGGTCACCGAAGACCATCCTGCATATCAGATATTTACATGACGATTCATAACAGTAGCAACATTACAGTTATGAAGTAGCAACGAAAATAATTTTACGGTTGAGTCACAACATGAGGAACTGTATTTAAAGGGCCAGAAGGTTGAGAACCACTGGGTTAGAGTCTGGCTAAATAAACAGCAACCTGGTGGGAAACTCTGGGAGTGACTGAACGTGGAGGGGGCAGCGTTGGGTGAAGAAGGCTGGGTGGGGGGACTTGGTTGGTGTGAGACCCATGTGTTTCCTTAGAACCTCCACATTTACAGGAGCCCCGCAGAACGTAAACCTTGCCAAGACTTCATTACTTCCCTGTTCTCAACAAGTACAATTTAATTGAACATTAAGCAATTTGATCTCTTTCACCTAATAAATCGAGCAAAGTCAATAAACATAAATCCTAATGATAGAGCTGCCCCTGGTGGGGCTGAGCTCATCAGCATTCATGGTTATTCCTCTCCCTGGAATTGTAGTCACAGATGCTTATTGCTGAAAAACTACTTACCTGGTGCTTAAGGTCTGGGGAGTGTATATAATAATTTTCTTAGGGTTTCGGAAGGGCAGCTGGGGAGTAGAAAGAACATGGTTTTGCACATAAGACCAATTTAGGTTCAAATCCCTCACCTCGCCTGGTCGGCGTGGCTCAATGGTTGAGCATCAGCCTGTGAACCAGAAGGTCACAGGTTTGATTCCCGGTCTGGGCACCTGCTCAGGTTTTGGACTCAATCCCCAGTTGGGGGTGTGCAGGAGGCAGCTGATCAATGATTCTCTCTCATCATTGATGTTTCTATCTCTTACTTCCTCTCCCTCTCTGAAATCAGTAAAAATATATATTTTTTTAAATCCCTCACCTAAACTAGGACTTTACACTAGAAACCTAATTTTCTTATTGGAAACAAAGGAGATAAATTACAGTTATTTCACAGGGTTGTTCTGAGATTTAAATGAAAAGGTGTGTGTACAAGTGCACAGCGCCTCGCACAAAGAAGCTTCACAGTACAGGTTAGCTAACCTTCCTTTTTTCGACTGTTCTTTAGCCAGCGTCTGCCTGGTACTTTTATTTCACTAATGCTTTCTTATTTGTTGTTCAGTAGTCCCCCCTTATTCATAGAAGATACATTCCTAGACCCCCAGCGGATGCCTAAAACCACAGATAGTACCGAACCCTATATATTCTATGTTTTTTCCTCTGCGTACATACCTATAATAAGGTTTAATTTGTCAGTTAGGCACAGTAAGAAATTAACAACAATAACAAATAAAATAGAACAATTATTAACAATATACAGTGTAATAAAAGTTATTGTGGTCTCTCTCTTAAAATATCTTATTGTGCGGTACTCACCTTTTCACTTAAAGGGAGCACTTTATTGCTCCTTCTAAACACATCCAAATTGCCAGTATCACTGCTCTTGTGCTTTGGGGCCTTATTAGGTAAAATAAGGGTGACTTGCATACAAGCACTGCAATGCCCCGACAGTCAATCTGATAACCAAGACTGCTACTATTTTTTTAAAATATATTTTAATTGATTTTTTACAGAGAGGAAGGGAGAGGGATAGAGAGTTAGAAACATTGATGAGAGAGAATCATCGATCAGCTGCCTCCTGCACACCTC
>NW_005371933.1:12600-38294 GCF_000412655.1 Myotis brandtii | reverse complement strand
GTATTTTGTGGAAGAGCCACACTCAAGGGGCCAAAGAGACGCATGTGGCTCGCGAGCCGCAGTTTGCCGAGCCACAGTTTGCCGACCACTGGTTAGGGCAAGACTGCTACTATTAAGGAACTAAAGGGCCGGTAGCACATGTAGTATGGATACACTGGACAAAGAGATGATTCACATCCCAGGCGGGATGGGGCGGGATGGCACGAGATTTCATCACACTACTCAGAACCATGTGCATCTTAAAAGTTATGAACTGTTTCTTTCTAGAATTTTCCTTTTAACATTTTCAGACCATGGTTGACCACGGGCAACTGAAACCACAGAAAGTCAGCCCCCAGATAAGGGAGGACTACTGTATATACTTGTGACTCTCTGAGTGACCTTCCCTCCTCCTCTACATTTGGTTGGCCTCCTTCCTGTAGACCAAGCATGTCAAACTTGTGGCTGGCGGGCCACACTGCGAGTTTGACATGCTTGCTGTATGGTCACCCCCACGGTGGATGGAACCTTCCCAGCTCTTCTTGGCTGACTTAGTTATTACTGATAAGCTATTGCCCATGTCACAATAGCCCTTCTCTCTCCCAAATCCCACGCTGCCCATAATATTCTCAGCCTCGGTTTCCACAAGTGAGTGAGTCAGTCCATCACTGAATGTCACTAAGTCAAAAGACGATAATCCAGTTCAACAGACCAAAAACTGTGTCCAATCCAAGGAACTAGAACATGGAGAAACAAGACTAGATCCCAAGATTTTTACTCTGGGTCCTTTCTCTTTTTAATGTGCCCAATTTTCTCTCACAGCTCAGTAAGTTTAGTATCAGGGCAACTGGATTCTTGCCTGTTCACCGGTGACTGTGGCTAAGAATGTATCCTCTGAGAAGGAGCCTAAGTGGACAGACACCCAAACAGATGTCCTGGATGGAATGTTCTGTAAATGGTCAACATTTTTCTAATTTTATAGATTTTGCTCATTTCAGTCCAAAAAAAATATGCCTGTTATACTGCTGGCTCAGCATGCATTGGGGTAAATACTCATTTTGTTCTCCCTGTCTCCTTCCTCCATTTCCTGGTTGTGTGTGTATATATATTTCCTGAACACCATCATCAATTAATAATACATATGGGGACCTGTAAGAAAAACGCTTGGTCTAGAAATTTGATCCAAATAAGACCCATTTCTCTAAAGCATGAGAATCGGTCCTTGCGTCTCCTGTGTTGGAAAATGATGCAATTCCAGCGTTAGAGGTTCAGCCCTGCTGTGTGGGGAGCGAAATGCAGCCTCTGCATTATTTCTACAAGCAGCTGAATTCAATCAGCCTCAGGCAGAGCGCAGACTTCACCTCCCAGTTTCCCCACATGCCAGAGTGGCATGGTGACATGTGACTGTCCCGCCCAGCCCTGCAGATGTGTCTGTCATCAGCAGTGGAGCTTCCCTGCCAGGATCTAGTAATGTGCTTCCCACTGCCGCCAACCGCAGGGGCCCCAGACCCACTGGTTCCAGGGGGTAATTTTTAAACTTTTTTCTTTCAATTTAAAATTAAAATCAAAGCACCATCTGTTCTATGAAACTGCCAGGCCGGGGAAATGAGTGTGATCAATGGCCTGGGTCTTGTTTAGACCACTTAGTGACGTGTCCAACACCATGCCATGTGTGTCTTTCATAGCTTTGATCAAGAGCTTAGCATTTGTGCTTGGGGGGTGGGGTGGGGACAGCAGTGGGGCAGGGGCTTGGAGGTGTGAATATTTCCATTTCCTGTTCGTTTTACACTCTCATTTGGCTAGATCCCGGATGCACACACTGTATGGTGTATCATAAGTAGTGTTTGCCTCCCACAGAGTACAAGCCCTGCCTGCTAAGCAAAGCTATTCGTTTGCACCAGGCCCTGGGTGACTAGTTGCTTCATTGTTGATGGCGTAAGTAAAGGGAAGAATTTTTGGAGAAAAAAAAAAAAGACTCTAGGGATGGGATATATGTGTTCGTGGACATACGTTAAGCTGGATGAAGTGACAGCCATGAGGTTCTCATGAGCTGTCATGGGAGGTTGTGCAAATAGTTCAGGTGTCCGCTATCCCTGGCTCGGTCTCCTCAACCAACCACAATTCACTGTGTCCCCAAGCTGTCCTGCAGCCCTGACCAGCCCTAGAGATAACCAGACCAAACATCTCCAAGCTGGGACGGGCTCTGGTCGTGGCTGGGGGTTTGCTCAGAGGCTCAGACGTGCTAGAAATATGCATGCGCCCAGATCCTGAAGCTGGTGCCATGCCTGAGACTCATTAGAAAGTCCTGTGATCGTTGTTCCCCTGGAAGATCGTTGAGAAACCTGTTCTCAACTCCACACATTTCTGATCGATTCAGGCATCACTAAGAATTGTTGAACACCAGCTTCCCCCCTGTCCTTTGAGGTCGGTGTATCTAGTGTTCAAGCGTGCCATTGTTCATACTTTATCACTGTTCGACCACGTGATTATATTTGCTAGGCTGTCGACAAGTAAGCCTTATGTCTGAGATGAAGGCTTTATTCTCTATTTACTGAATTAAAATTTTCCTCCATCTATTAGGAAATTCCAAATAGCCTTACAACAATATCTAAAGACATCCAGAAACTGTGCTTTCATTGCTCTTTATTTACCGCGCAATCCTTTGCCCAATGACAACTACCGTTAAGTTTTACTAACACTGAAGTTTGCATCAATCATTCGGATGCTGTCTTTGAAAATCCTCATTTACTTCCTGTTGTTTAAGTAGGGACTTGGTGATTTTACCTATGAGAAAAAAAAATTGCACCCTCCAATTTCTTGGTGCTCCAAAATTTATAAACCATTCCATAATGTTACCTCATGTTTATATGTCAATAACACAGAGGTAGACAAGCAGGAATTATTATCTACATGTGACAGATGGGGAAACTGAGGCTTGCCCAAAATTGCTGAGCTGAATGATAAATGGTATAATCAGGACTTGAGCTCAAGCTTGTGCCTCTAAAGCCCACATTTTTTCCATTACCCCGTCCTCACTTCACCCTTGACCCTGGCCAAGATGAGAACAGAAGTGCGTGCCTGGAGAGGTGACATGGGTGGGTTGGTATGGATTCATCCATGCTCCCAGAAAAAAAATTACTCAGCATGCATGTCCTGGAAATGCACTGAAAGCTCAGTCCCCTCAAACAAGCACGTCTCCAGATACAACTGAGAGAACATTTAATGCAGAAATCATGTTTTGATAACTGACCAAAACTGTCTTGAAGTTTGGAATGTTAATATGTTAGACAAAGTAAAACAGCAAAGGACAGTAAGTTCTAGAATCTTGAAAGATAAATGCATGGCTGGGAAGAGGGGAGGGCAAAGAAGATGCCTCAAGTCCCAGAGGTCCCATCCCCATCTCTCCTCTGCCCCCCTTCACCAGCCCCTGTTGAGTTAGAAGTCATCCTAGGAGCCACTTGTGGGTCCCCAAACCCAGATTACAGTTCCCTTTCTTGATTCTTTTGGGTTATCTCATTTTAAAATCCAAAATATCTTCTCCTGTAAAGTACGTTCTATTTAGTTTCAGGTCAAGTACCAGCATTTCCAGGAAGCTGCCCATCAGCACTTCACCAGAACAGAAATCTGTTCCTCCTCTTCACTCCTCTCACATTCAGTCCCTTCCTTTTGCTAGACGATGACAGCCTGGAGGGTGGCCACCAGCTCATGTCTTAGTGGAGGAGGCATGGTCTTGGCCAAGGCCATGGCAGGAAGGTCAGACAGCTCTGGGACGGCCCTGGCTCTGTCAGTCCACAGCCCCAGGACCTCGAGTCTCAGTGGGGCTCCCCTGAGAGCCACATGTCAGAAGAGCTTGCTCAGCTGTGTCTGGATTTAGTTTTACAAAATAAGAACATGGATTAATTTACTTGTAACATCTATTCTTGATCACAACTGTTGCTTGGATATAAAATATGGAACAAGTCTCCCTTTCAGATGTCCAACAAATGTATAGAGAAAGTCTTGAGAGACAATGACCTCAGCTCTTGAAACTTGTAAACATCTCAGCAATCTTGCTCTCGCGGGGAGATCCTTCATTCTTCTTTCTCAAACTCGAAGCAGAACTGATGGCCATGTGTGTTCTTTTTGTTTGAAGTTGGGTTTTGTTGAGTCAAGGATCTTCTTCCAGGATCAGCTCTTTCCTTAATGAAATTAATATTTCTCATGAAATGCTTTCATGCAAAAATATTGGGCTGCCTGGGGTCTGTATGTTGTTCCTGGAATGCTCTGCAGGAGGAGAATTTTAGGAAGGGGCAACCATAATCCTCCCCTCCCCAGCGGTGTGGGGTCTTTTCTGGCTTTACACTTCCTTGGTGCAATTACAGAAGATGTGTGTGTGTGTGTGTACGTGTGTGTACTTATGCTCACACACCACACACACATACACACACACACACACACACACACACACACACACAC
This sequence comes from Myotis brandtii, assembly GCF_000412655.1. NCBI lineage: Eukaryota > Metazoa > Chordata > Mammalia > Chiroptera > Vespertilionidae > Myotis > Myotis brandtii. The sequence continues at coordinate 33,860 of NW_005371933.1, read as the reverse complement.
ACACATACCTTTGACTCCTTTAAGTTGAGGGATGAAAGACAGCCTTGAGCATTTGCACTATTGCCTTAGTGTATTTGTTTAGTTTTGTTACAGAGGCAAAAAATAGAGGACAGCTCTCCCCACCTGTGGTCGGGGCAAGTGGCTGTTGCATTTTGCGACTTCCCTGAGAGTGCCCGTCTAGCCCTGGAGCCTGCTGGCCTGCATCTCACAGCCCCGTCAGTGCTGTTGGAGTCCAGGGAGCCCCAGAATTTTCACCATCTGCTAGGTGAATCCTCGGGTAGCAGGTTTCTGTAAAACATGCATTCAGAACATGAAGCCATCCTCTCTGAAGCCTTCATCGCTACACCTCCTGCACGACTCTGCTCCTAAATGCAGGCAGGAGCATGAAATGCACTTAAAGCTCAGTCACCCCAGCCAATGGGGATCCAAGATCTTGTGCACTGGGTGGGTCCTGTGAGGAAAACTAAAGGAGAGTTTAAAAGTCAGACGGCCATAGGGCTGACCCAGCTTGGAACTGTGGCCGCGGGAACAGTAACCACAGAGGAGTCTATCTGGGGTGCAGAAGGAGTAGAGGCAAGAGTTACAGAGGAGCTGAGGTCGTTGTGGGAGAGGCAAAGTGTGCAGCTGGAGCATCATTACTGAGTTCCAGTCTGGCACCGCCACATATTAGCTGTCACTTAACCACTCTGTGCTTCTGTTTCCTCATCTGTGAAATGGGGATGATGATGGTACCTCTTCATAGGGTGTTGTGAGTGAATTAATGAATTAGTGTTTAGTGAATTAATATATTAAGAATCGTACCTGGCACAGAGCAAGAATTATCCGTCTGTTAGCTATTATTACTGCTGCTACCTTTACTACACTATGGTGGTGATGATGATGATGATGATAATGATGATGATGATGATGATAATGACATCATTAATTTAATACTATCCATAAGGATCATGTCTTGAGTTTAGAATTATAATAGCTATTAAATTTAAATTATACTTCATAGCATCCTTCCTTGCTAGTCTAATTTCTGGATCACCAGAGATAAATTTTCTCTCTCTCGTGAGTGAAAAAATGCCTGTCTGTAAGAATGAACTACTTTATACCTATCAAGTGTTTACCTGATGGGCTCAGATCAAGCCATTCTCCCGACAGGCCTGCATTGCTCTCAGATGGCCCTTTTTCTCAGTTCCTTAGTCTCTTGGGATACGTTCTACCAACTGCTCAGTGATTATTTTTTATTTAGAGTTCATTGTATGTGGATGGATACTTATTGTATGTGGATGGATACTCATTGTATGTGGATGGATACTCATTGTATGTGGATGGACACTCATTGTATGTGGACGGACACTCAATGTATGTGGATGGACACTCATTGTATGTGGACGGACACTCAATGTATGTGGATGGACACTCAATGTACGTGGATGGACATTCGTTATATATGGATGGACACTCATTGTATGTAGATGGATACTCATTGTATGTGAATGGATACTTATTGTATGTGGATGACACTCAGTGTATGTGGATGGACACTCATTGTATGTGGATGGACACTCTATGTGGACGGACACTCATTGTATGTGGACGGACACTCATTTATGTGGATGACACTCATTGTATGTGGATAGACACTCATTGTATGTGGATGACACTCATTGTATGTAGATGACACTCAGTGTATGTGGATGGACAGGGCTCTCATGAAGAACATCGAGACACTCCCTGGCCCAGCAGTGTGTGTGGGAGATGGGCCTGGGGTGGCCAGTGCCCTGGCAGATTCCCAGGGCTCTAAGCTGGCAGTGGGTGCACCCAGGTGTGAGCAAACATTGAAGGCATCCCTTGTTGTTTCTTTCTTAGATGACTATGCCCAGCTGTGTAACATCCCTGTCACAGGACGCCGGCAGCCGTACGGCCGGGACGCCTTGGTGGACTTCAGTGAACAGTATGCTCCGGAAGCCGATCCCTACTTCATTCAGGACCGTAAGCAGACATTTTCGGTTACTTTGACACTAAATTGTGGTTCAAGATTAGCCAAGGGTTTTCAAAATGTAGTCCTGGGAACTCGTTAGAAATGCAGATCCTCGGGCTGCGCTAGACCTCCGAATCAGAAACTGGGGTGTCACGGCCCCTGGGCTAACCCTTCTGCGTCCAAATGTGAGAGCTGTTGGCTCAGATCTTAGTCTCGCTGGTGGGGATGCTGCCATGTTCACTATCTGTAAAGCAAATTACCTCATTACATTTCCGTAATAATCATTTTGTACCATTAAGTGGTGGTCTAGCATGAGGGTTTCCTTGAACGCCCAGTTAGATTTGTAGCTTTTGTCACACAAGGAAATGACAAAGGTGAACTGTACCGAGTTGCTCTTAGAAGTATCTTCGAGTGGGAGGTCAAAAACATTGCTCTCCTGGTCAGAAATTAATTTTTAGGATCCACTCGTTAGGGGATGTGTTAAGTAAGATACGATGTGTGCCGGCTCTTCCTGCATTTGTGAGTGGGGTTTTCTTGTGGGAGGTGGGGTGTGAGAACCCTACTCTCATTTAGAAAGTAACTGGTTTACCATGTGCAGCCCAGCGGCCTGGATGAGGAAGCCACAACAACTGAATGTTTCCGTGGGGAAACCAGAGCATTCACATGTAGACTAATTATCCGAAGTCTGAGAAACAGGACGGTCCAAAATGAAATATTAGTAGATAATAGGTTGTGTCACTTCGAGAACGGGAATAGGGAATCGCTGGTCCCAGCTGCCTGGGCCCCTTCCCACCCAGGGGCCCTCCTTGCAGGGAAGCGCTCTGCACCAGATTTTCAGGACGGAAGGGGGAGTGCAGGGGGTGGGAGTGAGGGGGACTTGGAGAGGCTGCTGACTCCCAAAATACAATGAAGCTTTTCCTTTCTTTGGGCCCTGACACCTGCACGTCAAACTAGCCATGACCTAGTCCCTGAGGGGCAATGCACGCTTTGTGATTGCACTTGGATCTACTTCAATTCTGAGTTGAAGAGTTTTTTTTCTTCCTTCCCTTTTCCTTCTCTCTTCTCTTTCCCCTCTCTCTCCCTTCCTTTCTCCTTTCTTTCCTCCCTTCTTTTTGTTTTTTGAAGGATGTAGTATATTGTTCATCCAGTAGAATTAGAGTGCTTTAAAATTTACATGAACAGCCCTGGCCAGGTACTGAGTTTATTAGAACATCATCCCCATACGCCAAGGGTGCGGGTCCCATCCCTGGTCAGGGCACATACAAGAATCAACCAATGAATGCATAAATAAGTGGAACAACAAATTGATGTCTGTCTCTCTCTTTCTCTCTCTCCCCCTCCCTCCCTCCCTCTCTCCCTCCCTCCCTCTCGTTAAAATCAATCAATCAATAAAGAATTTACATGAACACAGCATTGACACATCTGTGTAACCCCCATCCAGGTCTAGAACATTCCAGTATCCAGAGGCCCTGGTGCCCTTTCCTAGCCCACTCCCTGCAAGGGCAACCACTGTCCTGACTTCTAACACCCGAGATTTTTTTTTAATCAACAACACACAGCCATACACGGCCTCATGAAATGTGCGTAAATGCACCAGCAGCTGTAAGACTGTGCCCTTACGATTTCTACTCTTCTCTCTGTTTACATTATAGGTCGAGAAACATTTACCTTAAAAAGAGACAGAAAGGAAAAGAAAGGGAGAAGAAATATTAAGGTTGAAAGAAAGCCAGCTTACCTTCCCCATAAATCCAAAATACCAGATCAAGTCTATGTACAACTCCGACACAGCCCCATGGCTTATGTGTGTAGCCTCAATCGCAACATAGTTCAGATTTCAGGAAGTTCAATGTTGAAATGTTCTGGCTTATGTACCTTCTTTTTTCATTCTCACAGTGCCTTAAAACTCTTTTTTCATTCAGTACAAACCTTAAAAGGGGAAGAAGTTGGTATCACATCCAATTCCTATTTAGCAACATAGGTAGTTGAGATGTAGTTCCAGGACCTCCAGCTTTGACTACAAAATGGCCTTTAAATTTTGAACAAATTACAAGAAATAGCTCCTCCGTCTCAGACCAGGAGCAAGGGCTCCCTGGCCCTGCTGGAGAAATGATGGTATTGGGTAGATGGTAACATAGAGGGGAGGCTAAGGATTCTTATCACCTTTACGATTCGCCATCTCCTGTTTTCTAGTTATTTTCAAATGTTACTGATGGCTGGTGGTGCCTTTAGTTAGAGCAATAGCTATAAAGCTGTGATCTCCTAGAGCAAAAATCAACTTTTTCGTATAAGGACCAGATAGTGAAATGTTTAGGCTTTGCAGCCACAACCTCTCCGTTGCAGCTACTCAACTCTGCTGTGTTCTCATGAAAGCAGCAAGATGTACATCAGTGAGTGGGAGTGGCTGTGTTCCAGTAAAACTTTATTTATAAAATAGGCAGCAGGGACGGCACTGTGCTGACCCCGTCTTAGAGTCCTATGGAAGTATTTTGGGAAGTCTACTTGATATCTGTATAGGAGCTTCAAATTTAATTTCATGTTTTAATTTATAGAATAAAAAATGATTTGACTAGTTTTTAAAGTCAAAATGATTTTGCTGCAATACCTGGAAGTTGACTTTATTTTCTTAAGTCAGTATTTCTCAAACTGGCTAGGGGGCATCTGCTAACGTATTCCTGATGCCTGTAATATTTTTTTCCTTTAAAATTTTGTAAAAAGAGCCTGTAATGGATATATTACTACATTTTTTACGTCACCAAGTTAGACCTAGAGTCCTGTGTAAGCAATGATATGTTGCTGCCCCCTGCAGTTCCACTGGAGAATTACATACTTCAAAGGCCTAACAGTTTTGGCCACATTTTTATTTTTTTCTTACATTTTTTTTTCAACTACAGTTTACATTCAATATTATTCTGTATTAGTTTCAGATGTACAGCAAAGTGGTTCTAAAATCATGCACTTTATAGAGCGTTCCCCCTGCTGCTTCAAGTACCCCTCTGGCCCCCTACCTAATTATCACGATGTTATTGCCTCTATTCCCTATGCTGTCATCTACATCTCTATAACTACCCATTTTTCTGCTTAATCCCTTCCCCTTTGTCACAAAACCCAGCCCCCCAGCTCCTCATTTTGATTTTTCTTAAAGCTAATACTTGGTGAGGTCCAGAAGGTGGGGAAGGGATGAGGGGCCGCATCCACAGTGTGCTTGAGTCTTTTATATTTACAACTTCCTTCACTAGAAAGAAAGCTAGGCACTGTTGCTGCCTGGTTAGATTGTTTCTGTATTATTACACTGCAGCCCTGAGTCCGTTTAAAGCTATCTGACCTCAACAAGAGCGTCTTTGTTTCAGTACAAAAAGACTTTGGGTTTACTAGACACAGGCGCGATGTTCTTTTCTCATTTATCAGGATGTTTTGAGTCCCTTTTACTGCCTTTGTCCTTTGATCCCCAAGAGCCTTTTTGTCGGGCTCATTCCAAAGCCAGAGCAAACAAACAGAGCCGGCAGAGCAGCAGGGCCGGGGGCCTGGCCCTCCCTCTCCCGGGAACTCTAAGCAGAAGAAGCACCCCTCCAACTCTCCTGGGTGTTCTAAGCAAATGTCTCCTGAACGCCGATAACTTCACTGTTGGTTCCATGCTGAAAGATGTCCTGACATTTGCTAGTGAGAACTCAGGGAATTTGGAATTTTAGGGCAAAACCAAAAATCATACTTGCTGGAGCATCAGAATTCAAGATGTGGGGCTGATCTATACAAAATATCTAAAGTTTTTAATATTTTATGCTTCCTCTTCTGTTGCAGTTATATGCAGTGTTCACTTACATTTTAATGCTAACTTTAAAGTGTCTGAAATATGTCTATCTGGTGAACCGTAAGCATAACCATATAGTTTTTAGAAACGGTTTAAGAGGGTGAACATTTCTAACTCGGTGTCTGCCCTGTCGTTTCCAGGTTTTTTAAACAGCTTTGAGGAGCTTCAGGCTGAGGAGTGCGGCATCCTCAATGGCTGTGAAAACGGCCGCTGTGTGAGGGTGCAGGAAGGGTACACCTGCGATTGCTTTGATGGGTATCACCTGGACATGGCCAAGATGACCTGTGTCGGTAAGAATGGTGTCTTGTGGGGAACAATTCTTTTCCTGAGATCCCCTGTGGTCAGATCGCATACCCTCAAGTACATTTAAGACAGATTTGCAGAGTTTCAGTTTAGGAAAATGAGAAAAGTTTTAAAGATGGAAGGTGGTGATGGTTGCACAACAACACGAATATACTTAATGCCACTGGACTGGCCACTTAAAAATGGTTAAAAAGGCCATATTTATGTTCTGTATATTCTACCACAATTTTTAAAAAATAGAGGTGAGCCCGGACAGCATGCTCAGTAGTTGAGCATCGTCAACCTATGAACCAGGAGGTCAGGGTTCGATTCCCGGTCAGGACACATGCCTGGGGATGCGAGCTAGATCCCCAGTGTGGGGCATGCAGGAGGCAGCCGGTTGATGTTTCTCTCTCATTGATGTTTCTGTCTCCCTCTCTCTTCCTCTCTGAAATCAATGAAAACATATTTCAAAAAATAGAGTTGATATCTCATGTAAGAATTCCTGTAGAATTCCTCACATAGAGCCATTCCTTGACTTTGACTCTTAAATGTAGCTTTTGACTGTGCAGCCAGTAATGTTTCCCCTGAATACTTGGCCCAAGCATAAGGGAATGTAGATGTCTGAAAAAGTACAACTTCCGTGGTAATCATTTGGAAAAAGTGCCTCCTGACATGCTGTCGTTGCCTCCCCTCTTCTTTTTAAAAGAGCAGTAAACTCACACTTATCCTGCTCCGTGTGACCTCGAATGAACTCCAGACTGTTCCAGGGCCCTTTGGCCTCTATTCTAAACGGCCCTGGGCTTAAAGTTTTCTTCTATTTTTTGCAGTTCTTCTCCCTCCTGTAGTGTCCCCTTCCCTGTTGGTGAGTCTCCATCTGTGGTGGGTCTGGAAAGTAGGGAACCTGGGTTAGTACAGGAGTTGCAAGTGCGTAAGAGCCTTTCTTTCCGGTGGGAAGAAACCCAAGATGGTAATGTCAGCCTGAGGAGGGGCTGCTCAGAAGGCTGTCGGCTCACTGGTTTGCTCTTAACTGTGTTCCTCTTGACACATCCATCTGTTCTCTACCTGCGGAAAAGAATTCACAAGTGGGATAGTATTTCCAGATTTCTTGAGGTTTGACTGTAAAATGTCAGGCTAACAAATTGTTCGTGTTGTGTGAAATAACAGGAAAAGAAATTCTAGAATTCCCCCGATAATCTACCTTTGTAAGATCTAGAAAGTCTGACTTACCGTTCACGGGATGGAAATGGTCATGAATGGGAACGTTTCGGGGTGGGGGAAGGGAAGGAGAACAGCCAGGCTGTGTGCAGGCCAGTCGCCTCGATGCCTCGGTAGGTTGTGGGTTCCGTGTCCTCGCAGAGCACCTCAGAGCTGGTTCACCTGTGTGGTTTGGCTTCTTGCAGACGTGAACGAGTGCGACGAGTTGAACAGCCGGATGTCTCTCTGCAAGAACGCCAAGTGCATCAACACGGAAGGCTCCTACAAGTGCTTGTGTCTGCCCGGCTACGTGCCTTCTGACAAGCCCAACTACTGCACCCCGTTGAACACCGCCTTGAATCTAGACAAGGACAGTGACCTGGAGTAAAAGAAAATCTACATAACCTAAGCCCGTATACTCTGCACTGTGTAAAGGAAAAGAGAGAAATGTATTATACTTGAGACATTGCACCTCACCCAGAGTGTTGGAAACACAGGAGCAACGTGGTGTCATGTATCCTCAGAAGACAATGAAAGGATTTGGTGTGAGTCTGACCGGTGCAACAGACCAAATGGACATTTCTCTGAAAAACCAGTATATATAGTCTGTTCATATGTAAAATTCAGTGGAAAAAAGAGGCGGAGCAGTGCTGTTATTTTAAACAGAAGGTTGTATTATTATGTTGTCTTGTGTGTTTTTTTTGTGTTTTTTGGTTTTTTGTTTTTTGTTTTACTATTGCTTGATTAAATTTGGCATTTACATAGCGGTGGAAATATTTTATATAATTTTCATTTTTTTGGTTGTGCAGTTCCTTGGCTACTATTTTTCTTTTCCTTCAGATTTTTTTTTTTAAATCTCAAGTGCACAAGTTGTTGGTGAGATATTGTGAAACTGTTTTGTAAGTATTGTGACACAGGGTCACGTGATTCCTAGTTGGGAGCATTTTAAAATTCAGCTTGTCTGTCCTGTGGAGCAGGCAGTGATTTTGTTTCCACACTTTTATACACGTTTGGAGAAAAGTACTTTCTATTTACGATGTATTGTCTGATTCTAATGTCCATTCTTAGCCAAGCTGCTAGTAGGTGTCAGGTGGATCCCTCTTGTACATTGAAATGGAAGAACCAATGAACTCACATAGAATTGTAATGTGTGAAGTATGCCCAGCGAAATTTTTTGAAAACTTGATGATCCCAGCATATTTACCATTGTATGTTAAAGCAAAATAAATCACCATTTTTTTTAGAAAAAAATTCTACCTGAGAGTAATTGTCAATGAGTATACGTGTACAAGTTGTATCCCTCCCCCCACCTTTATTTTTAGCAATGGTCCCTAGTAATGTAGAGTTGTTGGCAAGCTAATTATTAAATGTGTTAGATACTTAAAGGGCTGGATTGTGTCCCCTCAAAATGCATGTGTTGATGTCCTAACCATACAGTATTTGTATGTGACTGTATTTGGAGAGAGGGTCTTTAAAGAAGTGAATATGGTTAAATGCGGTCACTGGGGTGGGCCCTATAGGAACAGAGTAGGACACACACACAGGAATGATCATAAGAAGACACATAGGATTCTTTGAGTTGCTTTTAGGAGTTACTTTTAAAGCCCAGTTGTCCTCCATGGGTTTGGGGTGCTGTGGCATGAAGAGACAGACACCTAGTACAGCACATGCCAGTCACTCATTATACTAATTATGCATAACCCATTATGCTAATCCATGTATTTCCCAGCTGCTTGAGTGAGAGTCAGGTCTCTTTCTCCATCGCTCCACAGAACAGGTCTCTGTACTTTAAAGTACCAATAACCAATAACATTCTATTCTTTTGTCATAATCATCAAACATCGTTCCCAAAACACTGGCGAGCTGCTGTAAACCTATGCAATTTGAAGTTACAAGGTTGATATCTGCCATGTTAGCTGAGAGGAGCACTAGGTACAAAGCCAGCAAACCAAATCCTAATTAAATATATCAAAGGTTTGCACAATTCCATCATTCATATTTCTCTAATAAATGTTTATAGGTTCAAAAGAATACTATAATTTAGCTGTGGTAGTTCTCACACACAAAGGACTGACTTACTCTAAAATGTACTTGAATTCTGGTAAATCTTAATGACCCAATATTGGCAGAAATTACACATCTGTTTTACTTAAGAAATGAGGTTTATGAACATTTTATTTGGGTCAACAGTTCAAGAAAACAGTTACCAAGCATGCCAATTCTGTATGTCCCTGCTTGTGAGGACAAACCATAACTGAATTTATGAATTATTCTAATAAATTGCAGCGATAAAATGACTATGATTCTATGCCCTAGCCGGTTTGGTTCAGTGGATAGAGCATTGGCCTGCAGACTAAAGGGTCCCAGGTTCAATTCTGGCCAAGGGCATATGCCCGGGTTGCAGACTCATCCTCCCCAGTAGGGGACGTGTAGGAGGCAGCCAATCAATGATTCTCTCTCATCAATGATGTTTCTATCTCTCTATCTCTCTCCCTTCCTCTCTGAAATCAATTTAAAAAATACCCTCTTCAACATTCAAATGAGAGTGACTTAAGTATAGACTAAAGCACCTATGATTTACTGCTCAAATCTTTGGTAAGAAGAAGAAAATAATGATGACTGTCACAGCTCAATATCAAAGTGATAGCCAATCACAACTATGAGCAAAAAAGGAATAAGGAAAAGTAAATCACAGTCTAAAAACACAGGAGACACTGCTCAGGGAAAAGAGCTCCCTAATTTAAGATAAAACATTGGTAGTCACCACGGGAATGTGAGATGCCTCTAACCAGCTTCCCCCTGTCTTTGAGAGTAGGATGGCCGTCACTGGTGGGGCAGAACCCACCTCCTGGAAGAAATCACTGCTTCCCTGGTCCTCAGAGCCTTCTCAGCCTTCTCTTCATTACTGCTCTAGACCCCTGCTGGTTCAATGGAACTTCCTGCGATGATAGAGAGGTTCTGTATGTGAGTTCCAGTGTGAACTTACTTGTACCAGGCATTGTGCTTGATGCTGGGACCATGGAGATGAAGAACTTTTGGCATTTGACCCACACCTAGCTCAGAAGACAGTTTGTGAGCCCAACTGATCATACTGCAATGAGGTAAGTAGTCCAGGGGAAGCTAGAACCGGGTGTTGTGGAAATAAGGAGGAACTTGTCGGTCCTGGCTGGGGAGTGGGGTGGGAGTTGGGGGTAGGGTAGAAGCCCCAGGGAGCAGATGAAATAATTAAGTTGTATGGGTCTTAAATTTTACTAGGAAAAAAGAAGAGAAAGCAACACAGCCACTTCACCTGTCCCTTCCTTTTTGTCACAGAATGTGCATCTGGTGCTGCATAAAGAGCACTGGACTTGGCATCTCCGATCAACCACCTGGGTCCCAGCTTCTGGCTCTTCCATGGCACGCTTTACTGTAAGACCTCAAAAAAGTCTATCTGTCTAGTCACTGTTTTGTCACCAGTGAAGTGAACTCTAAGGTCCCTACTATGTCAAAAATTGTCTCATTATTTGATTTCCCTTTTCTCAAATTGTCTTCTCTTTCCCAGTCTGATTTTTTAAAAATGTATTTTAGCAAGAGGAAGGGGAGGGGGGCAGAGAGAGAGAGAGAAAGTTTTTCATGGCACAGACCCTGCTACCCTCAATTCCTCATAGGTGTTGCTGAGAGCAGTCCCATAGACCTGCACACAGATTGTTTTCCCATTGAACAAACATTGCTATTTTGTAGGGTTGGATATCCATCACAGCAGCCTTGCTACCAAGGCAAAATACACCCAACAGCCAAAGTAGGATGCCTAAAGAGGAAAGCACAGAAGCACAGAGGGTGGAGAGAAGAAGTGGGAACTTACACTGTCTTGTCTCCAGGAAATATTAAATCCATAGGGAGTGTCTCAAGAACAGGTGAACAAATGGGTACTGCACACGTATCTCTACAGCATTTACGTTGTAATCTCAACATGAGGTCATTTGCATGGAAGGTCTGAGACCTCCATTATGAAATCACGATAGTTCTAGAGCTTGGATATCTTAGTGCCAAAATTTGTTTGGTTTAGCAATGATCCAACTAAATCATTGCTCCTTGCCAAACAGATAAATGTCTAAAATGTTCAAAATTTCTGTTGTCATGAGTCCATTGAAAAGTTTACCTTGAATAGTTTGTTTCCAATGTGACTTTTATATATTGATCAGAGCCATGCTAAACTGTCTTAATTGAACAATTTATCCTTAGATTACCCTGAGGTTTTATTGTATCTCGCGATAATGACAGTTTTTGTTTCTTCCTTTCAGTATTCATAGCTTTACATTTCTTGTCTACTGAACTATTAAGACCTCCAGTGTAATAATGAATTGTAGCGTGGTGATAGCAGGCATCTTGATCTTTAAGAAAAATCCTTTTATCGTTGCCCTATTTCAGTGATGGCGAACCTTTTGAGCTCGGCGTGTCAGCATTTTGAAAAACCCTAACTTAACTCTGGTGCCATGTCACATATAGAAATTTTTTTATATTTGCAACCATAGTAAAACAAAGACTTATATTTTTGATATTTATTTTATATATTTAAATGCCATTTAACAAAGAAAAATCAACCAACAAAATGAGTTCGTGTGTCACCTCTGACACGCGTGTCATAGGTTCGCCTTCACTGCCCTATTTGGTATGATGCACACTTAAGTTTTCATGTGTGCCTTTTACCGGGTGAAGAATGCTTCTTCCTATTCCTAATTTGCTAAGGAGGCTTAGTCTGAATATAAATGTTGAATTTATCTAATTACGTTGCAGCCAAAGAGAAATGTGTTTTGGTTTTGTTGTTTACAAGAATAAACCTCTAGCTTTTAGGAGTGGCCTTGGGCGCTGCCTGCCCACCTCCAAGGGTCTCAGCTGCCCCTCTATCATATGCGCATCTTGGCACCTAACCATGTTGTTGCCAAGTCCAGCTTCTGGTACTTTGTGTCTCAAAGTAAAGAAGATGAAGAAATCTTCAGGGGAAATCATCTACTGTGGCCAGGTGTTGGAGCAATGTCCCCTTGGGCTGAAGAACTTTGACATCTGGCTGCGCTACGACTCCCACAGTGACACCTGCAACATGTACCGGGAGTACCAGGACCTGACCACCCAGTGCTATGGAGACATGGGGGCCTGGCACCCTGACCACGCCCACTCAATCCAGATCCTGAAGGTGGAGGAGATCGTGGCCAGTAAGTGCCACCCACTGGCGGTCAAGCAGTTTCACGACTCCAAGATCAAGTTCCCCCTGCCCCACCGCATCTAGTCGCTAGCACCAGCCACACTTCACCACCAAGAGGCCCAGCACCTTCTTTTAGCTGCAGGGCCTCCCTGTCCCCTGGTCTGCCCAAATAAATTGCTTTGGAAAATCAAAAGAAAAAAAGAATAAACCTCTACGTCTGAAACATGCCCAAAGTGGCCTCTGTTTGAGAGGAATACCCAATGGGTCATCTAAGATTATATAAAATTTCCATTGATTAAGATATTAAAACCTTTTATTATGTTCCCCTTCAAGCCGGCAACTAAGTTGGCCAATTACTGGTTATTGTAACTTGGCTTCTCTTAAACAGCCTCTAACTCCAAGGGCATACCTTGGTGCAAAATTAAAACCATGAGTATATTGCATTTCTGAGGGGTTGGTCTAAGGAAACATTCAGTTCAGAGGCATAGGACAGACGAATTCAGTGCCCAAGCATCTAGGAAGCACAGAGCTGTATTATTTGCTCTGGCAGCATACATCTTCCCCACCCCAGCCCCACTGTACCCATATTAAAGGTGGAAGGCCTGACGATGTGGAAAGGGGGTAAGGGAAGGAGGAATAGAAAACAAGAAGGCAATAGCGGTAATAAGATCCCCTAGTGGCAGCGCACAGCAACACCAAACATCCAAGTGCAGTTAGTGTTGTCTGTCTCTGAGCCCATGGAGACATTGCTATAATCTTAAGGTCAAATTCTGTATGTAAGAATGCATTTATTAGTATACAGTTTTTTTTACTGTACACTAATATTCAGTGAAATATTTACTTTTACTCTATGTAGGAGTGTGAAGTAAGTATTCTTTCATATTTTCTTGCTGTATGTTTTGTGCCAAGTTTGTACTGACTCCTTTGGCTACTGTATAGAAAATTGTTCTATGTATTCTGTTTTGCTAGTTATTTGTATTAGTTTTTATAAAAATTTATTTGTATTAAAATTTATTTCACGTTATGATTTACTTTTGGTTTCCAGGATTTGATGGAAGATCATATTTAAAGCTATTTACTAGTATATAGTGTTCCATGTGTATGGGATTTCATTTACCAGTAAATTTTTGTTCTGTAACTTAGTACCAAAAGTCACTAATACTAATATACTCCCTTTTAACTATATTATTTTATATCATTAAAAGTTAGTAGAATATTGTCTCATAGCCATAACCAATGATTTTTCATCTGGACTCCTGTGTATAGTATACTGCATCTACAGAACGACTTTAAAAATCTCTTTAAAACAAGCAAGATGAAAACTATTTCAATTTTTTCCTTCACATTTCCCTCCTCCCCCAGATTCCCAGACTTCCTTGTAAAACTGGCATGTCTTATCTGCCAGTAAATACTATATATCTTTTATTGGATGCCAACTGCATATTTTGGCCTTCACACCCTTATGAATTATATAAGTGGAGCTTGCACAGCATTCTGGGGAAGTGTTTGTTTTGGTCGGGGCCAGTCCCTGGAAGCCAGGAGCTCAAGCCAGTGGGCACGAGCAAAACCCTGTGGTCTCCTGAACCCCATCCATCAGCACCTCCGCAGTGGACTACAAACCTGCAGGAGAAAGGACACAGAGATCTGGGTAGTGTTTATTTTTAGTGTCAAGGGATGACATCACTGCCCGAGATTATGACTTTGGACAAGCTGGTGGGTGGGCTTGAATTTACAGCACAGAAAGGTCAAACCTTGGTTAACAGGCCACATTATTAGTGCACAGAGAACATTATATGCATGTTTTTAAAGTAGGAAATATTAACACTTTTATGAGCTTCATGTAAACTGGACGGTGTTCAAGTCCAAAAAGTACTTTATATAAAACTTACATGCTATGTTTGGCCAATTTTTTTTTCTAATTCTTGTGATAACAATCTCAACTCCTCTCTCTCTCTCTCTCTCTGCTCCTTTCTCTCTCTCTCTCTCTCTCTCTCTCTCTCCAGTGGGTTGGCAAAGGCTCTTGCTTAATTAAAATCAATGAATTGGGGTTTGGCCAATTCCCTTTTTTTATGCCCATGGGCTCTAAATAGTCAGTTTGGAGCTCACATTTATAAGAGCACAGATAAAACATAGCTTGGAAATGTCTAGTAGGTACCACAAGGTGAGTCAGTGAAGATCAGTCTCCACATAGGTGTGTATATGGGGCGGGCTAGGGAGACCAGGGCAGGAGTTTTTTGGGTCATCAAGACCAGGGCTTTACTGAGCCAGATTCTCCCCCCATTGAGTACATTCTCAAAGTAAACTGGTTGTTATGGAAACCAATGACCTTCTTCAGGACCACAAAAGGGCCCATTAAAGTTATTGTCTTAAAATTGGGAAAACATAATACAGTTTTCATGGCAAGTTACCATTGCAGGTTAATCCCTAAGCTTGAATGAATGGCATTTGGGACTTTGCTGTGGAAAACAGAGATTAACTATGGGCTTTGTACCATGTTTGTCTGAGAGTCTGAGAGCACCACCACTGGATGGCAGTAAAAATCCTTGAATTGCCCTCTATCCCCCCCCCCCCCCCCCCCTCATTAGCTAGTCCTTCTTGTCCACTTTAAAATGCCATGCTTTTAGAGTTAACTTTTACCAGAATACCTTAATGTGACATGCATATGCCATGTTAAACTCAAGTTCAAAAAACGATAAAAGAAGGAAAGACAATTATATGTATTATAGTCATATAATTGCTAAGATAAAGAAATTTGGATGACCACAAAAGCTAGGCAGTTTCCCCATTAGTTAAGGTCAATACTCAGTCACTATGTCATTTTAAAATCAAATTAGGTCCAAAGTGAAGATATATTGATTACACGAGGTCTCAGGGGGACTTTAGACTTCTAAAATCTAGGGAGAATAATGGTCTCAAAATTAGGACACAGGTATTATCTTTTCATTGGTTACTTTCCTAATTGAATAAAAGGTTACACTTTTCCAGTGTGGACTTTCAAAAGAAGACTCAAAGGCACTCAAAATTCTCCATATTCAAAAGTGAACTCATTATCTTAACTTCAAGGTTACTCACTCATTTATTCAACAAATATGTATTGAACACCTACAGATTGGGGCTAAGCTTTGGGAATATAAGAGTATCCAGTTCAGATAAGTTTCCTGCTTCCATGGAGCTCAGATGTTCCCTGCCTCATCTACTAGTAGTCGTCCAACCCAGAATCTGAAGGTCACCCTTCCTTCCTCCCCAACATCTCACACAGCCAATCAATAGCAAATATTATTGATTCCATATCCTAAATATCAATGGATTCCCTCCACATCTCATCTTTCTCATTTCTACTTCTCTGGTCCAAGTCATCTTCCTATTGCTACAACCTTTTCTAACTGGTCTTCCTGCTCCTGCTCTTGCCTCCCTCCAACCCACTCTCCACTGAGTAGCTAGAGTGATGTTTCAAAAGTATAAACCTGATCAAGTCACTCCCCTGTATAGAAGCATTCAGTGGCCTTCCATTGCCTTCCAGATAAATTTCAGTATGTCCCCTGCTTACCTCCTCAGATTCATCTCATGCCATGTTTCCCTTTGCTACCTGCACTCAAGTCACCAGTCACCCAGTGACAATAAACTTCTTTTAATTCCATGACTTTAACTCACTCTTGCTTCCTTTGGGACTTCCCCACAATGTCCTTTTGCTTGGAATACTCCCCTAGTTCCTCCCATCAATACTCCTTGGTCTAAATGCTCCTTCAGATGTCAACTGAACTGTCACTTTCCCAAGGATACCTTCTTTGACCCAGTTAACTAGGGTGGGCCCTCTTTGTGTGCTTTCTCTTAGTACGTGGTATTTCCTCTCTCATAACACTCATCACACTATATTGAAATTACTTGTTTAATGTTGACCTTTCCCATAATAGGTATTACCAGGTTGTCAAGTCTGGGGAGTTGAAAAGAAAAACACTGATGCTGGTACCCTAGTAATTGAATCAGAATCACTGAAAATGGGATGAAGTCTGGTAGTTTTATTTTTGTAATTTTTTATTTTGATTCAAACTTACAGAAAAGTTTCAAGAAAAATATAAATAATTCTCTCATACCTTTTACTCATATTTACCAATTGTTTACATTTTGCCCTATTTTCTTCTTTCCCTGATCCTCCACCTGTCCATGGACATTTTTTTCTAAATCATTACCAATTGTTTACATTTTGCCCTATTTTCTTCTTTCTCTCTCTGATCCTCCACCTGTCCATGTACATTTTTTTCTAAATCGTATCAGATTAAATGTGCCTTTACTCCTATTTACTTCCGTGTGTGTTTCCTCAAAACAAGTATACTCTCTTATATTAACACAATATGTGGTGAAAAATCAGGAAATGTAACACTGATATGATCCTAGTATCTAATCGAGAGTTCATATTCAAATGTTATCAGGTGTCCTACTAATGTTCATGTAAAAGTATGGGTTTTCAGGAAAGAGTCTCTGGGATGGAGATTGGTGTGCAGGAATTTTTACCGGGAGCTGTATCAGGATCAACACTGTGGAAAGGAAGATAAGGAAGCAGCCAGTATTGGACAGAGGAAGAAATTGGGCTGTGGTGTTGTCTCGACAAAGACTAAGCCAACCCTTTGTGGACCTTGAAGCTGTGATGGCCTTTTAATGCTATCTTGAGATAAAATGAGGGTTCTGGGTCTTTATATTATACACTGAACAGTTATTAGATCTGAGCTGCCCTGGAGAAGGAGGCATGACTTTGTGCAAGGTAGAACTTTCCAGCCAACGGTAATTTCTGAGGGATGTCCTCCAATAGCTCCCTCAATAACTGGAGGAATAAGTCCTTCAGTCTTAAAGGGGTCAGAGTGGCACATCACAGCTTCCACTGTGGTCCACCATTTCTATTACTCAGATCTACTTCTCCATGTAAATTCTGGGAAGAGTTCCTCCAAGATCCTGTGGTACCTCTTTTCCTGGGGGAGAGGGGAAAGAAGGTTAGTAGGATAAATTACAACACCAGCTGTAAGCACTTAGTCTACAAGTGATATTCACGATCTACTGCAGTGATGGTGAACCTTTTGAGCGCAGCGTGTCAGCATTTTGAAAAACCCTAACTTAACTCTGGTGCCGTGTCACATATAGAAATTTTTTTATATTTGCAACCATAGTAAAACAAAGACTTATATTTTTGATATTTATTTTATATATTTAAATGCCATTTAACAAAGAAAAATCAACCAAAAATTAGTTTGTGTGTCACCTCTGACACACGTATCATAGGTTCGCCATCACTGATCTACTGGGTAAATGGCTAACCTATTGGCATGACCCAGATCTTGATTCCTGAGGTCTCTGAGCTCTTGGTCTCCATGCCCTTCTTACGCATGACTGTTGTGTTTGTTCATGTATCATTAAGATGAGCAACGGAATGTCAAGAGGTAACCCAGGGGATCACCAAGAGGTCACCACATTCTTCTCTGTCCCATGTAGCGGCAGATCTCCTTGTTCTGATGATCAGCATCCTCACTGCTAGCTGGTGGGTGGGTGGCAGCTTCGGAACCCCATATGAGCATCTTTTTTCTTGGACCACTCCAGCCATTGTTGCAAGTTTTGGGTTTCCCGGGAAGCCAATTCTGAGATGGAGATCAGCACACAGGTATTACATTGGGGAGAGTTCTTTAGAACAATGTCTATAGAAGGGAAGGGAAGGAAGCAATATTGGGTAGAAGAAGAAAATGGGTTATGATACAATCTCAACAGACCCTCCATCTCATTACAGTTCTGCTACTTAAAGTTTTTTAAAAAAAAAACAAAAAACTAACCACATCAGTGACATCAAGTAGTACAGTGTGCACTTCCAGCATCAGTTTCTCTGCTGCATTTATGAAATATTGGATCAACACCCCAGAGATGAATATCCAGTCAAGGTTTCCTGCAATCCTTCCTATTATTTCTCTGCAAAAATACCTTTTTTTTCTTTTGAATTCAGTGGTTACACTTCAACAGTTTTCCCATAAACATATTGTTTCCTGTTTATGAAAGCATTTATCTTTGTATTTTAGGATTTTTTAATGACTCACAAAAAAAGCAGATCTTCAGAAATGTAACTATTAAAATTGAATCCAACAAGTATTGTAAGCTGAGACTTATTACAAAATTTGCACTTTCACCCAAATTCGTGACCAATACTGAGCAATCTTTCCTAATATTTGTTTCTTCACATCTTCAGCAATGTTTTCTATGTGACTTCCCAAAAAAACTTGCTGAAAAAGGAATGCCTCTTAGTTTGTTAGTCTTTGTGTTACAATTATTCCAACCAATTTTTTTTTTTTTACTATTGCAGGAAGAACCAGAGACCTGTGGCTTTTGTCCTTAATGGTAAAGTGAGAAACCTCAAAAGAAGGTCCTAAGTAATTATCAGTAGGTTTTGTGAGATTTGTTAAGAACTGGGTTTATTCCACATAGCTCTAAATATCTCTGAGAAACTGCTGGAGTTTGTCTTCCTGTTCTGATGCTTAGCTTTTAAATGCCTTGCTGATTATGGGACTTGGTTTATTACTAGTTAACATCTCAAGACACAATATGCTAGCCAACTATGTGAATTTTATCACTCATGACAGCAGATGTAAATCCATGTTTCAAATGGTCTTGATGATTTTCGGTTTGGAGGGACTATTGTTTGCGGGTCTAATGATATCATCAGCTCCTAATGTGGCCGATGAAGAGTGTGGTCAGAGTAGAACAGTTTGCTCTGCCATTTTCCTCAGGTTTATTTTGCTATTATCTTTCTTTCACTTGCTACTTTTGTGCAGACATCTTTTAAAGTCGTTTTTCAGTATGTGTGCTAACCTAATTAAAATGAGATATTATCTAAATCTGCTTCCTGGGTACACATGAATAGAAATGTCGGAAGTCTTGCTAGAAGCAATCGAATGACAGAGGCAGCACTCTCATCCCCTCTGCACTTTTTGCTCCGTGGGATACCTTCAAAACCCTGAGCAATTAGCAAGCTCCAACGGATACAAAATGGATAACAAGGTTAAAAAGTAGGGGCTCCTACGTCTCCCCAGTCTGAACTTGTGCAAGGGGTGTTTTGGGCCTCTGCACAATTTTGCCTTTGCCCCGATTAATGTTACCTCCCATCATTTGTCCCTTCACTTTAGCCTGTCAAGGTCTTCTGAGAGTCCGATTCTATCATCCAATATGGTTGCTGCCTCATTCACGTTTGCATCCCTCCATCTTTATTTAAGATGTTAGTATAAATGTTAAGAAACTTTTTAAGACAAAAACAAGACAACACAAGAAAACAACTTCCCTTTGCCCCAGTTATGCTCAGCCCCTCATGGGACTGACAATGGCAGGACGGTTTAGTCTGTAGTCCCGGCAGGGTTTCCTGCCAGGGGACTTGTGTGTTTCGGAATCAAGCAACATGAGTCAACAGCTCTTGGGATCTTTGTTCTCGAATTCCTCCCTCAGATCAGAACCGGTGTTTAGAATTCCTCCCCCGTGTTCCTAATCACCGGCACCCGGATTTCTCAGTTGCTCCCGACCCCCTTCTAGGACAGACACTTGAATAAGAAATTTAAAAAGTATTTTGCAGAGTTACCTTTTACTGATCTGCCTCCTACACACACACACACACACACACACACACACACACGTCTTCATCTTATTCACTGAGATGCCCCAGATTGTGAAGCCAGCAGGAGAAGGAAGAAGGGAAGGTTCTGGGATGACACCAGGTTTCTGGGCTTGGTGGCTGCGCTGAGGGAAGCGAGTGCTTCCTGCCTACTTTCCATGGCGAAAAACGATGTCCAGAGTAGAAAAGGCAGCGTGACTGTGAGGCTCTCTCAGCCCTGGGGGAGTTTTGGGGGGGGGGGCAGATTCCTAATGTCCACCAGTGTGTGCAGTGGTGGGGACACTGCCAGGCAGCTGGGGAGGACCACCTCGGGGCAGGTCTGCTCAGGGGTGGGCTTGCATGTATATGAGCATGTGCACGCGTGTGTGTGCGTGCTTGTGCATGAGTATCCTCCGCACACACATGCCATCAGGGAGGTGACTGAGGACCAGGTCCAGCCTGTCCTTTGGCTGGGAAGGCGGTGCCTGGAGAAGCCTGCCCAGGTCCCAGGTTGTCACAGTGTAGGGAGCCCGGGGCAGCCACAGGTCCCAACCCAGCCAGGCGGGCGCCCTTCCCACCAGTTACCAGCCTCCCTCAAGTCCTGGGCCCAGGCCTGGGAGCCAGGAGGCCCGCGCTGCGCAGCTGCTGGAGATGGAGATGGAGATGGCGATGGAGAAGGCCTGTCCGGCCCACCACGCGCTCAGGTGTGCCCAGTTTCTTACCTCCGAGGGGCTGCTTCACTGCCAATCATCGCCCTTTCTCCCCGGAAGGGGAGGGACCCCTGTGGTGCGGCAGCCGGACAGCACAGGGACCTGACAAAGAGGCGGTTCCTTCTGAAATGAAATGTGGCTGCGGGAGCCCACGGGCTGGAATCCCTGACAGTCCCCAGCTCCATCGGGCAAACAGGAAGGTGCCGTGTGGGCGGGAAGGGTGTGGGGATGCGAGGCGCAGCGGGGACGCCAAGAGGGAATGAGCCGCTCCCAGCCCTTAGCCGCCTCGGAAAAGGACAAATGGTCCCACAGGTAATGTCCAGTGTGGGCTCTCCTAGAGCCGGCGGGATGCAGGGGAGGGTGTTTGCAGCCCAGGACAGAGACGCCAGCTCTCAAAAGTGGTTGGCAATTCTCTCGTTTACTGATGGGATCACTCCGCGGAGAGAGGGCGGTGGGTGGCGGCCACTGATCACCCACTGCAGGGTGGGTGGGTGGCAGCCACTGTGGGG
>NW_005371933.1:0-12272 GCF_000412655.1 Myotis brandtii | reverse complement strand
GGGTGGTGGACCGCTGTCACCCACTGCAGGGTGGGTAAGAAGGATGACACCAGCGTTGATCCACCTCTAATGTTACCACCGCTGACACGTGGATGCGTTTCCTTACAAACTTCTGCACTGACATAGTAAGGGTAACGTAAATCAATTAATAAATACCGAGTTAAAAATCGATTAGGCTCTTTCCATTGTGGAGCATATTGTATTTTCCTCCTTGTTATCACCTACAGTCATGAATGCGGCTGGTCATGATATGGGCCACTGTTTCCCACATGTTGCGATATTGGCCAACCCCTAGCTGCTTCTTGAGATATTTCTAAGTTTTACTTCTTGATTCATGAATACACAAGACCGTGTCTAAATATATTATGTACAGGTTACATGATTAAGGGCTCTCAAAGTTGAATTTCACGTGCGGCTTATCAAACATCTTGCTGCTTTACATTTTGGATTTTGCGCACAAATACGTGCACACGTGCAGGCTTTTGCCAGTAAAGACCATGCTGCTCGACCACTTTCAACTGAGCATGACCTTTGAGTTGTTTTTCCAAGTTGGTTTGAGGTTTACGATGTCATTCCCTGTCAAGTGGTTGCCTTGTGACCCAGTGCACATGCTTCCAAAATTTCTGGCTGAAGTTACACTTTGCAGCTGAGAAACAGTGTTCTCAGTGAAAAGCTACGTGGTTGGGTAATAATCATTATAAGATTTAGTGAGCATTTACCGTAGTAAGCATTGTCCTCATGCTTTATTGCAATGAACTCACTTAATCTTGTCAACTCTGTTATGTAGATCCTATTATTAATATCATTGTTATTCCCTTTAACATATGGACAATACTGAGACACAGAGAGGTTGAGTAACTCACCCAAGAGCACACAGTAAAAAGAGCCAGGATACGAACTCAGGGAGTCTGTGTTCTTAGCAGGCCAGTGCTCTTAATCACTAACCTACTGTCACCAATGGGTTGTTTTCTACATCTTCTGTAAGGGAAATCTTTAACAACTGGTGTTTTAAAACAATGAAATTAAAAGTAGCTGGCTAGACATGAAAGCTAGCTAGACCCAAAAGAAATTAGGGTCTAATGGACAGAACACCCATTTTACAGTCAGAAAGATCTGGGATTGCCTCTGGAGTGTTGACATTTGCTGCTCACTGCATATCCAAGTGCTTTCCTACACTTTCTAGGCCCCCAGTAACAGTGAAGGCCACATAATTAGCCTGACCATCAGCTGTGAGTGGAAGTAATGCAGGCCACTTCCAGACTTTAGTTCTCAGAGGTCTGCGCTTGCCCTGGCAAATGGGAGCAAATGGTTATTTATCACTTACCCTTCCGGATACCATCACTCCGCGTAACAGTAACAGACAGGCAGGCCTCGTTTTATTGTGCTTCGCTTTATGGTGCTTCACAGAAGTGGCATTTTTTACAAATTGAAGACAGGACCCTCTACCACCCAAAAGCATATGACTCACTTTATTGTGGTGGTCCGAAACCAAACCTGCAATACAGAAGAATGTCTGTAGTGCTCTCCATGCAGGAGTCCGCCTGGCTCATTTAAGCATGGTGAGGATGGACTAGCCGTCTTAGGAGCAGAGATGACAGGAGCTTCCATTGCTGCAGAATCTTTTAGTCACCACTACTCCTTTCTTCAGAGAAATTTGAAGGTGACTACAAGAATCTCTTGGACTTTCTTAAACAGTTTCACATATTCTCAGGCTCTGAGCTGGCTACTGAATGTTGCTTAATGAGTCACCTTGAAAATTAGCATCTTAAAGTAGCAACAAGCATGTGTTGTTTCTCATGGTTTCAGTGGATCAGGAAGTAGGAAGCTGCTTGCCTGGGCATTCTGGGTTAGGGTCTTTGAGGAGACTGTTGTCTGGTGTTGGTTGCGGCTGGGATCATCTTGAAAACTTCTAGCATCTGGGTTGGGAAGATGCAAGGTATCGGCTGGGGCTTTTGTTTCATCTGAAGCTCGACTGGGGAAGGAGCTGCTTGCCAGCTCATGTGGTTGTTGGCAACATCCAGCTCCTTGTATTGCTGTTGGATTGAGGGCCTCAGTTTCTTCGTGGCTGTTAGAAGGAGGCTACCCTCGGCTCATTGCCACGTACGTGGCCCTCTCCAGTGGTGGCTCACAACACTGCAACTTGCCAGCAAGGGAAAGAAAGAGTCTCCTGGTCATAGTGAATATGACCAGAAGACTCAATCATTTTAACTTGTTGCCCTTAATTGAGGTGAATTGCACCCAGTAATTTATGTTAGAGTTCTAAAGCTTGTGATTGTGTTCACCTTGACAATATCAATGTAAACTCAGTTTAAACTGTTTTCATGAATTGCATAATTATATGGTTCAGGGGGTTATGTGAATTCAGACTAATCTCTTTGTTGTTTTAAGCAGGGAAACTGTATGGACTATTAAATCAGCAACCAACCTACCACTTGGCCTTTATTAGACCAGAGTGGCCGCCAAAGCAATAAATTTTACTCTGTGACGGGTAAATCAGTTTCACTGCCATGCTCTTTCCCATGCTGCCTTCCCTCCTTCTGTCTAAATGTTGTGCAAAAATAAGGTAATGTTGACACCAGTACTCTTGGAGCCCCTGGTAGCCTCCGTCTGCCTTCAGACGTGTGCCATGCACCGTCCCTGCAATGATCTGTTTTCTTTTCTGAAGATTTTCCTCCCAGTGATGGATTTACTTCCTCCTGCCTCCAACAGTGATGAGCTTCACAGCCCACCTTCTGGTGGAGTCCAAAGGCTTTCCAAAAGGGACGCACAACTGGCAGAAACAGCAAAATGAGGGTGCTCATGCTTCAAAGTTAATAGACAAAACTTTTACCACAACACCAATTAAAATGTCCTTTAATAACTATGACGCAAGATTTAAGACTTGACAAAATGGAAAAAGCTCTGGGCATTTATTATGGGAGAGTCTCAAGATTCTTTTTCTCCCCATTGCATGGAAACTCGTGCTGTTTTATTTTAGGTGCATGGCAAAGTGACAGAATGCCAATAGAGACCAAAGTCAAATACAATGAAGGCAGTCTGGCTAGATTTTCCAACTAAACTTTACCAAGGTCGAGATTATCACCTAGACCTTCCACCCTTTGTGAACAAAGATAAAGTAGCATTAAAAACTAGGGGCCCAGTGCACGAATTCGTGCACCTTGAAAGGAACTGTGGGCCGAGAGGTTGCCGTGGGCACAGGGGCGGGTCTCAGTCCATCCTCCGCACCCCCACCCTGCCCTTCCCACCATGCCCTGTTGCTCCCCCCGCCCCCTCAGTTCCCTGTCAGCCAGCCCACTCCTGCCACCACTGCTCCCATGCGCTGATGGTGCTGGCCTCACTCACACCTGCTGACAGTGCAGAGCAGGAACAATTGGGGCCGGCACCAGTAGCGGGTGGAAGTGGGGCCAGTGCTGTCAGCAGGTGGGAGCAGCAGCTGCTGCTCCAAACACCCCTCAGGAGCAGGAAGAGGTGGAGAAGCCCTCAGGGGCAATCGGGGCTGGCAGCCACTGCTTGCACCCATTCA
Organism: Myotis brandtii; assembly: GCF_000412655.1. Taxonomy (NCBI): domain Eukaryota; kingdom Metazoa; phylum Chordata; class Mammalia; order Chiroptera; family Vespertilionidae; genus Myotis; species Myotis brandtii. Next base: position 8,749 of record NW_005371933.1, on the reverse strand, counting down.
CGGCACCGAGCGATCAGGACTGGTACCAGGCACTGGCAGCAGGTGCGAGCTGCGGCTCTGGCACCAGCAGCGGGTGCTAGCGGGGCCATCGCCTGCAGCAGGTGGGAGCAGTGGCTGCCGGCCCCAATCGCCCCTCAGGAGCAGAGGGAGGTGGAGAAGCCCTGGGAGGCAACTGGGGCTGGCAGCCGCTGCTCGAACCCTCTGATGGCACCAAGTGATCAGGGCTTGCGCCAAGAGCTGGCAGTGGGTGCAAGCGGCAGCTCTGGCGCCTGCAGCAGGTGTGAGTGCCTGATGGGACCATGCGCGCAGGAGCGAAGACTTTTCAGTAACCACCGGAGGCTTGCCCAGATGACAGCGACCCGCGTCCCGCCTTGGTCTGGCGCCCCCGCTCACCTGCTCCACCTTCCTGCCGCAGATGACGCCCACCATGTTCCTCACACGCCCCCTGGTGGTCAGTGCACATCATAATGACCGGTTGTTCAGTTGTTCCGCCATTTGGTCTATTTTATTTGCATATTAGGGTTTTATATAGATACCTACAAGGCATACAGGTTCAGATAGGTACGGTGCATTCAGCTCGTTTAAGCATTAACATATAGGCTTTTTTTTTTTTTGGTGTTTTTTGAGGACTTTTGCTTGGATCTCCTCTATATTGTATATGTACATTTCAATTCTTTGTAGGTGGCTGCAATTTTAAAAATCTATTTTCCTCCAGTTGCAGAAGCAAAACAGTTAAAGAAAGCCGCATAGTACCTTTCCTCACATAGCCTTTGACCTTTTCCCTTAGTGCCTTTTGAGCGAGTCTGTCATTAGTTTTAGATTAAGAGTGCAGAGCCTTTCTGTTTTCATAGATGTTTTAGTGCTTCGTTTCTACCCATGGGCTATAGAGGGAGCTTATGAAGTTGTCCTTTTTGAGGAGTGAAATATGTCCCCACAAAAGAGAAGGGATGTATCCAGAGAACAATGAAAGCCTGGTCAATGCTCTTGGAGTTTCTTACACGTGTCATTCTTCTCACACGAGAGCATGGTTTGCTCCCAGAGACATATTACCCCATTGCCAGCCCATGTCAACTCATGTACCTTTTAGCCACTCAATCTCTGCAGCTGTTATATCCCGACAGTCACGGACTTCCCTCTTCCTTTCTGCTGGTACAAGGAGGTCACTCACTCCTCTCCCTGTGTCTCTCTCTCTCTCTCTTTCAGAAATGTTTTCCTCCCCGTCTGTGCCCGGGATGTAGAGAGTCTTGCTTGTCCCTCCCCAGCTCTGGCTGAGCTCATTGTTTCTAATACACAGGGCTTTGCACGACGGCTACAGATGGACAAGAAATGGCTGGTCAGAAAACAAATTACTAAGCAAGAATAGGGAGTGGGACATTATGTTTTCCTCTAGAGACTTTTAATTTAATTTCTTCATGTTTTGCTTGAGTTAGCCTTATTTCAGGCAACTTGTAATTTTCAAATATACATATATTGGTAAAGTTGGCTTCGAATTTATCCACTTATATCATGACTCCCCCACAGTGAGCGCTCCTTTGTCTCGCCCTTAAATCTCCTCCGTTTGTTCTGTCCACTGCTCTTTGCCTTGCCCCGGGTTGCTTCTCCAAAGTCACTGTGAAATGAGTGTGTCTTCTTCACCGTATGTGTAAAAACTCTCCTGGCTGCCTCAGTAGGAGTCACCAGCCTAAAAAGCACTCAAAGCTTTTCCTTATTCTTACATTTTAAAAAAATCCGTGGTCTCAAATCCTTTTTAGAAGGTGGGATATAAATACAGACTAAACAAAACAATTCCATAGAACAGTGCTTCTTATAACTTAGTGAGCAACAGAATCACCTGGAGTTAAAATCCACACTGCTGGGCCCCTCACCAGAGATTCTGATCAAAATGCTGCTGGTGCATGAACATCACTTAGAGTAGCCCCTCCATCCAAGAAATTCTCTAGCTATTGCTTCTCAAAATATTACCCCAATGTAAAGAGCAGCTTGTTGATAAGCACTAAGTGTAGGATGACCCGTAGCCATGTAATAAATAGATCTCTAATAGAACCATATGAAGTAATAACATTTTTTTTAAAATTCTGTCTTGAAAATTAACGTTTTAAAACACACACAGTATAAAAATTAAAAGAGCACAAAGTCTGCGTATCACAACCTAAACTATGCCTCCATCCCAGATCTACACCCCTGCCCCTTCGCAGAATCAGCCATGTTAAAGCCTCTTGTTAGAGTATGTGTACTTCATGTTTTGAGAGAAGAATTGACCTCCAAATAGCTAATGCCAGTTTACACTTCCATTCCCTACTATATAAATGCTTATTTCTCTCCACTTCAACGGTATCAGACAATATCCAAACTGTTAACCTGCCAGCCTGAAATGTGAGAAATGACATCTAGTTTTTATTTCCATGTGTGTTGCGATTATGAGAAGTTAAACAACGTTGAGTAGCAAGACTGTGGACAATCTTTTAGTTTAGTGCAGATGAATGACCCGTTTATAAATTCAAGCTCATAATTTCTTTTAAGCAAAAGGTCTGGTTTTCTTGTTCACCTGATGACTTCTTCCTTTTGTTGGACTTTGCCTCAACGTCCTTCACCTCCTCTTGGAGGAAAAGAAACAAATAGGGTATCGCCAGTTGTCCACCCTCTCCCTAATCTTCCCCGAGAAAATTCAATTTATATGACATTGCTCTGGGGAAAGAACGGTTAGATATAGGCTTGTTCATGGTATTTTACATAGAACAATGATATATCTCCAAACCCACGCTTTGCTTATGGTAAATGACAATTTATAGGGATACCAAGCCTCGAAGAAATTAAAGAAAATTTTGAGAATGGCGCACATGCCATAGCTGAATTTCCCTTAGCTTGTTTATGGGTATTCACTTGAAAAACACACACACACACACATATGCACCTAACACTGCTTTTTGAAATCAGATGCGTTTCCTGCCTTCTTCTTTCCTCCCGACTCTTGCGACCAGTCTATTTATAGCCCAGGAAAGGAACAAGCTCCTCTGGAGGCAGGAAAACGAAGTTCAGAAAGAATAGGAGGAAGTGTGCCTGCCATTTAGCCAAACAACCTTTAATTCATTGAGCTCAAAGCTTAGCAGCTTCTGTCCTTGTTAGTTGTTAGGCGTAAACAGCTTGCAAATTGGATTTTTTCCCCCTCTCCCTATTTTTGAACTGGATTTGGGCGATGGAGATAATGACAGCATTTTAGAAGAGAGAACAGGAATTTAGACACGTGGGAGAGAATTGCTAAGGTTGGTAAAGTGGAGAGCAAGAGGCGATTCAATAGAGATGAACTTGAAATGATCCCGCATCGGGGAGGTAAGGTAAGTGTCGTTTTTAAGGCTGCCCATGGCTGTGTCTACATGCATATGATGAACTGGGATAGTAGCTCCGGGCTGTGTATATGACCTGAGGGCAGGTCCTGATGCAACTTTTCACCGAGCTTTGCTTGTATCTCTGAAACAATGTAGATATCAGCCTCAGTTATGAAATCTGCCATTGTTAATAATAATAATACATGTTTTTTAAAGTGGTTGTTTCCTTAAGATAACTTTATCTGCACTAAGGTTTCCTTCATTTCATTATCACTGGGGTGATAATGAGTAGTATAAGTAATTTCATTAAAGGTCTTTTTGAAAAATAATTTCTGGATATTTGCCTGCTTTTCTATCTTTTTTGAAGTACTGATTAATAATCCATGCATCATTTCTTTGATCAGTACTGATTTAGAATATATTTACTGGGCCGTCAGGCATAAATGGTCAATGTTAGAAAAGTCATTGTAACCAAAATTTAAATTTTGTGTAAAATTAAGTGAAGACAAAGTTTGTCTGTTTTTAAGTACAAAGCTTCTGTCTCCTGGACATCATTTTCAGACAAAGGTGAATCTTCTAGAAGCACAAAACACAGCACTGAACAGGTCCAGTGATAGAATTTGTTCATGATAGATAATTACTGCCATTTAAGTTATTATTTCAAAACATTCATTCGGCATATGTTTTCTGAGGGACCTGAAAAACGCCACTGGGTTTGGAAGTGGGAAGGTCACAAGGGAATGGATGAAATCCAAGAACAGTTGACATCGCCCGCAAAAACTTGAAAAGCTCCTAGGGACATTCCACATTCTTTCAACATTCCTTGACATCAAACAAGTGCGTTTGTTTAAATGATGCACCGTATCTGCATCCACTGCTGATAGCATCCGCGCGCGTGTGTGCCCTGCAGAACTGGATTAATCTTACCTCAATGTCGAACAATGGGATAAGGTTCTGGTGGTCGATTGGAAAGGAAGAACAGAAGGAAGTAGGTTGCTGGTGTTTGGCTTTTCCCAGTTTGAGGTTGGTATGTTTAGAATCTGTCGCAAGAAGATAGCAAAGCTGGAAGCCGGGAAAGCTGAGCCAGCCAGATTGCAACTGGCGCAGGAGGCCACGGCTTGGTCTGTGGATTTCATTGGCTGTTCTCTCTCCTGGGAGACCGTAAGGGTTATTTTTTTTTCTGATTAGAAAATTATAATTCATCCCATGGAAACTGTGGCAAAGTATAATATTCTTGAATAGAAAGGGCAATATTTTTTAGTTGAGCTTAGGTTGTGAAAAATAGAGGGAAATAAAATTAATCTAGACAAATACGATGAATCTGAAGAGTCAAATAGAACAAAGTCTTAGCATTTATTTCCAGGACACTCTGGTGCTGCAAAGTCGATTCTGAATTCATTTTATTATTTCCACAAAGTGAAATCCAAGGTAACCTAATTAATTGTCGCTCCGTGTGGGTCTAGTGATAGAGTCCTTGCCTACAGTGACCCTGTTAACACTGAAGTCCTTCCACTCACCGTTTCAAAGCAACTTTCTCGCTGGACACATTTGTGTGTTTACATTACGAGAATAAAAATGTTTTAAACACTATTGAAGATGTAAGTAGATAAAATTATGTTATACGTTTTATTCTAAGATTATATTTTTTTCACTTTTAGAAATGTTATTGTCGGTTATTGGTTTCTGGATGTCCATAACTACTTATAAATATATTCATGAAATGCCAATTATTTAACTAGACTTCTTGGGAATTACTTAGTAGTTTCACAGATTTCTTGATGTAGTTTGAAACTCCTAAGAATATTTTACGTTATTAGAGTTTGGTCATTTGGGGGAAAACTGCCAATGTTTTTTTAGCTTCTCTATCAATTAAATAGAAATGTATTTCCTGGATTCCAGCATTACTGCTGTCATCACTATGTGTTTACAGGTTACAGATTGCACAGTATAGCCACCCTGGCCCTCACATTTAAATATATAAGTGTGAGGTGATAGTGTGAAGTGGTGAGAAATTTAGATGTTAGCAAATGAATCCACAATTTGTCTGGTGTGTTGGAGTGGGGTGTAAGGAGAAACATGCCTAGGTCAGGCAGCCATACCTGCCTGGCCTGATGCTGTGTGGAGAGAGGGAGTCGCATATTGATTTTTGTGCCTAGAAGCACCTTACATCCAGATTAGTGGCCTCTGCAGGTTTTTCTGCTGTGTTCTCAGCCCTTCACATTCTATAGTACAGACCAGAAGCAGCACCATACAACCAAACCATGTTTATTAAATCCTCCTACTTATAATACAATCTCTGCCTGTGATAAACTTAACGTTTACTTGGAGAAAGAGAATTACAGAGGACACAAATGGAACCAAATGAATGAGGTAGAGAAGGAGTACCGGATAAGAAAGGCTCCATCCAGGCAGGCTTCATGGAGGTCTGAGGTTGAGCTGGGCCTGGAAGGGCAGAAGGAGATCTGATGGGTACAGTAAGACATAAGAGCATCCAAGACAAGAATGGAGCTGTGTGCATGGGCAGAGAGAGGACTGTACTTGGGTTGTCAGGTGAAATACAGAATTCCCATTTAGATGTGATTTTTTTTTTCAGATAAACAACAAGTACTTTTTTTTTAGTAAAAGTCTGTCCCTATTGCACAGGTGTGTATGAAGCCCATTGCATGGGACATACTTACCTGATTTTTTTTTTCAGATAAACAACAAGTACTTTTTTTAAATAAAAATCTGTCCTATTGCACAGGTGTGTATGAAGCCCATTGCATGGGCCATACACAAAATATTATTTGTTGTTTATCTGGTTCACATTCAATTGGGTGTCTGTTTTTATTTCCTGAGCCTGGCAACCATTCCAGGGAACGGTGTGTCAACCCAGCTCAACAGGAGCAGAGGCAATGAGCGTGTGGAGGAAGAGAGAAGCATCTGGAGGCGGTTGGGGTCAGACTGTGATGGGACTGTAATGCCAGACCAAGCAGTTTAGAATCTAATTCAAAGACACTGGGGAGCCACTGTGAAAAGGGAAATGACATCAATAAGATCTGCCCATTTGAGGCAGAACCTGAGGGCAAAGAGAGCAGGCCTCCAAGGCCTGGGTACTGGTGACAGCAGAGAGAAAGAAACCAGATGGAGACACATTAGAGAGCAAATCGACTTGTTTTGTAAACTAATTGAATATGGTTCTCGAAGGAGAGGAAGTGCTAGAGAGGATGGTATGTTTTATGTCCATTAGAAGGAATAGCCAATCAAAGAGACAGCAGCAGGCCAGGGAGTTAGTAAGAAAGATGAGGTTCCAGACATGTTAAGTTTGAGGCGATGATGGGATAATTAGGTAGAAATAATAAGTGCACAGATGGAAATGGGAAACAGCTTAGGAGGGAGTTGAGGACCAGAAATAATGACAGTGGCCAACATTGACTGAACATTTACTGTGTGCCAAGCCTTCGGTAGCCATTCTGTTATGTGATGCTCACTATCACCTATGAGCAGGTCTCCTTGCTAGCCACATTTTATAGATGAGAAAACAGAGGCTCATAGAGGTTCTGTAACTTGTCTGTCCATGATTACCTAGCGAGGGAGAGACAGACAGAAAATGGAGCCCAGGTGTGTATGAGGTCAAAGCTCCTGTTCCTGCTAACTCCCACAGGGAACGTCGAGGATCAGCTCTGGATTCACTTTCTCCTGCAAAGATCTAAGCGCGCCAATTGCTCATGCTGTAACCCAGTTCTTAACAAGATGACTGGTCTTCAGTGCCTAACTGTGGCAGCCCTCAGCATTCTGCACCTTTTGGTGAATCCCTCGGAGGAAAAGGGAATACTTTAAATACAGAGATTTTTCTTATTTATTTATTACCTAGATTGTTTTTCCCTTCAGTGCTTCAGTTTCAATTTCTCCTTGTTTATCTGGTGAAATAAAGATCATGCTGAAGAGAAAACATGACTAAGAAGAGTGTTAAACTCCTCTCTCTGTCCCTGGCTGCCCTCTAGTGGCAGTATGAGGTAACGATGCTCAGCCCAGCCCAGGGACTGCACAGCCAGCCACTAGACTAGAGTCTAGTCTAGACGCAAGTCCCTTAGGAAAGTAAGAAATCACAGAATCACTGCAGAATCATCTGTGGGCTCTTAAATTGTTTGGAGCCTGGTTGTGCTGGGAGATTCTGGTAAAAGACTTCGTGGAATTACATACACCCTTAACAGGTGGCTGACCCAAAGGACATTTTGCACAAGTCAGTTTGAGGTTTATCTTGAACATTGTAGTCATTAAAAGTATTTTACTTGTTGAGATCCAAGATGGCCATAGAGTAGGTGGAAGGTATACTCACCTCCTCCCAGGAACAAAATTGAATTACAGCTAAAATATAGAGCGATCAACCTGAACAACCAACTGAAGAGAAGTCTTATAAGCAAGGATTTACAGAAAAAGCCACCGGGAGACTAGTAGGAAGGGGGGGTGTGTGAAAAGGGCTGGCCTCACCCGGACAACTCCTTGAGACCCACAGGCAGCATCTGGACCTGCACTGGAGTCCCTCCCAAGAGGCCGCAGAATCTACATACCCAGTGGCAGACTCCAGACCACATCAGAGCAGGACCCACTGAGCTCCAGAAGCCGCACATTGCCCCTGCTCAGGCAAAATTTGCTTTGTGTGGTCAGCATCCACACAGTAGCTGGTACATGATGGTCGGGGCCATTCCCCATAGGCAGGCAGCCTAAAGGTTGATCCCATTTACAGAAGGGACCAACAGCAATCCAGACTCAACTATAACAGGAAGGCTCACATAACCCATGGAAGGGACATTCCTGGAGCACCTTGCTTGGGTGATCAAAAGAATAAAATGGCAATAAATATATACCTATCAATAACCACTTTAAATGTAAATGCTCCAATCAAAAGACATACAGGGTAGCTGAATGGATGAGAAAATAAGGCCCATATACTGGTATATGCTGTCTACAAGAGACCTACCGCAGTACAAAAGACACACGCAGACTGTAAGGGATGGGAAAAGATATTTCATGCAAATGAAAATTTTAAGCTAGAAAAGCAATACTTATTTCTGACAAAATATACTTTAAAACAAAGGCTATAGTAAGAGACAAAGAACGACACTGAATAATGATGAAGGGAGCAACCCAGCAAGAGGCTATCACCCTTGTAGGCATCTATTCACCCAACCTAGGAGCACCTACATATATAAAGCAAATCTTGCTGGACATAAAGGGAGAGATTGACAGTACTATGGTCACAGTAGGGGATTCTAACACCTCATTGACGTCAATGGATAGATCTTCCAGACAGAAAATCAACAAGGAAACAGTAGCCTTAAATGACATACTAGACCAGATGGATTTAACTGATACTTTGAGAGCATTTCACCCCAAAGCAGCAGAATACAGTATACATTCTTTTCAAGTGCACATGGAACATTTTC
>NW_005371932.1:0-841 GCF_000412655.1 Myotis brandtii | reverse complement strand
TTAGAAGGTTGTACTTTTCTAGGAATATGTCCATTTTGTTCAGGGTTTTTCATTTGTTGGAATAAAGTCATTTAATGTATTTCATTACAATCCTTTGTATTTCTATGTGGTCCGTTGTTATTTTACCTCTTTCATTTCTGATTTTCTTTATTTGGGTCCTCTCTTTTTGTTTCCCGGTGAGCCTGGCTAGGGGTTCATCAATCTTGTTTATCCTTTTGAAGAACCAGCTCTTGGTTTTATTGATCTTTTGTATTTGTGTTTTTTGTCTCTATGTCATTTATTTCCACTCTGACCTTTATTATTTCCTTCCTTCTACTTGTTCTGGACTTTTCTTGTTGTTCTCTTTCTAATTCTTTAATTTGTAGTGTTAGATATCTTATTACCAGTTGTTCTTGTTTTTGAGGTAGGCCAGTAGTGCTATCACTCAGAACCTCTTGCATTGTGTCCCATAGATTTTGGAATTTTGTGTGTTCATTTTAATTTGTTTCTAAGATGTTTTTTTTATTTCTTCTTTGATCTCTTTGGTAACCCATTCATTCTCTAATAGCATGCTTTTAGCCTCCATGTATTGGATTGTGTTTGAGTATTTTTATTGTAACTGATTTCTAATTTCATGCCTTTTTGGTCTGAGCAGATGCTTGATATGATTTCAGTTTTCTTGAATTTGTAGAGACTTAGCTTGTGTCATTCAGTTGACTGGTTGTAATGGTTGCTTGGGGTTTTATAAACTATGTATATGCCTCCTTAACTGTGCCTAAGTTGTTCATTCTGGGTGGATGTTCTCCAATTTCGTTGTATTTCCAATCTGGCCCCAGAAATACAACTAAATTGTTTACACTAC
>NW_005371931.1:0-466 GCF_000412655.1 Myotis brandtii | reverse complement strand
CACAGATGACATGATACTATACATAGAAAACCCTAAATATTCTATCAAAAAACTAGATTTAATAATTAATAAATGAATTCGGCAATGTAGCAAGATACAAAATTCTATGCTCCTGTAAAAAAGAAAGAACTCTTAGCATTCACAACAGCATGAATGGATATGGAGAGCATTATACTAGGTGAAATAAGCCTGTCAGAGAAATACAAATACCATATGATCTCACTCATTTGTGGAATTTAATGAACAACATAAACTGATGAGCAAAAATAGAGCCAGAGCCATAGATGCATTGAACAGACTGTCAAACCTCAGAGGGAAGGCAGGGGGAGGTGGTAAGAGATCACCCAAAGGACTTGTATGCATGCATATAAGCATAACCAATGGACACAGACAATGGTTAGGGGTGGTGAGAGCATGAGTTGGGAGGTTGGGAGTGGCTGGGGATAGGCCAATGGGGAAAAAAGGA
>NW_005371930.1:1565689-1570710 GCF_000412655.1 Myotis brandtii | reverse complement strand
AAAGGGCCAGAAGGTTGAGAACCACTGCCCTATTGGATTGACTCCAGGCCCCAGCTCCAATGCCCCGTGCTTTCAGGGCTCCTCCACGCCCGTGGCAGTGTGCCACGCTGTCCTAGCACCCGTGGCTGCTCTTCTCGCTGGGCCCCAGGAGCGCTCTCCTCCTCAGCCTCACAGACCCCAGAGCTACCTTCGCCCAGCCCATCGCTGGCCTCTCTCCATCCACCCTGCTCTGGTGAAGCGGCCATGTGCCAGCCTGAGGGCCTCCTGGAGGTCCCAGCTGAGGCAGATGGCCTCCCTGACCTGACTCACCTGTGTGCTTCCGGGGCCTTGGCCTCTGTCTGCGTCTGCCGTCGGACCGGTCACACCGGGTATTGCACCTGCCTCCCAGGCTGGGTCTGAAACCTCCCGGACTCTGGCTGGGGCAGGTGTCACACCTGTCTACTCGGTGCGACAGGAATGCAAGAGGCTCAGTGGTAGCCGGCATGCCCCAGGGGGTTTAATGACCAGATGCATCTGCCAGGTGCTGCCCAAGCGTCACCCTTTTCAATCCCCGTGACAACCCTGGGAGGGACGTCACACCCCATTCACCGATGGAGGAAACCAAGGTGTTGACTGCCCATCAGCGGAGCCGGGGTCAAAAGGTGAGCAGCGGATGAGGCCGATGTGAACACAGGCTTCAGAAATGACATTCGTATCGTGGGCCGAGCACGCCTCCGAGGTGCTGAGGGTCTGGGGCCCTCAGCAGGTACCCGCTTCGCTCCACTGGTTCAGTCTCTAGAAGGGGGTTTTGGGGTGCTGCCGGGCGGGCTGTGGCCCAGGAATTGCTGGGGGGAGAGAGGAGGGTTCCGCCAGGTGGGGAGCCGCCTGCAGCAGAGGGAGCCCCCGGAAAAGGGAAGGACTTGGGGAGAAAGGCTAGGAAGTGGGGTGTGCCAAGGGGGCCCCCTTTAGAGTTTTGACTCATTTGTGATTTTCCATTGGCCATGAAAGTAATATTTAATCAGTAATTAGAAAGACTGAATATGCCCCAAAGAGCAGAAGGCAGGGACTCGAGATGCTTGTCCACCCGTGTTCATGGCACCTCCACTCGTGAGAGCCAAAAGGTGGAAGCAGCCAGGTGTCCGTGGGCAGGTGGATGGGTGAGCAGAGTGTGGTCCGTCCATACAATGGAATGACTCGGCCTTAAAAGGGAAGTAACTCCATACCGGCCGGCGTGGCTCAGTGGTTGAGCATCGACCTATGAACCCGGAGGTCATGGTTTGATTCCTGGCCAGGACACATGCCCTGTAGGGGGCGTGCAGGAGGCAGCTGATCGATGGTTCTCATCACTGATGTTTCTCTCCCTCTCCCTCTCCCTCTCTGAAATCAGTAAAAAGATATTAAAAGAAAAAAAAAAGGAGGGAAATCCTGTCACTTGCCACAATTGGATGAACCTTGAGGGCACTGTGCTCTGTGAAATGAGCCACACAACAGGGCGAAGACCGTGGGATTCACTGACATGAGGGCCCCAGCGGAGTCTAACTCAGACAGCTCTCCGCACCACTTCCCTTAGGGGATGTGGGCTCCCCGGTGTGGGCTCTGCTGGGGCGCAAGCGGAGGGGGCCTCCCAGCAGGGGGACCATGGTCCTGAGCTCCAGGAGTGTCCAGCGGTGACATGGGCAGCAGCCTCGGGGGCCCTGGGGGACGTGAGGAGGCTGCTCAGCAGAGGACATCCGCTGGGATGCAATGGAACAGATTGCAGGTCAGCCCCGAAAATCATGGTGCTCCGCTCCTTGCCTCCCGAGCACACGAAAGGCCTGCACTTCCTGGTCCCTCGTGGCTGGTGGGGCCCTGAGTCCTGAGAAGAAGGGACTTGGGCCCTTGGGAGCTGCAGCACTTCATTGCCAGGCGGAGACCCTCCAGAGCTCCTCTTCCCTCTGTGTGGTGACAGGTGTGCTCCAGATGGGACCACTCCAGGCGGCAGGGAGTGGGGGCTGCAGACATGTCATGAATGGAGGAGACCTAAGTGTCAGCCCCTGAGACTGAGGGATATTTGTTACTGCATCATAACCTGGGTGGATCTGACTGATACACTCTCCCAAATACCCTAGAGCAGCGGTTCTCAACCTGTGGGTCGCGACCCCTTTGGCGGTCGAACGACCCTTTCACAGAGGACACCTAAGACCATTCTGCATATCAGATATTTACATTATGATTCATAACAGTAGCAACATGACAGTTATGAAGTAGCCACGAAAATAATTTTATGGTTGGGTCACAACATGAGGAACTGTATTTAAAGGGCCAGAAGGTTGAGAACCACTGCCCTAGAGGAAGATCGCCCGTGAGCGGGAGAAGGCTGACCCTGGGACATGACATTTGACATGTTTGTGTGTCCGGCACACCCCTCGAGGGCCGAGCCGGGAGCCTGGGTTCTCACCCTGAATTGATCACTTACCTGCTGTGTGGTGTTGGGCAAGTCGCCCTGTCCTCAGGCTCTCCATCTGCAGCAAGGATCTTTCCAGACATAAAATTCTGTAGCTGGCGATGTTTCTCTGCTTGTCTGTTGCACTATATGGACACGCCGTGCAGGTGCTGGCTGTAGGATTGTAAACTCCTCGACAACAGGCATCGGACGCAGCAGTGCTGTACAGATGACAGTGTGTTGGGTAGCCTGAAGGGGTGGTGATGGCTTGATAATAAACTGAGCTTGGCCCACAGGAGCACTTCCCGCTGACTGACGCGTTTGCGGGAGCGCAGACTGCTCTACGGGCTGTAAACGCTGTAGAATGTACAGTGTCTGCGACATCACAGAAGGAGTCCTCGTGCTGACACTTCTCTCTTCACTGCGGGCATTTGTTGGTCTGTGTTTGGAGGGGGAGGAGGGGCCGGGTAGCATAAGGCAGAAGGATGCGGGCCCTGGCCGGGCGACTCGGTTGGTTGGGGCGGGCCGTGTCCCGTTCACTAAAAGATTTCGGGTTCCATTCCCGATCCCCAGTCGGGTGCGTAGGGGAGGCAACTGGTGAATGTTCCTCTCTCCCTGCCTCTCTCTCTAAAAGTCAATGAAAACATATCCTGGGGCGAGGGTTTGAAGAAACGAAGAAGGGTGCGGGGTCGGAAAGGCTCTGAGTTGCAGTCACGGAAGCCGATCCACTGCACAGAGGTGCTCCCACCACTCAGGGCTGCTCCCACCACTCAGGGCTGCTCCCACTGCACAGAGGTGCTCCCACCACTCAGGGCTGCTCCCACCACTCAGGGCTGCTCCCACTGCACAGAGGTGCTCCCACCACTCAGGGCTGCTCCCACCACTCAGGGCTGCTCCCACTGCACAGAGGTGCTCCCACCACTCAGGGCTGCTCCCACCACTCAGGGCTGCTCCCACCACTCAGGGCTGCTCCCACCACTCAGGGCTGCTCCCACCACTCAGGGCTGCTCCCACCACTCAGGGCTGCTCCCACCACTCAGGGCTGCTCCCACCACTCAGGGCTGCTCCCACCACTCAGGGCTGCTCCCACCACTCAGGGCTGCTCCCACCACTCAGGGCTGCTCCCACCACTCAGGGCTGCTCCCACCACTCAGGGCTGCTCCCACTGCACAGAGATGCTCCCAGCTCACAGAGGTGCTCCATTTGCACTGGACCAAACCCACACTTGCCACCGGCTCCAATGCCAATCAATCCCAGGTGCTTAACCTTGTAGCCCCTGCAGCCTCCACATCACATCCCACCCTGAGCCCAAACTGAACACACAGCCGCCCTCTCCAGTGGAACAAATTCCAGGACTGACACCCCCCCCTCTTCCCGGGCACATGTCACCATGGTGGAGGCTGAGTCACTGTGTGGGCCCTGTTTACAAAGCAGGCTGAGTAAACCTGTTGTCTGACTGCCTTGGGCAGAGAGACTAGCAAGGGAATTTGAAAGGTAGTTGCAAGGGGCCAGGGCCCTGGCCAGGTAGCTCAGTTGGTTAGAGCGTCGTCTGATAGTGGGTTGGATCCCAGGTCAGGGCACAAACAAGAAGCATCCAAGGAATGCACAAATGGGTGGAGCAACAAATCCATCTCTCTCTCTCTCTCTCTCTTCCCTACCTCTCTCTCTCAAAAAAAATCAATCAATAAAAATGCTTTTAAAAGGTGCCAGAGGCCAGAGCACATGACCAGGGTCCCACCCTGATGTGAAATAGGGCCGCAAGGACGTGACCTGCTCAGTTGCAAATCAAAAAGGCTTTAAAAATTAGGTCCAGCCCGGCCAGCGTGGCTCAGGGGTTGAGCACTGACCTAGGAACCAGGAGGTCACAGTTCAATTCCTGATCAGGGCACATGCCTGGGTTGCGGGCTAGATCCCCAGTGTGGGGCCTGCAGGAGGCAGCTGATCAACGGTTCTCTCTCATCAGGGATGTTTCTATCTCCCTCCCCCTCTCCCTTCCTCTGAAATCAATAACAATATATTTTTTAAAAATTAGATCCAAGCCATTCCCAAAGCCTTGTGCAGAGGCATGGGGTTGGACTCTGCAGTCGGTAGGAACAACCAAATGCATTGGCTGTAAAGGGTGGGGGGTGGACTATGGGGAACCCGGTCCAAGGACCCTGGCCTGTTACAGCAGCAAAGCGGCCCCTGACCTCGGGGTCTCAGGCCTGGCCCGCAGGGAGGGTTGGAAGTGACTGCTGGCCGCCTCGGCTCCAGCCGGCTGTCACACCCACTCGCAGCCTGGACATTTTGCTTTCGTGGTTTAACATGGTTCGAAGCAGACAAAGTCTGGGCTCAGGCAGCTGGCAGGAGAGTTCATTTGGGAGAAAACAAATGAGGAGCCAAGCCCTGGGCCGGGCCCTGCCTCTCCCCCTCCCTCCAGCCCCCACGCCCCTGCTCATTAATGCGGAATCGGCCGCTGGGGGAGCGCCTACTCTCCGGCTTCATAAACATTTGTGAGCGCAAATTTAATAAAGCTGGGAATCATACCACTCGCCTGTCATTCCTTCATCCCGCACCATTCTTCTTCTTCCATCGCAGAGCATGTGAAATGCAAGGAGTTATTGTTACAGCAACAAAGGGG
>NW_005371930.1:1563735-1565116 GCF_000412655.1 Myotis brandtii | reverse complement strand
GCTCAGTGGTTGAGCAGCGACCTATGAATCAGGAGATCACGGTTCGATTCCCAGTCAACATGCCCAGATTGCGGGCAGCTAATCAATGATTCTCTCTCACCATTGACATTTCTATCTCTCTCTCCCTGTCCCTCTCTGAAATTAGTAAAAGTATATATATTTTAAAGATATATTTTTAAAAAGGAGTTTTGACCTAGAGGAGGCCCCGTCCCTGCTCCATCCAGAGGCTCGGGTATACATGTCTGTTCAAAGTTAGCACCCCGGTGCCCTTGGCTTTCTCACCAACCCAAGTCCTTCGGGAGCAAGGAAGCTCGGATTACTTGCAAGTGTGCTGTGAGCGGAAGTCTTTGCAAGGAAAAGGCAGGTGCGTGGGTGGGGATAGAATGCAAGGTCACGCGTTCATTCAGATGGACCGGGACAGCGCCCGCTGTGTGCCATTGCAGGCCTAAGCACTGGGGATACTGCAGTGAGCAAACAGCCCCCTGCGCTGGCCTTCCATGGAAGGTAACTGATGTTACGTCCTGTCACGGGTCTCCATTAATAGTAACCTGTGTTCAATTATTTCATGGTCGTCATTGGCAAAGCTGGTGTGAGGATGACTGTCTTAACTTTGGGGAAGATAAAGTTTTGGTCTGTCCAACTTCCGTCCGGTCCCTGGAATGGTCACGTGTTTCAGGATTAGCCAGTTAGAGGCCTTCCCTGGGTTTTTTTCTGCGACTGTGATCAGGAGGGAATGTCTTTGCCCTTTGTTTAAAAGGTATACGGATATTTTATCATGTGACACCTTGCAGGAAATAGAAAGCTCAAACTAGATTAAACAAAAAGACTTCATTGGCACACTCAATGAGAAAGTCCACAGACAGAGCAAGCCTCAGGTTGGGTTTGATCCAGGGGCTCTACAATGTCACCAAGGACCCGGTTCCGGGCCACTTCTGCTTCACCCTAAGCCTGGGTCTCGGGGTGGTCACAGGATGTCTGCCTGGTGACCCTAGTGCGCCAGGCTTCCTCATCTGGGCTGGGGGAGAGGGGAGAGGCCTGTTCCTCGCCAGCCTCCCAGGCCAAGTCCAGCAGCTCGTCACACTGGCCTGGCCCGATCTGCCCACTGTGGCTGGGTGACCACCTGCGTGATTGGCCTGTGCCGGGGGTGAGATCTGTGAGGGGTTGGGAGAAAACGATCACTCAACCAATGCTCCCAAATTGTGGAAACCACGGGACGCCCCACAGCCCCGGGAAGTCAGCACCTGGCCGTGCATTTGTTGAGTGATTGCTTCCCCTCAACTCCTTGCAAATCTCACCCCGCCCCACCTCGCTTGGCAGATCCCTGAAATCCGCCAGGACCGGGCCGGCCCCAGGAGTGGGCGCTGCGCCTAAGGCGGCTCGG
>NW_005371930.1:1557000-1562794 GCF_000412655.1 Myotis brandtii | reverse complement strand
CTGTGCGTCCTCGTCCGTCAGGTGGGGAGGGAGAGAGTGGGGCACAGGGCCGCAGACTTGGGGGCCGTGTTGATTCCAGAGAAGGCTGTGGAGGGCAGTGCTGCGTTTGTCCAGGTGAGAACTCAAAACTTAGGACTCAGCAGTAAACATCTTCGGATGGTCTCCGCTGGCAGTTTTAGAATCTTGTTTGTGAGTTCCTCCCTGAATGTGGTGACAAACCATTCCTCAAGCCAGCATGGGGGAGGGGGAGTAGTGGGGGGTGGAAAGGGACACAGGGCGCTGGCCGGGGCCCAGCTGGCCCTGTGGACAGCCACCTCCTTGGGCCCTGTTCACAGGGACCCAGAGTCTGCTCTCTGTGTGACAGAGAGAAGCCAGGGGCACCTGAGTGGTCAAGGAGGGCTTCCTGGAGGAGGCGACCATTGAGGGGGAAGATGGACAGGAGATAGGCAGGGAAGGGTATGGTGCTTTGGGTCACACAAAGACTGGAGGGAACTCACATGTAAGGGGGTGGAGATGCCTGTGGAGGAGCTGACAGTGGAGCTGGTAGCAGCTGACTTGGATAATGTCCTTAAGTCATTCAGATCTGACCTCATTGAGATCTTTTACCATCTGGGAACCAATTTCACTAGAGACCCCATGGACGTATGGCAGCTCCCCAACAAGCCGCGTCGGTCCTGGGCACGCCGTCACCCGTGGCTCAGTGGCTCGGTCAGAGAGAGGACAGATAGCAAGGGCTCAGCCACCCAGAGGTGCCCGGTGCACGTCTCTCACCACATTTAAAACCCATCCCATTCCCTGTTTGTACCCACTTTCACTGATGGGGAAACTGAGGCACAGAGGCAGCAGGAGGAGTCAGAGAACTGTGTGTGAGCAGGTGACCTTCCCTCTCGGGGACTCAGCCTCCTGACCCATAACGTGACCCTTTCGGCCGTCCTTCCCGAATGGTCACCGTCGCTGGGCTGTCAAGCCCTCACAGCATGCGCGATGGCCTCCTTCCTCCCTCACCACAGCCTCAGGAGGCAGGGACAGTCACTGTCCCCTTTTACAGGTGAGGAAACCGAGGCAGGGAGGGTTCAGTGACTGTCCGAGGTCCCAGGGCCAGTGTGTGGAGAGCCGGGCCTTGGTAGCAGCTGTGGCTGCAGAGTCCGCACCTTCCCCTCCGGGCACTGCCTCTCCCCAGGGCACGAGGTCGCCTTCGGTGGACACACTGGAGCCTGCCAGTGACTGCCCTTCAGACCGCGTGAAACGAGATGGGGGAATGAAAGTGATGCTTTCCGTTTCTTTTCAGCTAAACTACTTTTCCCTCAACCCGCTGAGGAGGGTTGGTACCCGAGGAGGATGTGTCACAGGCATCCGAGGCGCCTGGGCCTCCTGGGTGCATTGGCGGGGCCCCCTCAGGGCCAGGCACTGTGGGGTGGGGACAGCCTCAAAGACTCTGTGTGTGCGGGGCTTGCGGGTGGCTCGCTGTCCCGAGTCCGGCCCCAGAGCCCTTACTGTGCGGCTCCTGGGGCTCTGGCCCCGGGCCAGGCTTCTGGGCCCCTGGAAGGCGGGGTCCTGGCTGAGGACTCCCCAAGTCACTTCTCCGCCCGTTTCCTCGCCTCTCACGTGGGTGTCATACTCGGCAGGCTGTCCTGCGGCTCAGAGGGAACAGTGTCCACGTGCCGTGGCCAACAGCTGGCCCTTGACCTTGAGTTGCTAGCCATTCTGTGCCTTGATTTCCCCACCTGTAAAGTACGGACAATCTTAACGTACGTGTATATATGTTAACGGAGGAACAGATTCCTCTCCAGAGAGGAAGGGAGAGGGAGAGAGAGAGAGAAACATCAATGATGAGAGCGTCATTGATCAGCTGCCTCCTGCACGCCCCCCACTGGGGATCCAGCCGGCAACCGGACATGTGCCCTGACCGGGAATCCAACTGTGACCTTTTGGTTCATCGGTCAATGCTCAACCACTGGGCCTCGCTGGCCGGGGCCGGGCGTTGCTGCCTTTTCCTAGGGTTACTGGGAGAATCAAGTCATTAATTCGTGCACAGGGCCCGGCACAGGGCGCGGCACCTTTGTGTGTGTTTGCACTTCCTAGTGCCAGTCCCGCCCCCGTGGCGGGAGAAGAGCTCCGGGAGTGTGTGCGGAATGAACTTGCGGGCGCCTGTTCCCGCCCAGGCTGAGGGCCAGCAGCTCTCTCTCCGGTGACCCCGGCCAGAGCCGGGCAGCCAGGAGTTCACTTTCAGTTGGAACTGGTGACTGTCCATTAGAGGGAACTGGTTTGGCAGGTCAGGAGTCCGGAACCTTCTGGGGAGGCGTCCCCTTAAAACAAGCAAAGGAGACACTGGCGGGCAGGGAGCCGGTACATTGTCACCCACAGGACAGCTCCAGGTGGTGGGGCCACCACCAGCTCCCCCACCTGCTTTCCCACTCCCACCGCTCACCCCAGACCCCCACCTGCTCACAGAGGTCAGCGTGGGCCTCCCGGGGGCGCAGAGGAGATGGGACCCAGGGCCCTGGTCTGGGAGGTGCAGAGTGGCCTGACCTCCCCCTGGGACCCGGGGCGCTTCTCTCTCTGGCCGAGTTGAGGGAAAGCCTGTGACCTGGCTGACCTGTAACCCGATCTTTCTGGAAGAGGCATCCGAAGGCCGAGAGTAGGTTTCTTAGAGGGAGCGTATCTCACCACGTTCCTCTAACCCACACCAATTTCCAAGGAGGCAGGTGAGTAGATTTGAATCCGACCGAATAACTGAATTGCACTTGAGCCAATGATGATAGAAACCATGTATGGATCACTTCCTGCCTGCAGAAGCCAGAAGCCCCTGTCGCAGGGAGCGGGGACAGCATGTGCAAAGGCCCGGAGGCAGAACAGCCTGGCGGGTCGGAGGAGCGCCAGAGGCCTGGGTGGCTGGAGCAGAGAGCATGGGGGAGCTGAGGTGGTGTGAGATGAGATCCAGAGGGCGGCAGAGCCAGGCTACAGGGAGTCTCGGGGGTTGGTAGGGGTTTCGATTTTATTCTAAGAGCAGGAAGCTGTTGGAACTCAGGTGCCATGGGAGGTGTGGAGTAGGCGGCTGGGATATTCGAGTCCAGAGCTGGGAGAGAAGTCTGCTCTGAGGTCTGAGTTTGGGGGTGGAGAGCATGAGAATTAGCGTCCCTTAGGCGGGAGAGGAGGGGGCTGGGCGTCCCCCACCTGGCATGGATGATGGAGGTTATGGCAGAGGCCCCACCATGTCCACTCCCGGGAGGGAGCAGCCCGCAATGGCAGAGAACGGAGGGAGGGAGGCGGGCAGTGAGAGTGACCTGGGAACGCTGGGGAGGCCTGGCCTGGAGGCCTCGAGTGCTGGGCGCTGTCACCTGCCTGTCTCTCATCCCACAGGCCCCCTCCCCTGGGCTCCTGTTCACGTCCCTGGCCTGGGTGAGGGCTGAGACTCGGGCGTGAGTCAGAAATGTTCCCGGCTCCCAGGGAGCACACGGTGATAGGTCAGGAAGGACACACAGACGCCGGGTACAGGCTGAGGAAGGCTGTGATGGAGCTGAGGGCTGCTGGCGCCCCGAGGAAGCCCCTCTCCCAGCCTGGGGTGGGTGAGGCTCCCGGGGCAACGGGACACTTTTGAATGTAATGAACAAAAGACCCAACTCTGAGCTATACTGTCCATGTAGCTGAAATGGTATGGAGATCAGGTACGGCTTGATCAGGGCTTTTTGTGGGCCTCTGGATCTTCAGGGGCAGTGAGTTACTTGCAGCCTTTCCAGGCTTCACCTTCATACACAGCAGACTGCTCCCGAGGCCTCTGTTGACACAGGGCCCTGCTTTCCCAGAAGCCCCTGGGAACCTTTCCTGGTGCCGCACGGGCCTGAGTGCCCTCATCCCTGCGGCCTGGGAAGAAGCCGAGTGCTGATCGTCTCACTTGGCTCCCCACAAACCTTTGAAGAGGAAGATAGGGTGACTCTTGGGGATCAGGTGGCTCTGGGAGGTGGGCTGGGCCTGCGCCGGCAGCAGGGCCTATGCGGGGAATGCACACCTGGATGAGCCCTGGGAGCCCCGGGCAGGGCGAGGCCGGGGAGAGCCGAGTCTTGGCCTTGGTGCCTGCGAGAGCCACAGGAGGGCGGGTGGCCCAGCAGACCCCTCGCCCCCTCTCAGCGCCCAGGGTCCCTGGGACCGGGGGGGCAGGCCTCTGACAAGGTCACGTAGCAGGTCACCTGGCTGCTGCGGCCTCGGTGTCTCCCCCAGTGTCCTGCCCAAATGCCCGTGGCTGCCGGCCCCGCTGCCTGGCACCTGCCTGCCTTCTCGCCAGCGTCAGGCCCCAGCGGTGTTGGCGAGGAAGAGCGGGCAGTGGGGTCCGTGTCAGTCCATCGTCAACAGCTGCGACAGCGGTGAAAACGCCTCTCCCAGGAGCCCCTGGATTCCCACCTCAGTGGGGACCCCCTTCTCATCCCAGAGCAAGAATCCCCTCCCCTCCCACCTGGGTCTGCATTGCCTGCCGCAGGTGTGACCCTGCTCCAGCCCTTCCTCCAGGCGCCTCAGGGCTCTGCCTGGATATACAGGCTTAGGCCCGGATGGTGGGGGCACCCACCCGCTCCCAGACCAGAGGCGGGCGTGCGGATTGCCGGATGCCGTATGCCGTAGCGAGCTCTTCCTCCATGCCCTGCGCATCCACCCGCCACGCGGATGAAATTTGGTGCTAATTTGCCCAAGGTGAGTAGGCGTTAATTTGTAGCAACAGCGTTTTGATAATTGCTCTGAGGGGTTGTTTGTGGAATGTGCAAATGTATTTTTATAGCAACAAACCATTTGCTGTGAAGTATAAATAGAACAGTCGGCGAGTTGAAGTCTCGGTTGCATGGCATCCGCGTGGCCCACATCTCCGCCGGAGCTGGAGCCGCGTCACATGCCCTCCAGTCCCCATCCCGGGAGGCTCCTGGGGCGGCTCAGCTGGAAGGGCCTGCGGCCAGAGGGGCAGGAGCCCAGGTGTGGACTCAGGCGGAGGATGAGGCGGGACAGTCATGACTCCCCCGCCCTGGCCAGTGTGGCTCAGTGGTTGAGTGTCGGCCTGCAGACCAAAGGGTCCCAGGTTCGATTCCGGTCAAGGGCACGTACCTTGGTTGCAACAGGCTCCTCCCCGGCCCGGGTCCTGGTCAGGGCTCGTGCAGGAGGCAACCAATCGATGTGTTTCTCTCCATCTTTCCCTCTCTCTTCCACTCTCCCTAAAAACCAATGGAAAAATATCCTCGGGTGAGGATTAACCAAAAAAGAAAAGGAAAATGCCTCTCATTCAGTGCCTGCTCCTGGCCGAGGGCTGGCGCCCAGCGAGAAGGCACATTAAAGGATCGTTCCAGGAGGGATAACGCAGGCCTGTCTTCTGATGTAAACATGAACACGCGCTAAAGATTTTATTTGACTCCGGAGGGAACCTGGCCGACGTGATCGCTGGTTGGAAAGAGAATCCGAAGGGCAGGTGTTTATGGTCAGGAATCCGGAAACGACGTGAGAGGGAGGCAGATTTGGACCTTGGGGGGCAGCGTGGGGGAGGGAGAGAAGTGAACGAACCTCCACCTGGCAGGACAGAATTCGCATCTACAGACAAGAGTGATTGTGTGCCGCCCTCCCCTATCTATCACCACAGGCTTGTAACACAGCTTCCCGGGATGAGTCAGACAGCCCGAGGGGGAGATAACCCGGGACCGTAGTAAATGCAGAAAATTGATTGGCAGCCAGAGATTTAAGTAACAGTTCAAATAACTTTTCAGGAAGAGGGTGGGGTCCCAGTGCAGAGACTGAGGAATGACACCATGGCCTGGACACAAGGATG
>NW_005371930.1:1555603-1556968 GCF_000412655.1 Myotis brandtii | reverse complement strand
TATGCTCTTTCTCTTGCGTTAAAAAAAATGTTTGACATTTCCCATCAGACGTGGAGTCACTCTGGTTCTAGGCTGGAGTCAGGAGACAGCTCTGCACACACTTGCTGAGTGGCTTTGGGCAAGTCCCTTACCCTCTCCGGGCCTCAGGGACAATTGACGGCGTACTATGTTCACCAGGATCCTTCCTGGCTCCACTATTCTGTGATTTTTTTTAAATACATATTTTAATTGATGTCAGAGAGGAAGGGAGAGAGAGAGAGAAGCATCAATGATGAGAGAGAATCACTGATCAGCTGCCTCCTGCATGTTCCTCAACTGGGGATCGAGCCCGAAACTCGGGCATGTGCCCCGACCGGGAATTGAACCGTGACCTCCTGGTTCATAGGTCGACGCTCAACCACTGAGCCACACTGGCTGCGCTGTTCTGTGATTCTGATAATCCACGGGAAGGAGAAATCTGAGGGTATACGAGGCTTGTATCAGGTTGTCCAGAGAAACTGAACTTACAGGAGGTACTTGTGCACAGTTGTCCCTCGGTAACCACAGGGACTGGGTCCACAACCCCCGCCGATACCAGACTCCACGGACGCGCCAGGCCCGTGTATGAAACGGTGTGTGTGCAGGGAGCCCACGCACGCCGGCGTGAACTGTGACCCTCTCTCGATTACTTACGCTACCTGACAACGTGCGTGCTGTGGGGACAGTGCTGATGCTGACTGGTTCAGGGAATGCTGAAGAGAAAAGGTCTGCACGCTTTCCGTACTGATGTGACCCGCGTAGACCTACCACTCTCGATTACTTACGCTACCTGACAACGTGCGTGCTGGGGGGACAGTGCTGAGGCTGACTTGTTCAGGGAATGTGAATGCTGAAGAGAAAAGGTCTGCACGCTTTCCGTACAGATGCGACCCGCGTAGACCTACTGCATGGTACACGCCAGCAACGGGCAACATCGTAAAAAGTATCTCTTTGATCTGGGGTTGGCTGAGTGGGTGCGGAAGCCGCGGATACGCCGGGCCGACTGCACAGAGCCGTCCAAGGCATTGGCTGTGGGGACCGGCCCGGCCCGGCCTGTAAGGCAGGCCACGCGGCTGGAAACTGAGGCGGGAATTCCCGTTGTGGCCTTGAGGCAGGATTCCTTCTCCGAAAACCTTCGTTTTTGCTCTTCAGGCCTTGAACTGATTAGACGGGCGATGGCCTGCTTTGCTCAGAATGTACCGACTGTAAATGCTCATCACATACATCCGCACACGCCTCCCGGCAACACCTGGGCCTGTGTCTGACCGAACAGCTGGTGCCGTAGGCCAGCCACCCTGACACAGAGACAAGCCCCTCACGGCGGGCGGGCCCAGCCTCTGCGGGAGC
>NW_005371930.1:1547327-1555497 GCF_000412655.1 Myotis brandtii | reverse complement strand
AGCAGCAGGGGTGGGGAGCGACCCGGACTCTGGTCCAGGCCCCTGGGTGCCTGAGCCCGTGGGCGGCCATATTTTACTCTCAACTATAAGACCCTGTGGGGAGGGAGGCTCGCAGGCCCCCCACCCACAGATCCCCCCCCAACTAGCTGCTGTTGCCACAACAAAGCTCTGGTTATGGGTGACACCCGCCCAACTTCAGAACAAATGGGGGTGTCCCTGCGGCCGATGGGGTCGAGGTTTTGACCCTGAAGGGAAACCGGACGGAACGTCCCTTTTGGGTAAAGCGGAGGCGGCGGCGAGGGGGCGAGGGCAAGGGGCTTCCTGGTTTCAGGGCTCCGTGTGCCCCTGCGCGTCGGTGCCCGGGAGGCCTCTCCCCGCGGGCAGACCTGGGCCGAGGATGAGGACTGTTTCAGCTGTTCGCCCTGGTGGGCTCGGCCTCCTGCCAGGCTTTCAACCAGAAATGTTCTAGAGCAGTGGTTCTCAACCTTCTGGCCACTTAAATACAGTTAGTTCCTCATGTTGTGACCCAACCATAAAATTATTTTCGTTGCTACTTCATAACTGTCATGTTGCTACTGTTATGAATCGTCATGTAAATATCTGATATGCAGGATGGTCTTAGGCGACCCCTGTGAAAGGGTCGTTCGACCGCCAAAGGGGTCGCGACCCACAGGTTGAGAACCACTGTTCTAGAGTGTTCCATGGGTCCCCTGCATTTTCAGGGGGGCACCTGGTGCTGCAGAAGGTTGCTCTCCAGGTGTTTGTCTGGCTGGGGACAGGCTCAGCCTCCGGGCGGGACCGCAGAAGGGTGCACGGGACTCTAGGACCTGGGCTGGGGGGCAGGGAGTGGGGTGGCCTCCTTCCATCATCAGACTTTGGGGAGCCCCTGCCTGTTGTGAGGTGCAAGTGGAATGATGGCAGCAGGCCCCCCTCAGGACTGTCCCCCTGCCCCCACTGCCAAGGGCAGCACCAGTCCGGGCACCCTGCCTTGGCAGCCAGGCTGGGTGGGTGCCCACAGCCAAACGAGAGGGCTCTCGGCTCCTCAGGCCTCCAGCCGGCTCCTGCCGCCCTGCCTAGAGCTGCGCAGGCGATCGAGTTTCTTTTCTCACTTTCACTCGGGTGGGGAGTGGCTCCCGGCCAGGGCTGAGGACAGGCTCCCAGGCCTGGTGTCACCCCCAGGGCCCCTGCCAGTGATCGGCCACAGCTTGGGGAAGGCTGGACTTGGAGGACGGACGGTGCGTTCCTTCCGCGGAGAAGGTGGGCGGTGGGGCCAGGTGGGGCCCAGGGGGCAGGGCTGGGCTCCCCTGCCTGGTGCTCTGTGCCCGCACCCTGCCAGGGAGCAAACCCGCAGGCTCTCACTCCCGGGTCTGCACCACCCTCAGTCCTGGGCCAGAGCTGCCAGCCCTGCAGCCTGGCCCCTTAACGGGCAGGCAACTCCCTTCTCTACCTCAGTTTTCTCATCTGTGGAATGGAGCTGGAAGCGGCACTAAGCTAACGGGGATTTTTGGTTGTTTTTTTTTTAAGGAGACAAGGTTTTTAATATGTTTATATCATAACATATTTCTATTACCAGTCGTGCATTTTTTAGTTTAAATAACGTTCTCTCATATTAAGAGCAATACAGGCTTTTGCAAAAGTGAAAATAAAAGGACAAACATGGAAAAATAAATGGGTTGACAAATCCTAACCCCAGAATTCATAGAAAACAGCACTTTTTAAAAAAAATATATATTTTATTGGTTTTTTTTTACAGAGAGGAAGGGAGAGGGATAGAGAGTTAGAAACACCGATGAGAAACATCGATCAGCTGCCTCCTGCACACCTCCCACTGGGAATGTGCCCGCAACCAAGGTACATGCCCTTGACCGGAATCGAACCCGGGACCCTTCAGTCCGCAGGCTGACACTCTATCCACTGAGCCAAACCCGTCAGGGCAGAAAACAGCACTTTTATTTATTTGTTTACTTGTTGGTTAATCCTCCCCCGAAGATATTTTTCCACTGATGTTTAGAGAGAGCGGGAGGGAGGGAGGAAGAGAGAGAGAGAGAAAGGTCGATACACATTGTTTGGTTGCCTCCCAAATGCACCCCAACTGGGCCGGGGATCGAACCTGCATCCCAGGTATGTGACTTTGATGGGAATTGAACCCATGACCCTTTGGTGCACGGGCCAGTGCTCTAACCACTGAGCAAATGGGCCAGGGCAGAAAACAGCATTTTTAAAACAATGTTAAACCTTTTTTTTTCCTCTTAAAATACTGGACCAAACTTACGTGGTGTTTTCACACTGTTTTGTTAATGTTTTAAAACCACTATTGAGATACAGCTCACAGGCCACACACTCCGCCCACGGAGAATGTGCGGCTCAGTTTGCTGGTATGTTCACAGATAGCACGGCCGTCACCCAGTCAACTTAGGACGTTGTCGTCGCCTCCGAAAGAGCCGTACCGGTCCCCCCTGGTGCCTCCTCCCCCGCCTGGCAGCCCCGCTCCGCTGCCCGTCTCTGTGGAGCTGCCTGTTCGTATCGGAGGAATCAGACACGCTGTGGCCTCCGTGCTGGCTGCTTCCACGGAGCGTAATGTTCTCGAGGCTCGTCCGCGCCTAGCGTGTGTCAGTACTTCGCTCCTTTTCAGGGACACAAAATATTTCGTTATTTGGACACACACGGGGATTTTTTTAGATGTTTTCAGGTGTTGAGGCAGCGTCCCGGGCACAGGGTAACTCCTGGCTTTTGGTTATGGTTACCAGCTGTGCAGCCATGAGCAGCTCTAACTGATCTTTGCCGGCCTCAGTTCCCCGCTCCGTACAATGGGCACGGGAGTGAGTGTGCGTGTCTCTGAGGGGGGTGGGGACGCAGGCATGATGGTTTCCGGGGTGTTCGTGGGCCCTGCAGGTGCTGTTCCCACCCACACGGCCCTGCTGTCCGCCCCCGGGGCCGGCTGGTGGGAGGGAGCCCCATCCAGGAGATGTGTGTGAAATGCGCCCCCTTCCTCTGCTTCTCCCTCAGGGCGTCAGAAGGAGCCCCTGCCCGGGTCCCCAAGAGGCGGCATCGCGACAGTGTGCCCGCCCCCTGCCCACCGCAGAGCATGGCCCGGCTGGACTTGGAGGAGCTGGCTGAGATAGGTGCAAGGACTCTCCTCCCTCGTGTCTCTCGTCCTCCCTTCTCACAGAGAAGTCCAGCATCGCTGGGTCCAGGGCCCCCTCATCAGGGCGACCTCATCCTAGCTCCTTTCATCTCTGAAGGCCTTGTTTCCCAAATAAGGTCACCTGGGAGGTGCCGGGGGGCTGGGGACGGGGTGTGGAGGGACCTGCTCATCCAGTGCATCGGCGGCCCTCACCTGAGGTTCGAAGCTCCCATTCTTTTCCAGCTGAAGACATTTCTGAAAACCCCTCGATTTGTTTTGTATGAAGGAGCTTCCCCTTCTCAAAGTCCCCTTCGGAAGACTGCACGCGCTTCCTGCCTCACAGCACAGTGACCCAGTGTCTGCCATGGCTTGCTGCCAGCTGCCAGAGCCAGCATCTTTCAGGAAGGGCCAAGCCAGAGTTTGGAGCTAGGAGATCGAGTTCAGCCCACACCCTGGTGCCAGTTAGCAGTGTGACCTTGGGGAAGTCATTCCCCTTCTCTGAGCCTCAGTTTCCACTTCTGTCAGTGTGAAGGCCAATAGCCAGCCCTCGGGTCTCATTCTTCTTCTTCCATGGTGCTGCACCCTGAGCAGGCGCATAGTGGGTGCACAACAGAGGTGGGCGCGTAGTGGGTGCACAGCTGAGGCATGGTGACTGTCCTATAAAAAGACGTCAGGAGGCCCCCTCATGCTCCTCCCTGGAGCATACAGCTGACTTCCTCTCCTCTTCACTGTCCGCCCTAGAGCTGCAGAGAGATGAGGAGGAGGCAGCCGCGCTGGGGGCAGTGCGAAGACCCTCCGCGGTGGCAGCGGCCGACCAGGACCCCGCCCTGAGCTTGAGTCACCCCTTCTACGACGTGGCCAGACACGGCATCCTGCAGGTGGGAGGTGAGTCCCGCTGGGCGGTCCCAGGTGCGTGACCGCGCAGCCTTCCTTCCTGTGGGCCCTGAGGCGTGGGGTGGGCCCAGGGGACGGTTAGGACCTGCAGCTCTTGCCGCCTGCTCCTCCCAGAAGCAGCACGCACCACCCCAGGACCCCGCCCGGGGCTCCGCCTCAGGGGCAACCACGCGTCACTCCCACCAACGGGTTCCCCTAATTTTCTTCCCCAGGTGCCACTCGTCCAGTACTGAACATCAAACCCACAGCCAAAACCAAAGACTTGTCACAAGTGATAGTGGAATGACCTGTCGTTACTTAAGGGGTCATATATTTGGCCAAATGGAAGCTTTGTAGAATTTTAACTCTTAAGATGGTGTTTTGTATCGTTTCTGCTTTTTAAAAAATTTTTATTGATTGATTTTGAGAGAGAAAGAGGAAGGGAGAGAGAAAGAAACGTCAATTTGTTGTTCCACTTATTTGTGTGTTCATTGGGTAATTCTTGTATGTGCCCTGACTGGGGATCAAACCCACAACCTTGGCGGATCAGGACAACACTTTTTCTTGTTAAAATATGTTTTTACTAGAGGCCCAGTGCATGAAATTTATGCACTCAGCGGGAGGGGGGGCGGGTCCCTCAGCCCGGCCTGCACCCTCTCTCAGTCTGGGAGCCCTCAGGGGATGTCTGACTGATGGTTTAGGCCCGCTAAGCCTGCAGTCGGACATCCTTAGCGCTGCTGCGGAGGCGCCACTGCACTCGCCAGCCATGAGCTCGACTTCTGGCTGAGCAGCGCTCCCCCTGTGGGAGCACACTGACCACCAGGGGGCAGCTTCTGCATTGAGCATCTGCCTCCTGGTGGTCAATGCGTGTCATAGCGACCAATCTTTCTGCTGCTGGGCTGAAAACGGCTCTCTGACATCCCCCGAGGGGTCCCGGATTGCAAGAGGGCACAGGCCAGGCCAAGGGACCCCACAGGTGCACGATCGGGGCTGGGGAGGGATGCGGGAGGTTGGCCAGTCGAGGAGGGACCATGGGAGGGCTCCAGGCTATTTTGGCCCATCTCGTTCAGTCCTGATTGGCCAGACCCAGCAGCAAGCTAACCTACTGGTCGGAGCATCTGCCCCCTGGTGGTCAGTGCACGTCATAGCCACTGGTTGACCGGTCGACTGTCTGCCCCCTAGTCATCAGTGCATGTCATAGTGAGTGGTTGAGTGGTCTTAGCATATCATTAGCATATTATGCTTTGATTGGTTGAACAGCCAACTGGATGACCAGACACTTAGCATATTAGGCTTCTATTATATAGGATTGCTTTTAGAGAGAGAGGAAGGGAAAGGGTTAGAGAGATAGAAACATCAATGAGAGAGAAACGCCTATCAGCTACCTCTGCACGCCCCCTACTGGGGATCGAGCTCGCCCAGCTACCTCTGCACGCCCCCTACTGGGGATCGAGCTCACCACCCAGGCATGTGCCCTGACCGGGAATCCAACAGTGACCTCTTGGTTCATGGGTTGGCACTCAACCACTGAGCCACACTGGATGGGCCAGGATGACACTCTTAACCAACTGAGTACCCGGCCAGGACTTAAGATAGTGTGTAATGAGTAAAGTTGACTTAAGTATTTCCAGAAGCGGCCACTTGGCCCATGGGCCGTAGTTTGAGGACCCCTGATTTAAGTATTTCCAGAAGCGGCCATCCTCTGAAGCGCCAGTCTGGGGCCAGGGCTGGGACTCAGAGGCGAGATTAGATGGCGGGACGCGGTGTGGGCAGAGGGAAGGTTCTAGAGCCCAGGATCAGAGGAGGCAGGAGGTGTCGTCCCAGAGACGCGGAACGGGCGAGCGGCAGAGACGAGAGAAAAGAGAGAGAGGGCGCCCTGGCCGGGGAGAGCGGTGTCCTGTGCACCAAAGGGTCCCAGGTTCCAGGCCAGGCCGGGGCACATGCCTGGGTTGCGGGTTCGATCCCCGGTTGGGGTGCATGCAGGAGGCAGCCCATCGATGTTTCTCACATCCATGTTTCTCTCCCTCTCCCTCCCACTCTCTCTAAGAGCCATAAGAAGCATATCCTTGGGTGAGGATTTTTTTTTTAAGGGAGGTTCACGCAGGACCTGGTCTTGCTGGACGCCTGGTCACCGCTCCACCCAGATCAGGTGGCAGGCAAACAAGTCCAGTCCCTTTCACTTCTGCAGAGAGGTCAGCGACCTAGCACCCAACCCCAAGCCCCAGCCCAGGCCTCCCGATGGGGTTGCTGCTGCCTCTGCCGCAGTTCGTCGGCCTCCCCTCCCCAGGCGCGATGGATCTCGGAATCGCTTCTGTATCGTACAAGGGGCTCCCGCCTCCAGGCAGTGAGCGATGCCGCCTTGTAAGCAGCGAGGGAGAAAGATGGGGAGTGGATTAAACCGATGCCTCCCGGATTTGCATGTTATTGATAGTTTTCATTTCCGTCCGTATTATATCATCTTGAAGCCTGTTTGTGATACGCTGGCCCGTGTTGCCGGAGAACGGGCAAGGGTATTTACTCATATTGACGGATGCTGTTGACACAGTTGCTGTGGTGACTGCTTAATCGGGTGTAGGGGCTGGCTGTCCCCGGGGTCCGCACGGCTGAGGAGCGTGGGAGCCTCCCCGCTGGGATTGCGGGGTTCCCAGGGGCAGAGGGAGCTGGGAGGCCGGGCTGGGGGTGCTGCCCTCAGTCAGCCAGCTGTGAGCTGAACCGGCTCCGACGCTCACTTTGCCTCTCTGGGCCTCAGTTTCCCCCCTGGAAGCACCCAGCATCCAGGCACGTGGTAACATGTCACATTTATTGAGCACCTACTGTGTGCCAGCACTATGCCAACTTTAAGTTCTTGATTTAACCCTCCCTGTACCCCTCCGAGTCTTTCATTATTATCTCCATGCAGATGAGCAGAGGGGCTGGCTCAGGGCTGCCCGGCTAGTGAGTCCCTCTCCCTCTCGTTAATACGGAACTTTTCAAATGCACCAGGTGTAGAGAAAAGAATGTCAGGAACCGGGTTACCCTCCGCCCCACTCCCTGTGAGCTTTGCTGAATGTTTGTTGAGGGTAAATAATGCTGTGAGGGTCCTTTGGCTGGACCCTTAGAAATCTGTTGCTATGGAAAGAAAATGCTGAAGAAGGGGCCTTTTGGTTTTAAGGGGAGTAAAAAGCCTTCGAAATAGTAGCTCCCTTCACAGCTGAGCGTCATGCTAGTCGGTGGGCCCTGCAAACAAGAGGTGCTCAGTGTTTACTGAATGAGGGGTGACTGGCTCACCGCTCTGTGCAAGCAGGACGCTGCTTGGGAAAAGGAAGTGGGCCCGGTGTGGTGCTGGGCTCCATCCCCTCTCCATGTCGCTGCCCCAGTGCCTTTGCACGTGCTGAGCTCTCCCGTGCGGGTGGCAGGGTGGCGGGGCTCACAGCCTGGCAGTGCCCCTCATGCCCTGTTGCTGACTGAACTGAGTACCGATTTCCTCACCTGCCGTTCTGCCCTGTCTCCACACCCCTCCGTGCTCTGGCCCAGCTGCCCAGCAGCCCCTCTCACGGCCGGCACAGGGCCCCCCTTAGCAGGAGGTCCGATGTGCGCTGATCAGCTGCGAGCCCCCATCCCCCACCAAAACCGGGGAATCAGGGCAGGGAGGGAGTGGGCCTGTGCCTACGGGAGGCGCCAGCATTCGTGGAAGGCCTGCTGTGTCCTGTGGCTGATGCTCGCCCTGCAGGCGCTGCCTTCTCTGAGTGCCGGCCGCCTGCCCTCTAAGCTGGGCGGGCGGTCAGGAGCGCCCGTGTGTGTTAGGCCGGCGGTTCCGAGAGCCAGGCTGGGTGGGTGCCTCGGAGCTCAGCCGGGTCTTCCTGCAGGGGAGGACCACCTCGGGAGACGCATCGTCACCTTCAGCTGCTGCCGGATGCCCCCCTCGCACGAGCTCAACCACAGGCGTCTGCTGGAGTAAGTCCCCCTGTGCCCGCACCCCTCCCTGCACGCCTCCCCCCCCTGTGCCCGCACCCCTCCCTGCACGCCTCCCCCCCCTGTGCCCGCACCCCTCCCTGCACGCCTCCCGTGCGCACGCCCCTGCGTCACCAGCCTGAACGGATGTTCAGGGTCAAAGGCTGACATTTGTAGATTGACCAGCGGATCCCCAGGCAGATGTCACATGACCGCCAGGGACTGAGCTTCAGCCCTAGGCCC
>NW_005371930.1:1545912-1546590 GCF_000412655.1 Myotis brandtii | reverse complement strand
GGAGGGGGGAAGCGGGGGCTGTGGCAGCTCTATGGGAACCCACCGACTCCCACCCGCAGCTCAGGGCGGCCGTGTCTGCAGCCCCAGCTCACAGAGGCCGGTCAGATCCAGGAGCAGCCCTGGCCGGTTGCTCAGTGGTTAGAGCACTGGCCTGGGGACCGAAGGGTCACGGGTTCGACCCCCAGTCAAGGGCAGGTGCAGAAGCCTCGGGGCTGGCTGCTTTCTGAGAGTCCCTGGGCCCACGCGTCCGACCCGATCCCTCAGAACCTCCGGCAGCAACTCAAGATGCAGCGGTGACAGTGGAACCCCTGCCGGGACCTGGGCCGGGACAGGCTGCGCCCGTGTCTGCCGCCAGGAAGTGTGGCCTCCCTGAGGGAGCTGCCACCGGCTGTTCCCCCCCTCACCACCCTCCGGAGCTCACGGGCTCCAGGGCGAGGGGACACCTGGTCCCAGGACAGCGCTTACCGGGTCCTCTGAGGTCAAACCCTCTCCTTGTCCATTTGTGCCTTTTGTGGCATCAAGTCGTCCGTGACCCGTGGGTCAGCCCGCAGCCCGGGTGCCGCTCTGGGCAGGAGCGAGTCGGGACGTGTCGTCTTGTGAAGGCAGAAGAACCCGGACAGACCCAGTGGGCCGGGCGGGGCGGGGGCGGGGAGATGGTGGCTTCATGGGGGGCAGGAA
>NW_005371930.1:1543163-1544931 GCF_000412655.1 Myotis brandtii | reverse complement strand
ACTCTGGAACTAGAGGGGGGGGGGGTGGCAGGACAGTGTGAACGCCTCAGTGCCACTGGGTGGTCCGGGGGCGGAGGTGGAGGTGGGGGGCTGTTTGGGGGGCAGGAACAGACTTTCTTTGGGGTGAGGAACCCGTTCTGGAACTAGAGGTGGGGGGGGTGTGGCAGGACAGTGTGAACGCCTCAGTGCCACCGAGTGGTCCGCTGTCACGCTTGGCTCTGCATTTCCCCTCCATCTGAGAAAGTCCGCCCGCACTGGGCGCCTGTGCGCTCCATCCCCTGCCCACCGTCCGCAGGTGGAGCTGGGAGCAGCGGTGCAGCTGTTCACTGTGCGGGGCCTCCCGTGAGGGACCCCATCCGGGGCGGAGGTGGAGGTGGGGGGGCTGTTTGTTTCATAGAGGGTGTCCCAAAATTCACGCAAGAAGTAATTTTGATAGAAAACACAGGTTTATAATTAAAAATTGTAAATTTTTTATTGATTCATAAAGTATACAGTATAGGGTTATGTATGGAATAGCACATCGGGTAAATGGCCTCCACGGCTTTGCTGGCACATACGCAAAGCCGTGGTCTTCATTGGTCTTCCTTGTCCCTGCTCCTGGGCCATCATTGGTACTTGGTAATGCTTATCAAATTGAAGGGATTGAAATCAAAGGGCAACAGATATTAGAATCTGATTCAATAAACCAAGTAAAATTAGGCTTTTATTTTGTTGTTGTTGTTGTTAATCTCGCGTGAATTTCGGGACACCCTATAGTAACGAGAGGGTGACCGGGTGACAGCTGTGCTCCCGCAGGTACCTGAAGCACACGCTGGACCAGCACGTGCAGAGCGACTACACCGTCGTCTACTTCCACTTCGGGCTCAGCAGCCAGAACAAGCCGTCGCTGCGCTGGCTGCAGGGCGCCTACCGGGGTGGCACGCGTGTTTACGGGGCCAGCGGTCAGGAGTCCCGCTCGCAGGCCATCGGGTCTTCGTCACGACCACTCAGCTGCCGAACGGCGTGAGCGCAGCCACGGTGTGTGAGCAAACAGCGGAGCTGCGTTCCAGCAAAAGCAGTTCTGGGCCTCGCCGGTTGCTCAGTGGTTAGAGCGCCGGCCGGTGCACCGAAGGGTCATGGGTTCAATTCCCGGTCAGGGGCATGTGTCTTGGTTGTGGGCTCGATCCCCAGCCCCGGTCGGGGCATGTGTGGGAGGCAACTGTGTGTCTCTTTCACATCGATGTTTCTCTCTCTCCCACCTTCCTCCCTCCCCTCGACTTTCTTTAAAAAAAAAATCAATGAAAGAAATATCCTTGGGTGAGGATGAAATTTTTAAAAAGTAGTTTTGGACGCTGAAGTGTGAACTTCATTCCATTTTCACACGTCATGTCATGAACTGTTATCCTGTTAATTTTTTCCAACCATGGGAAAGCGTTCGCCCTGCTTAGCTGCGGGCCGTACCAAAGCAGGAGGCGGGCCGGTTTGACCCCGCCAGGCCCCACGGTCACCCGCTGGCCCGCCCGCAGCCTCCGTCCTGCCCGGTGTGTGCCAGCTGCCTTGGCTCAGCCCACAGGCTTTGCACTGAATTATTCAGGAGGGAGGGAGGGAGGGAGCTAGCAGCACCTCGTTTTTAAGTGGGTGCTGGTGCCTCGCGGTGGGGGACGCTGTGGCCCACAGGGTGGACGCCCTGCCCCCAGAGTCAGTTCCGAGCAGAGAGGGGGTGAGGGTCTGTGCAGTTTCAGTTCTGAGCGCGTCGCCCCGTAGCCCTCAGGTGCGCCCCGCCCCGCCG
>NW_005371930.1:1540868-1542780 GCF_000412655.1 Myotis brandtii | reverse complement strand
TGCGCCCCAGTGACACCGCCACCAGGTGCTGCCCACGCCTGGGCGGGAGGCGGGGTCCTGACGCCCCGGGGGGACCCTCTCTGAGTTGGGGTTGATGTCCTTCAGCTCGGGTGTCGCCGTGCGGCGGGTCTGAGGCCTGTGCCCTCCCTCAGGTACAAGAAGAACCTGAAGGCTCTCTACGTGGTGCACCCCACCAGCTTCATCAAAGTCCTGTGGACCGTCTTCAAGCCCCTCATCAGGTACCGCCTGCTGGCCCGGCCACGGCCACACTGCCCCCCAGGGTCCCCGCGACCCTCCTATCACTCGGTGAGCGGGTGCACCCATACATGTGCTCACACGTGCGCACACACACACACACACTCACACACACACACACAGACTCACTCACACACAAAGACACACACTCACAGACACACACACACACTCACACACAGACTCACACTCACGCACACACATACACACACACACACACAAACACATACACTCAGACACACATACAGACAGACACACACGCACACGCACACACGCACACACACGCAGGAGGACACAAGGAAGCCGGGGAGGCAGTGGATGTGCTGGTCACACACACACACGCACACACACACACACACGCAGGGGGACACGAGGAAGCCGGGGAGGCGGATGCGCTCGCCACCTTGACTGTGGAGACGGTGTCACGGGCACGCACCGTCCACACTCACCCGACTGCAGGTGAGCGAGGGCCGTTCTGTGTCAGTCAGTCATGCTTGAGGAAAGCTGTACAACCTGCAGCTCAGCCCTGGCTGGTGTGGCTCAGTGGTTGAGCGTCGACTCATGAGCCAGGAGATCATGGTCCGATTCCTGGTAAGTGCACAGGTTATGGGTTCAATCCCCAGTCGGGGCACATATGGGAGGCAATCGATTGATATTTCTCCATCAGTGCTTTTCTGCGCCCCCCCCCCATCCTTTCGAAAATCCATTTAAAAAAAAGTATACATGGGTGAGGATTTGTTTTTTACGTTAAAAAAGAAAATGAGTGGTCACTTGCCAGGAGCGGGTGCTGGGCTCACACGGTGCCCCTCCTGTGCCCTCCCCACTTTGCAGCTCAGGGCACCGAGGCTCATTGATCACGGTGGACACAGGGAACAACATTGTAGTAACTGTGTGCGGGCTGGGTGGGCGCTGGATTCATCAGCGTCACTTCCTACAGCCCCCAAGTGTCTGGTCACGGTTGTACACCTGACGCTAAGAATAGAGTGTGTCAACTGTAATGAAAAATAAAATTTATTTTAAAAAAGAAATGAGAAACATAGCACTGGGCACTGGGTGGTGCCTGCCTGGTGTGGCCGTGGGCTGGGTGCCACGGTTGCCTCCAGAGGGAGAAGCCGTTCCCAGGGGCGAGGACGCCCAGGGCTTGTCTGGCCTGTGGCCGTGCTGGCTCCACTGTGTCCCCAGGGCCACTGCGTCCTGGGGAGAATCCAGAGAGGACTCGGACTGGTCCCCGCCCTCAGGGGAGAGGAGGTGGCCGGTGGGAAGCCACCACTGACCGGGCAGCCTCGGGCCCTTCCCGCACCCCCACGCCCTCCCCGTGCCCGCAGCTCTGCGCCTGGTTTAGGAGGTGTCAGCGGTCACATTCAGTGGAACATGCATGCTGACCGCCCAGCCCGCGCCCTCCCCGCGCCCGCAGCTCTGTGGCAGCCTAATGTTCCCATCTCCTTCTTCTGCACTTTTAGTCACAAGTTTGGGAAAAAAGTCACCTACTTCAACTACCTGAGCGAGCTCCGTGAGCACCTCAAATGCGACCAGCTGGCCATCCCCCCGGAAGTCGTGCGGTGAGTCGCACCCCATCCCATGCGATCTCAGTCCCGTCCCCTCTTCGTGTCCAGCGAGTACCGGCCAGCCTGGCGCGGACCAGGGCAGGTGCTGCCGCGGG
>NW_005371930.1:1529097-1539833 GCF_000412655.1 Myotis brandtii | reverse complement strand
GATGCTGTGGGGACCGGAGTCAGGGGCAGTCAGGGTGTGGGGATGCTGTGGGGACCGGAGTCAGGAGCAGTCAGGGTGTGGGGACCGGAGGTCGGGGCAGTCAGGGTGTGGGGACGCTGTGGGGACCGGAGTCGGGGCAGTCAGGGTGTGGGGACGCTGTGGGGACCGGAGTCAGGGGCAGTCAGGGTGTGGGGACGCTGTGGGGACCGAATGCTCTCAGGACATCCCGGTGCCCTGGACACCCACGGGGCCGGTGGCGTTTGCTGAAAGCCCCTTGGTGTGTCTGCTGCTTTGTTTCACACGCAGCGAGCGACCCCCTCCCGTCTCATGTGGGGAGGGGGCAGGGGGGCCCAGGAAGGTGTGTGGTGGCCTCACCCCCCAGCCAGCACAGGGCGGGGCCCGATCCAGCAGATGCTTCTGACCCTGCCTGGGCGCCCTCTGACCCTGCCTGGTGCCCTCTGACCCTCCCTGGTGCCCTCTGACCCTCCCTGGTGCCTGTGCCCTTTGCAGCTCCCTCTCTGGGTCTCCTCTGAAGGAGCAGGGCCCTCGCCAAGCTGCATGCAGCTGAGGCCAGCAGCCTCGCAGGGCGTGCAGATGCTGGGCTCCCTCTGGGCACCAAGTCAGTGCCAGATGCTGGGGTGGAGCAGTGCAGGGAGCGCCTGCCCTCGGGACACTCCCAGGTGGTCGGGGCCGTGCCAGTGTTAACAGGGCTGCAGGAGGCACTGAACCCAGCTGGGAGGGACCCGGGAGGGGGGAGGGCTGCAGGAGGCACTGAACCCAGCTGCGAGGGACCAGAGGGGGGAGGGCTGCAGGAGGCACTGAACCCAGCTGGGAGGGACCCGGGGAGGGGGTACCGCAGAGGCTCCCAGGAGGAGGCGACTCCTGAGCAGTGTCACAGGGACAGTGGCCGGGAGGGCGTTGCCAGAGAGCAGGCTGTCCCTGTGCAGACACACGTGGGTGACACAGTGGCCAGGGGTTGGCAGGAGAGACTGGGCAGTTGATGGGGTTGGACTTCCCTTCCTGCCGTCTGTGTAACCCCTGCGGCAATGGGTGTATGTGTGTGTCTGTGCATGTATGTGCGTGTGTGTGTGTGTGTGTGTGCGCGCGTGCATGCGTGTGTGCGTGCGCGGCCGCGTGTCTGCCCGCAGGGTGAGAGCCGGCCTCTGCTGTGCCCGCAGGTACGACGAGAAGCTCCGGAACCTGCACAAGGGCCGGCCACTCGCTCCCACCAAGATGCCACCGCCGCGGCCCCCGCTGCCCACCCAGCAGTTTGGTGTCAGCCTGCAGTAGTAAGTGAGCCCGCGCGGCCTGTCCTCGCTTCCTCCGAGGGGCCCTGGGACGCCCCTGTGTGTGGGGCCCTGGGACACCCCTGTGTGTGGGGGGCCCTGGGACACCCCTGTGTGTGTGGGGCCCCTGGGACGCCCCTGTGTGTGGGGGGCCCTGGGACGCCCCTGTGTGTGGGGGGCCCTGGGACGCCCCTGTGTGTGGGGGGCCCTGGGACGCCCCTGTGTGTGGGGGGCCCTGGGACGCCCCTGTGTGTGGGGGGCCCTGGGACGCCCCTGTGTGTGGGGGGCCCTGGGACGCCCCTGTGTGTGGGGGGCCCTGGGACGCCCCTGTGTGTGGGGGGCCCTGGGACGCCCCTGTGTGTGGGGGGCCCTGGGACGCCCCTGTGTGTGGGGGGCCCTGGGACGCCCCTGTGTGTGGGGGGCCCTGGGACGCCCTGTGTGTGGGCAGGTCGTCCCCAGACCTTTGCCTCCGGTCGCCAAGCTTAGTCCTGCAGGAAGAGTGACGTGTGACTGAGCCGCATGCCTGCGCCGTGTGTGTGTGTGTGTGTGTGTGTGTGTGTGTGTGTGTGTCTGTGTCCCAGGCAGAGGACCAGGGCCCCAGGGTCCTCCCAACTTTCATCACTGCTGCGCACCAGGCAGCTCTGGCCCCAGTCCCGGGCCACGGCCGGGACACTTCCCACCACCTTGTAAAGGACTCTGGGCCACCCGTTCGGGCCCACCTCATCTCTCTCTAAGACTCAGCAGTGGCACCTCCTCCAGGAAGCCTTCCCTGATGCACACAGGGCCCTCCTTGATGGCAGCCTGATCCCCAGGCTGTGTGGGGAGTCTCTCTGGCTGTTTTCTGGGTTCGGTGGTGAGCTCTTTGTCCATCCTCCTACCCTCTGTTTTGAGCCATAGGCCTGGCACTGTTGGGGGAAGGCAAAGGGGAGGTCTTACCCTCCCACGTGGGGTGGCGGGGCCTGATCTATAGGAAGCACAGGAAGCAGAGGCGGGGGGCGGGGGTCCCGGAGCAGTTTGCTCAGCTCCACCTCAGTGAGCCATTTCCTGTTGGAAAGTCCTGTGCAGTGGGTTCTCCTACATAAAACCTGTTAAATCCCTCGCGGGACCTGAAACACTTTGAGAGGCGGAGACATGAGAAGGCTCTGGGCAGCACTGGGCGGGGCTGGAGGAAGCTCACCTGCCACCTCACACTTGTCACTTGTCCTTCCCGAGGCCTCTGGGTGTGGGGACCCCTCGTCCTCTCACACATGCTCTGGGGCGAGGGGGCGGCAGACATGGCCCCGGGGACCCCTCCTCTCTTCTTGGCCTGGAGTGAAGGAGGGCAGAGAGGAGGGTGTGGCGGGCAGAACAGTGACCCCCCCCCCCCCCCGCCGACGTCCATGTTTCGGTCGAGGGAACCTGTGAATCTGTCGCCTCACATGGCAGAAGGGCCTGTGTGAGTGTGACTGGTTGAGGGTCTCGGGTGTCGGGGGGCCCAGTGTCACCACAAGGGTCCTTATAAGAGGGAGGAGGAGGAGGGAGAGGAGATGTGAGGACGAAGCAGGAAGCAGGGCTGGGACGTTGCAGGACCACAAGCCGAGGGAAGCAGACGCCCCCAGAGGTGGAAAAGGCCAGAACGGGTTCTCCCCCGGGACCCCCAGGGCCCAGCCTGTGTGAGTGTGACTGGTTGAGGGTCTCGGGTGTCGGGGGGCCCAGTGTCACCACAAGGGTCCTTATAAGAGGGAGGAGGAGGAGGGAGAGGAGATGTGAGGACGAAGCAGGAAGCAGGGCTGGGACGTTGCAGGACCACAAGCCGAGGGAAGCAGGCGCCCCCAGAGGTGGAAAAGGCCGGAACGGGTTCTCCCCCGGGACCCCCAGGGCCCATGGGAGGCAGGCAGTGTGGGGCGTGCGGGGGAGGGGGTGTGCAGGAACCTCGCCCCCAGCCAGGCAGGTGGCCCGGGAACCGGCTGAGAGCTGGCAGGGAGGGCCGGGAGGTGCAGCAGGGAGGGGGGGTGCCTGGCGTGCAGGGAGGAGGTAGGATGGGCGCCTCGGTGTGTCATCACCGTTAAAGATGGACCGTTGTTTTCCAGAACTTTCTGTGATGCTAGACATGGTCCGCACTGTCCACGTGTGGCTGTCGAGACCTCAAGATGTGGCTGCTGCACGTGAGGCACTGAATGTCTAACTTTATGGAAAGTGTAGCTCCTGGCCGTGGAGGCTCATCCCGCCCCCCAGCCAGGCACACAGGGGTCCCCTCAGCGACATTTGTAAGCACTTCGCGAATCAGTCTATTTCAAACGGGACCCTCCCCTGAATATCACTGGAACGAAAGCTCACCAAACGGCACTTCCTGTCCTTTCTTCTTCTTCTTCTTTCTAGTTTTATTTTTTAAATATTTTTAAATTGATCTTAGAGAGGAAGGGAGAGGGAGAGAGACAGAAGCATCGAAGAAAGAGAAACATCAGCCAGCTGCCTCCTGCCTCCCCCACAGGGATGGAGCTTGCAACCCAGGCATGTGCCACGACTGGGAATCAAACCGGCAGCCTTTGGGTGCATGAGTTGATGCCCAACCACTGAGCCACACCGGCCAGGGCACCCTTTTCTTTTTTTAAATATTGTAAAAACGTGCTGGCGTGGCCCATTCTTGTGAGGGTGTGACCTCACACTCCTAAGGCCCCAGGAAGGCAGGGTGGGGAACGCACCTGCAGTGACTGTGGTCCCCTCTGGGGGCGCTGGTGAGAACTCGGCTCAGAGGAGGGTCCCAGGGATGCCCAGCCAGCAGGCCCGGGAGTTTCAAGCCACCTGTCACCCTCTGGCCTGTTCTCGGCTGTCCCCCAGTTCTGCTGCTGCTGCTGTGTCCTGATCCGGGGGTCCTTGGCGGCTGTGGCCGAGGCCACTGGCCTTTCCGTCATCAGCCCTCCCCCTGATGACCAGCTGCGCCTCTTGGATTCGCTCTTTTGTTGCTCAGAACCACTTCTGTCTCGTGTTGTCTAATAAACCTTTAAAAATATAAAACCAAAAGCACGCCCACCTCATGGGCTTCAAAAGCCGTCCACCCGAGGCCTAGCCCGTTTGGCTCGGTGGATAGAGCGTCGGCCTGCGGACTGAACGGTCCCGGGTTCGATTCCGGTCAAGGGCACGTGCCCGGGTTGTAGACTCGACCCCTAGTGTGGGGCCTGCAGGAGGCAGCCAATCAGTGATTCTCTCTCATCATGGATGTTTCTATCTCTCCCTCTCCCTTCCTCTCTGAAATCAATAAAAATATATACTTTTTAAAAAGCCACCCACCCGAGTGTGGGGGACGCGCAGTAGTCTGTGTGGTCCCTCTGCTCTGCGAAGCCCACCAGGGCCCTGTGGTCTTGGGTTTGAGCAGGTGCCCCTCAGAACGTGTGGACACGGCGTTTGAGCTCCCGATCGAAGCAGGCAGTAGTGATGTCCTTTACAAAAGCCGGGTGCATGCTTACAAACGGGTGGGGAACCTTTTTTCTGCCAGGGGCCATGGGATATTTAGAACATCATTTGCAGGCCACACAAAACTATCAACGGAAACATTGGCCCGCGATGTTTGGTCAAACACTTAATGAACTCACCCCTAGTGCCTCGGCCGGCAGGGCCAGACCACGTGACCTCGCAGGCCTTGTACGGCCCGCCGGCCGGCCGTGCCCCACCCTGCAGCCGGGCCAGTCGTCACTGTGAAAATCCGCTCCTTGTACCCTGAGGGAGTGGCGAGGAGCATCGCACAACCTGTGAAAACCTGCGCGGGCCACTCTGAGAGGGAATCGGTGCGATCGGCTCTTTAAATTAATATTTTATGCCGCTTCGTTGCGAACACTGTAATAAAATGGCAAAAAACATATTAAGTAAAGCACCGAATATGTAATTTGCTTGGACTATGAATGAATAAACATCATTAAAATTCATAACAGAGTCCTATTCACAAATGTTAATTTGCTGAGTTGGGTTCCACAGCACACAGCAGAAAGCCATCACCTTAGAACAGGCTAATTGAGTCCGTATATTACGGGGCAGTCAGATTCAGGAGGTCCTTGCTGGCTCGTTGTGCCTGAAGAGGGAGCATGGAAACGCACATGTGTGTTTAGTGCAGCCCTGTCTGGGCCAGGGTGGGCCACTGGGAAGAGGGAGGGGCCTCTTGGGGATGGGGGAGGGGAGGCCACATCCCAGTTCTGGCACTTTCCAGCTTTGGGAAGTCGAGCTAGCAATGCCAGTTTCTTTCTCTGTAACTGGAATTGAACCCCTGCCCCCCTCACCCTCCAGGGCCACGGGGGCTTAACAACAGGGTGTCAGACTATATGAGCCAGTTCCTGCCACCTAGCACTTCGCCTGCTCTTCTTCCTCCTTCAGAGTCCCCTCCTCCAGGAAGCCTTCCCTGATGACTCCACACAAACGAGAACCACTTGTTGAAAAGACTATTTTTTCTCCCATTGGCCAGCCCTGGCCAGGGTGGCTCAGTTGGTTGGAGCATCATCCCGTGCACTGAAGGGTCGTGGGTTCGATTCCCGGCCAGGGCACATACATAGGTTGTGGGTTCCATACAGGAGGCAACCAATCGATGTTTCTCTCTCACATTGATGTCTCTCTCTAATTTTTTTTTTAAAGCATATCCTTGGGTGAGGATTAAAAAAACAAAAGAAAACGAGTCGG
This sequence comes from Myotis brandtii, assembly GCF_000412655.1. Lineage (NCBI taxonomy): Eukaryota > Metazoa > Chordata > Mammalia > Chiroptera > Vespertilionidae > Myotis > Myotis brandtii. Next base: position 1,533,906 of record NW_005371930.1, on the reverse strand, counting down.
CCATAACGTGAGGGTTTATTTCTGGACTCTCAAGTCCGCCCTGTTGCTCTAGATGCCGATGCCGTACTATCTTTATCACTGAAGCGTTTAGTAGGTTTAGAAATCGGAAGTGTGAGTGCTCCACTTTGTTCTTTTTCGGGATCGTTCCGGCTATTCTGGGTCCCTCGAGTTTCCATGTTAATTTTAGAACCTGCTTGTCAGTCTGCAGCACAGGCCGCAGGGCTCCCAGTGGGGATGGTGCTGCCTCCGGGTCAGTTTGGGGGTTTGCCATCTTAGCAATATTTCGATTTGAGTCCGTGAACGCAGGCGGTCTTTCCATTTATTGGGACCTTTTCAAAACTTCCAGGATGTTTTGTAGTTTTCGCTGTACCTGTTCCGCCCTGTTTTGTTAGTGACGGATGGTGACGGATTCGGGGATGCTCTGTGCATTGGCGAGCGGGACCGCGTGGCTCCTTGGCCTCTGCTTCTCTCGCAGAGTGAAGGCCTCGCTGAGCAGGGCACGCTCCTGCAAGGGAAGAGGTGAAGGGTGGCTGCGGGCGGGGGACAAGCGTCTGTGGTCTCCCCGGCACCCGGTGGCTGTGCAGAGTGTGAGACGCCACCTGGGAAACTGTGGGGGGCGGTGGGGGGAGTGGGGGGAATCAGGCCTCCTGAGGCTCCGGCTCAGGTCACGTGCCGGCCTCACTTGCCAGAAGCCCCACCCGTTAGAGTTTGGGGGCCTGGTCTCGCCGATGAAGCAAACCTGTTTCTCTTTGCCCATTTGCCTCCCAAAGAGGGGGGCAGCTGAGCAGAGGTGACTCACAGCATTCCAGGGCCTGGGCCACCTCCCAGCACCCCCACTGCACCCAGACCCCCGCCTCAGAACGCAAGCCTGGGGCTGCTCCAGGGACAGGGGCTGGGAGTCTGCTTTGATTGAACCCTAGGCTGTGTGACCGCAGATAGAACAACTAGCCTCTCGGTCTGCTTTGTCCTCTGTAAACGGGAGGCGCTGTGATGAAGCCAGTGGGCTTAGTAGCGTGCCAGGCGCACAGTAGGCCCTCACGCTGGGTGCTTTCTGTGATGTTCATGGGCGCTGCCCAGTTCTGGCGGCACCCAGGCCCTCCCGGCTGGCTTGTGGCCGAGACCTTCGCCGATCGTGATGCGAGCTGCACCATCCATCCCGCTTCAGAGGATGGGAGGGGTGAGAGATGAAGGACCGGCTCAGAGGGTGGGAGCAGCCTGGGTGCCACCCTCCCTGTTATCACCGTAATTTCAGGTGACCCTCCCTCCCTCTCTGTTCCTCCTGTTTTTAAAAAATCACAAGCTCGCCCTAGCTGGCTGCTCAGTGGTTAGAGCGTCGGCCCGCAGACCGAAGAGTCACGAGTTCGATTCCTTGTCACGGGCACATTCCTCAGTTGCAGGCTAGATTCTCAGCACATGTGGGAGGCAACCAATCGATGTCTCCTTCTCTCTCTCTCTGGCTTCAGATCCTGATTCTGCCAAATGAGCTGTGGGGGAGTGTCTGTCTGTGTGTCTGTGTGTCCATATCTGTGTGTGTCTGTGTCCATGTCTGTGTCTGTGTCCGTGTCTGTAAAAAATCAATAAAATATATTTTTTAAAAAATCACAAACTCGCCCTAGCTGGCTGCTCAGTGGTTAGAGTGTCGGCCCGCAGACCGAAGGGTCACGAGTTCGATTCCTTGTCACGGGCACATTCCTCAGTTGCAGGCTAGATTCTCAGCACATGTGGGAGGCAACGCCCAGTTCTGGCGGCACCCAGGCCCTCCCGGTTGGCTTGTGGCCGAGACCTTCGCCGATCGTGATGCGAGCTGCACCATCCATCCCGCTTCAGAGGATGGGAGGGGTGAGAGATGAAGGACCGGCTCAGAGGGTGGGAGCAGCCTGGGTGCCACCCTCCCTGTTATCACCGTAATTTCAGGTGACCCTCCCTCCCTCTCTGTTCCTCCTGTTTTTAAAAAATCACAAGCTCGCCCTAGCTGGCTGCTCAGTGGTTAGAGCGTCGGCCCGCAGACCGAAGAGTCACGAGTTCGATTCCTTGTCACGGGCACATTCCTCAGTTGCAGGCTAGATTCTCAGCACATGTGGGAGGCAACCAATCGATGTCTCCTTCTCTCTCTCTCTCTGGCTTCAGATCCTGATTCTGCCAAATGAGCTGTGGGGGAGAGTGTCTGTCTGTGTGTCTGTGTCAGTGTGTCTGTCTGTGCCTGTGTCCATGTCTGTGTGTGTCTGTGTCCATGTCTGTGTTCATGTCTGTGTGTCTATGTGTGTCCGTGTCTGTGTCCGTGTTCGTGTCTGTGTGTCTATGTGTGTGTCTGTGTCCGTGTCCGGGTCCATGTCCGTGTCCGTGTCTGTGTCTGTGTCTGTGTCTGTGTGTCTGTGTCCGTGTCCATGTCCGTGTGTGTGTGTGTCTGTGTCTCTGTGTGTGTCTGTGTCCATGTCCGTGTCTGTGTCCATGTCCGTGTTTGTGTCCATGTCCGTGTCTGTGTCCGTGTCCGTGTCCATGTCTCTGTGTGTGTCTGTGTCCGTGTCCGTGTCTGTGTCTGTTTGTCTGTGTCCGTGTCCATGTCCGTGTCCATGTCTGTGTGTCTATATGTGTGTCTGTGTCTCTGTGTGTGTCTGTGTCTGTGCTCGTGCCGGTGTTCGTGTCTGTGTCTGTGTGTGTCTGTGTCCGTGTCTATGTCCGTGTCCGGGTCTGTGTCTGTGTGTCTGTGTCCATGTCCGTGTCCATATCCGTGTTTGTGTTCGTGTCTGCGTGTCTATGTGTGTCTGTGTCTCTGTGTGTGTCTGTGTCCGTGCCCATGTCCGTGCCTGTGTCCGTGTCTGTGTGTCTGTGTGTGTCCATGTCTCTGTGTGTCTGTGTCCATGTCTGTGTCCGTGTCCATGTCTGTGTCCATGTCTGTGTGTGTGTCCATATCTGTTTCGGTGTCCGTGTCCGTGTCCGTGTCCGTGTCCATGTCTGTGTCCGTGTCCGTGTCTGGGAGGGCCTTTCATGTATGTTGTACACAGTGCGGTATCAGATTAGCGCAACCAGAGGCTGAGTGTTAACAGGCCTCTGAGGCCACACTCGGGTTTTCTTTGCGGACGTTTTTTGATTGATCAGCATCCACCCAGGTCCCTGCTTCTGCCCTCAGGGCCACGTCTCCTCGCCTCTGGGCCTTCCCCTCTGGGTTTCCCTCGTCTAGAATGCCCTTCCCTCTTTTGCCCTCTGAGGCTCCTACTCATCGGGTCCCTGCTTCTGCCCTCAGGGCCACGTCTCCTCGCCTCTGGGCCTTCCCCTCTGTGCTTCCCTCGTCTGGAATGCCCTTCCCCCTTTTGCCCTCTGAGGCGACACCGCGCTTTCGGTTGTATTATTCCTGCCACTCGTTGGCCACCAGACCACCTGCTTCCTGAGGCCGAGGCTGCGTCTCCCTCCGCGGGGCCCTCGGTCCTGCTTCCCCGCAGGTGGGGCGAGGACCAGAGCCCCGTCGCGATCCCCCATCGAGCCCAGGTGACAGCTGTTGCCGTCTTTTCTCTCCCCTCAGCCTCAAAGACAAAAACCAAGGCGAGCTCATCCCCCCGGTGCTGCGATTCACAGTGACGTACCTGCGGGAGAAAGGTGAGGGGTGTGGGCTCCGCCTGGGCCGTGAGGGCTGGGGGTGTCCCGGGAGGCGAGCTCATCCCCCCGGTGCTGCGATTCACAGTGACGTACCTGCGGGAGAAAGGTGAGGGGTGTGGGCTCCGCCTGGGCCGTGAGGGCTGGGGGTGTCCTCCCGGGAGGCCCGCTCCGGTCCTGAGCGCCCCGAGCCGGGGAATTGGAGGAATGGGAACCCGCGCAGGGCGGGTGCCCGGATGGGACGGGCTCAGGCATATGGCTCCAGCTGTGGGCTCTGGACCCGGACTGTCTGGGTCTGAATCCTGGCTCCACGGTGTCCTCGCCGTGTGGCCTTGGGCCTCTGTTTCCTCATCTGTGCAATGGGTCAATAGCAGTGCCCAATTCTCAGGCTTCTTGAGGGGCCTCCATAGCAGGGACTCCTCTGACCCGACAGATGAGCCTGGTGTGCAGACCCCATTGGGCGCTCGGGGACTTGGAGGGCTGAGCCTTGTGGCCCCTCCAAGACCCTGGAGGCCAGGCCCAGAGCCACAGGGAAGGTGTGTGGAGGCTGCTTTGATCCTTACAGAGGAGGGACGGGAGGGGCTGGGACAGGTGCTGCATGTGCGTGTATGTGTGCGTGCGTGTATGTGTGTGTGTGTGTGTGTGTGTGCCCCAGGAACTGTGCGTTCAGTCACACAGACAGCGCCTCCGTGGCTGGAGGGCCTGCGTGCCATTGGAGCTGTCTCCACTCTGACTAGACGCCATTTCTCCTACGTTCCTTTCGGTTGTGTGTTTCAGGAGGGGACGGAAGGTAGCGCATAAAGACCAAAGTCAGACACTGTGAAAGCGGTGTCTTTTTCTTTCATGCAGCTGCTCCTTTATTCATTAAAAACAAACAAAAACCCCCGCACATGAACACAGCCCCCCGTTGGGCTCAGCAGCTACTTGCTGCGGGAACATGTGAATTGAGCGCTTCCTCATTGACGCCCCAGGCACCTGGTTACCGCGGTGACCGCAGCACAGGGTCCCGCCTTTTGGGCTCAGGGTGGCTGATCTCTGCCTTGCCTTCGGGGATGAGCTGGTCGGAGATCAGGGGCCTGAGCTCTCACAGTGGAGGTCACTGCTTGGGCTTCCCTGCTGTGTCACAAGCCACCATGAATTATGTGGCCTGAGACAGCATGAATGGGTTATTTTTTTAAATATATATATATTTTAAATATATGTTATTGATTTTTTACAGAG
>NW_005371930.1:1526664-1528948 GCF_000412655.1 Myotis brandtii | reverse complement strand
GGAATCGAACCTGGGACCCTTCAGTCCGCAGGCCGACGCTCTATCCACTGAGCCAAACCAGTTAGGGCTAAAATATATTTTTTTATTGATTTCAGAGAGGAAGGGAGAGGGAGTGAGATAGATAGAAGCATCAATGATGAGAGAGAATCGTTGATCGACTGCCTCCTGCACGCCCCCTACTGGGGGTCGAGCCCACAACCCAGGCATGTGCCCTTGACCAGAATCCAACCCGGGACCCTTCAGTCCGCAGGCTGGCGCTCTATCCACTGAGCCACACCAGCCAGGGCTTAAAGGTGTTACAGTGGGGCCTTGACTTACAAGTTTAATTCGTTCCGAGACCGAGCTCGTTAAGGAGCTCATTAACTCAAATTACCCTATCAACTCAATGCAAAAAATCAGCTGAGAGACAGCTGGTATCTCAAAAAACTCGTTAGTCAGGACACTCGTAAGTCAAGGCCCCACTGTATTTTATATCAGTTTCTGAGCTCAGAAGTCCAGGCACACGAGGCCGTTCCCTGCTCAGGTCTCACAAAGCTGAATCCAAGGTGTGGGCATGCGCCTTCCCTCCGGGCTCCGGGGCAGCCTCCACGTCCACACGCACTCAGATCGCAGCCAAACCCCGTTCTTTGCGGTTGAACTTCTGAGGAGCCTGCCCTGGCCGCCCGCCCGCCACGGGCCTCTTCCTGTCTCGCTTGCCTTGCTGTGTGGCCCCTCCACCAGCGGAGACCTGGCCACGCACGGCGTCCCTGTCCCCAGCCTCCACACTCCTTTTGCCAGGAGGAACCTGGTCCCTTTTTAAATGCCTGCCTGATTAGGTCAGGCCCACCCAAGCTCGTCCCCCTCTTTCAAGGTCAACTGCCTTGGACCTAAGTTCCATCTACAAAGTCCCTCCACGCAGCACTGTGGTCAGTGTTGGACTGAGTGCTTGGGTTCGGGAATCCCGGGGCGTCCAAGAATTCTGCCTTACAGTCACTCAGCCAAAAACAGAGAGGAACTAGCCCCCCAGGCGGAGGGAATAGCAGTGGCTGAGGCCAGGAGGACCATGGGGCCGGCTGGAGGCTGGAGAGAGGGTTAGAGCAGCAGTGGGGCAGGGGGAGAGGGCAAGGGCGAGGGCAGCGTGGCCAGACCAGCCGGGTCCATGGTAACGACGCATGGGAAGCCCTCCTGGCTGACGAGGACCGGGAAGGGCGCCCACAGGCGCTGGTCAGAGTTGGACATCCATGTTGAATCTCTCCCTCAGCTTCAGAATGGAGGCAGCTTGAGCGGGGGAGGTATGAGGGTCTCATCTGTGAGATCCTAAGTGGGAGTCACCACCCACCTGGGCAATAGAAGAGAGTCCTTCATTGTGGCTCATGTGTTGGGCGCCTGGAGTCTTATATTTTACTAGAGGCCCAGTGCACTGGGGGGCAGGGCATCCCTCAGCCCAGCCTGCGCCCTCTCGGGGAGCGGGCCTAAGCAGGCAGGCGGACATCCCCCTGTGGGAGCGTTCTGATCACCAGGGGCAGCTCCTGCATTGAGCGTCTGGCCCCTGGTGGTCAGTGCGTGTCATAGTGACAAGACATTCCTCTGTTTGATCGATTTGCATATTAACCTTTTATATAGGATTTCATTTTAATTAAATTTGAATTTAAATCACATGCAGTGAGTGGCTGCATGCTAGACACTCATGGGAAGAGAGGGGAGCAGTGTGCTGGAGGCTCCCAGGTGCCTGGCACAGGCCACGCGTGTTCCCCGCATCCCTTCTGCAGCCTCGGAGGCAGGGCCCGAGGCCTCACCCTGCAGCCGCTGCAGCCGAGCACGGAGGCCGGGCCTGACTTTAGTGCCGGGCCCTTTCCCGTCTCCCTCCTGGGGCACGCGGGTGGGGAATCGGTGGGAATACGGAAACATTGGAGTTGAGAGGAACGAATGAAGGCGGGGCAGTAGATGGGGGCGGGGAGAACCAGCCTGGAGAGGGTCCCCCGGCAGCCGCAGGAGGCGGTGCTGGAGTCGGGAACCCGGTGAGCGGGACTGGGGATGCAGGAGGCTGTCCCGCAGGGCTCCGCACCGAGGGCCTGTTCCGGAGGTCAGCCAGCGTCCAGACCGTCCGCGAGATCCAGCGGCTCTACAACCAAGGTGAGCCGGCTCCCAGGACCCCTCGCCCTCGCCTCCTGCCCTCCAGGGCCTCAGCCCCGATACCCAAGGCCACGTACTGTCCCCCAGCCCCCAGGACAGCCCAGGCCGGGGCGGCTGCCGGTGCATCCTGTGGCTCTGGGGCAGGCGCCCCCCCCACCACCCCATCCTGCCT
>NW_005371930.1:1525887-1526572 GCF_000412655.1 Myotis brandtii | reverse complement strand
CACCCCATCCTGCCTCTGGGTTCCTCCCCGCGGCCGGGGGTTTGCAGGGCAGGGACTGTGTCGCGGAGGCTCCCTCAGCTGCCGCATGACATTGGGGAAGCAGTGAGCTCGCTTACAGGGAGGGTCCCTCTACTCCGTGCACCCCCGTCATTCCATGGTCACACTCGCTCAGAAAGCGACGGGGCTGGCATTGGGCGCTTTGGGCTGGCCCTGCTCAGCCCTGTGCCGGGCATGGGGGACGAGAGCCTGGGCCCCGACCTCACAGCACCCCCATCCCAGGCGGACCAAGCCACACAGCAGAGACCTCAGTAACGCCCCAGCCTCGGCCAGGCGCCCTGGAGAAGCAGAGGGGGGGTGACAGCACCCCCATTTCCGGAGGACAGAGTTGTCCCCCAGACATGTCGCCCCAGCGTCAGGCTCTTGCCCTCGGAGGTGTAGAGCCGCGTTGCCTCCGAGCCCGGCTGGGAGCAGGAACCCCCGGCCCAGAGTCAGCGCTCAGACGGCCGCCCTGTGTCCAGGGAAGCCCGTGAACTTCGACGACTACGGGGACGTGCACATCCCGGCCGCCGTCCTGAAGACCTTCCTGCGGGAGCTGCCCCAGCCGCTGCTGACCTCCAAGGCCTATGAGCAGGTCCTCGGGATCACCAGTACGTGCCCGCCCCGGGGTGCCCCCCGGCCGGAGAGG
>NW_005371930.1:1525397-1525777 GCF_000412655.1 Myotis brandtii | reverse complement strand
AGGAGGTGCTCCGTGCCCTGGCGTGTGACAGCCCGCGGGCGGGTCCCTGCTTGGGCCTGGGAGGGCTCCCTCTGAAGGGGCCATGGTGCGAGCTGGAGGTGGGCCTGCTCCGGAACCCCCTCCGGGGCCATCGTTCCTAGAAAGACGGGTGAGCTGGAGAGCCGAGTTCCAGGACAGGTGAGCCCGGCTCACTGGCTCCACGGAAATCCTCATTTCACAGGCGCTCTGTGCCCATGTCTATCGTGCTGGAGAGCCGAGTTCCAGGACAGGTGAGCCCGGCTCGCTGGCTCCACGGAAATCCTCATTTCACAGGCACTCTGTGCCCGTGTCCGTCGTCCAAAACAGCTTGTTTCCAGGAAAGAAAGGACGATCACTGTGTG
>NW_005371930.1:1523517-1525384 GCF_000412655.1 Myotis brandtii | reverse complement strand
AGCAGCAGCTGTGCGTGTAAAGCACGTGTTGGTGGTAACCCTGCCCAGGGCGTGGCGGGAGGTCAGCACACCGAGGACTGGGGTGTGAGAGTGTAAGTGTGCGAGTGAGTGTAAGTGTGTAAGGGAGTGTTAGTGTGTGTAAAGGATTGTGTGTGTCTGTGTGAGTGCTTATATGTGAGTGCATATGAGTGTGTGTGCATGAATGTGAGTGTGTGTGTGTGCAAGTGCATGTATCTGTGCATGTGTGTATGTGTGGAAGGGAGTGTGTGTGTGTGAGTATGTGGAAGGGAGTGTGTGTGTATGTGTAAGGCAGTGTGTGGGAGAATGTGTGTGTGTGTGCATGTGCGTGCCTGTGTAAGTGTGTACATGCGAGTGTGTGCGTGTGCTTCCGCAGCGGAGCCTGGGGAATGCCTGCTGATTGGTGAGTTTTGACCTGCAGCTTACAGAGCTCAGTGGGGGTGCAGTTAGGAGGGAGCTGGGGTCTCAGAGCCTGGGACAGCTCCACCCCGGGTGGGTGTGGGGTCCTGGGTCACTGAGAACCACGAACAGGTAAGCTGGTCTCGAGCGGGTCAGCCACCTTTTCTGTAAAGGGCCAGATGGTAAACATCTCAGGCTTTGGGGGCCAGACTCAACTCTGCAAAGCAGCCCTAGACAATATGTAAATGAACGGGTGTGGCTGTGCCAATAAAGCTTTATTGATAAAAGTCTGCCATTTGGCCCCCAGGGCCTCGGGCTGCAGTTTGCCAGCGCCCGGCCTGACTTCCCATTTGTCAAGTGAGCGGCTTTCTGGGAGGCAGTAGCCAGGCGCTCAAGCAGGGAGGGAGCTGGAGGAGAGAGGGTTTGCTGAGAACAGCTGCTCGGCCAGGAGTAGGAGCTCCAGGCCATCAGGGGGTACTGTCCCCTGCGCCTGGGCCCTCCCCTCGGGGGGGACTCAGGAGGGACCCCCGCCCCCCTGTGCCGTGGCAGGTGTGGAGAGCAGCCTGCGGGTGACCCGCTGCCGCCAGATCCTGCGGGGCCTGCCGGACCACAACTACGCAGTCCTCAGCTACCTCATGGGCTTCCTGCACGAGGTGAGCGCCGGGCAGGGCTGCCGGCGAGGCCTGGCCTCCACGTCAGCCACAGACCAGGTCTGGGGTCACCCTCCCTCGGCCTTGGAACGCCACCCCCTGGCTCCAAAGGGCTTCATCCAAGGCCTGGCGGGCAGTGACTCCACTGAGCAGCCCTGTGCGCTGCCGACTGGGGCCACCCAGGCCCACCCTGCCACTCCTGCACCGCTGCCCTCGCTATTGCCCTTGGCCTTCTTTCTTGGGGCCTCTGCTCCCACGTTGTCTCCTGTCGAGAGGCGGGGGCATTGGGGAGGGAGCTTCGAGGGAGGGGCTGTGTCCCAGCCGCCTGCTGGGTGAAGCCAGGGGCCCTGCCCATGCCCGCTGTGCTAGAGGCCCCACCTCTGGGGTAGGAGAGGAGTCTGAGGGAGGCTGAGGGGTCCCAGAGGAGACTGTAGAAGGTCAGAGCCGGAGGGTCCCTCAGGCATCAAGGCCGATCCCTTCCCTTTACAGATGGGGAAACTGAGGCCCGGAGCAGGGAGGTGGCAGCACAAGGTCACAGCCCGGCTCCCAATCCAGTGCTGTTCCACTGCACGGGACCCACGGGCCACCCTCTCGTGCCCTGCAGGTGTCCCGGGAGAGCATTTTTAACAAGATGACCAGCTCCAACCTGGCCTGCGTCTTCGGGCTGAATCTGATCTGGCCATCGCAGGGGGCGTCCTCCCTGGGCGCCCTGGTGCCCCTGAACCTGTTCACCGAGCTGCTGATCGAGTACTACGGGAAGGTCTTCAGCGCCCAGGACGCCCGCGGGGAGCCGGGGGCTG
>NW_005371930.1:1521878-1523420 GCF_000412655.1 Myotis brandtii | reverse complement strand
ACCAGGCCTCCAGCCCCTGGCAGCCGCCAGGAGACGCCGCTGGTGCTGGAAGTGTCCCGCTGACCTCTGCCCGTCTGTGCACGCGTGTGTTTTGTAAACTCACCATTAAATGACCTCCCCGTGGCAAGGCCTGGTCCTGGTCCCTCAGCCCCGGCCCACGTCCCTGAGCCGTGGGCGGAGACATGGCGACAGGCCTGTCAGAACCATAACTCCCCTGGCCTGTCTGAAGATGGGCATTTGTTGGGTGAGGCCTTGTACCTGGCAGCTGCTGCTGCTGCAAAGCCGCGTAACAAAGCAGCCACCTGAAACCAGCCGCGGGGCCTCTGTCGGTGGGTCAGCTGGGCAGTGCTGGTCTGGTGGGGGCTTTAGCGGCTGCACGGGGCGCGTTCCACGGGAAGCAGAGGGGCAAGCGCCTCCTCGTTCCGGCTGCTGTCGCACATGCTCGCACGCCGTTGGCCCATGCCAGTCTCATGGCCAAGGCCGGGACCGCAGTGGGAGGGCTCTGCAGAGTTATTTGGCAAAGGGGGGGAGGTGCTGTGGAGAATTGGGGTGGTAAAGCGGGCGACGTGTTCTGGCCCCGTGGTCCTGGCCATCCTGTTACAAGGTCATGAACCCTGTTGAGCTGCTGGAGAAACATCGGTGTGAGAGAAGCACATCAACTGGTCGCCTCCTGCATGCGCCCTGACCAGGGCCCCGCTGGGGAGGAGCCTGCCACCGAGGTACGTGCCCTTGACCAGGAATCGAACCCAGGACCCTTCTGTCCGCAGTCCGGTGCTCTATCCACTGAGCCAGACAGGCCAAGGCTCTTTATTCTATTTGCAAACACACTTGCAGCTCTGACCACCCGGCACAGGGAGCCCGGACCAGGCCTGAGTGGGGTCCCCAAGAGGGTCGCAGTCTGAGCCCGAGAAAAGCCCCCAGTCCCCGCCTCGGCCCCTGGAGGAGCCGCTGGCCTCGGCGCCTGCCCCCAGGAGGGCGTCTTGTACTCACCCCGCTCAGCGCATCCCGGAAGCGGCCTCAGGGTCCTGTTGCAGGAAAAAATCTGAGATAAAAATGACGGCTCCCTCACGCGCTCACCACTGTGAGCCCCGGAATAACGGCCTCACATCAGGCCTCATGAATCATGCAGAAAGGTTCACGGTGCGGCACGATCGTGAGAAACACGCCTCACGTGCCCTGACGCCGGGAGGGGCCGCGACGCTGTCCGGTGGCTGCTGTGACCACGGTCTCCCTCTGGCAGGATAAGGGGGCTCGTGGCTTCAGCGTGGCGAGGCCTCGTCAGCCTCCCGGCATCGAAGCACCATTTCCCCAGCATCTCAGCAAAAGGTGGGCACCGTGTTACTGCTGAAGCCTAACCCTCTGGGTGTGCACGTGGCCTCACCTGGAAGTAGGATGACTACGTTTAAGTGAGGTCATTGGGTGGACCCTTCTCCGTTACGCCGTGTCCGTGTGAAAAGGGACATTTGGACGCACGGGCGCCCAGGAAGCACACTGTGTGCAGAGGGAGGCAGAGGCGGGGGAGGAGGTGGCGGGCACACGGAG
>NW_005371930.1:1514476-1521614 GCF_000412655.1 Myotis brandtii | reverse complement strand
GGGTGGCAGGGACGCGGGAGGTGGCGGGCACAGGGGAGGTGGCAGGGACGCGGAGATCACCTCGAATGGCACGGGGACCATGGGTGAGAATGCCAGGGAAGAGTCGCTGTCTAAGCAAAGGACCAAGGTCACCAGGGGCTGGTCACCAACGGTCTGTCCCCGGCCTCAGGAGGAGCAGCCCTGCGGGCACCTGGATCTCGGCCTCCGGCCTCCAGGAGAATATATTTCTGTTGGGGTCTGTGGTGCCTGGTCACGCCGCCCCCCCCCCCACACACACACACACACTACAACAGTGTCCCAGCGGCACAGCCCTCTGGGAAGTGGAGTCCCGTCACCACGGTCATGTGAGCAGAGGCCGCAGAGAGGGTGACCGTCCGACAGCCTGCACCCTCCACCCCCGAGGGCTTCCATCCCCAAGGGCCAGGGAGCTAGGATGGCCCTGCTCTCTGGGGCCCGGGGCAGATGGGGCTGGGAGAGAGGTGCTGGAGGGCGGCCGCCCCACCCCAGGGCTGTCCGCACATGGGCACAGGACCCCCGGGTGCTGGCTGGGCGGGCGGAGCTGCAGGAGGCAGATGTCTGCACACTCTGGGTCCCTTTAATGGCATAGCTGTCTCAGGGAGGAGGAGGGGGCAGTGAGGGTGCGACTTTGGAGGGGGTTCCCGTCCTGGTCAGGAGCTGGGGATGGCACCAGCGCCCAGACCCCTGCCCTCGCGGTGGGAGTGAGTGGGCTGTGCTGGAACCGGGGCTGGGGATGAGGACGAGGCGCAGTCCGGGCTCACGTGCCACACTGCAGTCTTCGCTCTCCAACCTCAGCGCTGTCCCCTCACCCTGGCTTTGCCAGGCCAGGTGGGCTAGCAGGGGGCTCCCAGGGGACCCCTGAGCCAGGGCAGAGGCAGCCCCAAGGCCAGCAGCTCTGTCCCAAGACGAAAGCAGTGGAGTCCACAGCGGAGGACCAGGCTGGAGGCAGGAGCCGGGAGCCAGCAGCTCAGGCAGAAGGCCAGAGGCGGGGGGAGGCCAGCCAAGGTGTTCAGAGGGCAGGCCGAGGCGCGGACCTGGGGCCTGCACCGCCCAACGTTTAGGCAGAAGCCAGAGCCGTCACACTGTGTGACCCTGGGCTCACCAGAAACAGGATGGCTTGTAGCTGACCCCTGCTGGGTGGGCTGTTCAGCCCTGTGTGCGCCCCCCCCTTCCCTCAGACCCCCAGGCCTCCAGCGGGCAGTCACTTTGCATTGGATCCCCTGCTCTGGCCACAGCTGGACGCACAGGGGTGGCAGGCCTGGCCGAGCAGGGAGCCCGGTGCAGGGTCTGGCTCCCGTTGGGCTGCTCTCGAGGCCACTGGGGTGGCAGGCCTGGCCGAGCAGGGAGCCCGGTGCAGGGGTCTGGCTCCCCAGTTTGGCTGCTCTCGAGAGGCCACTGTTTAAGCCCCAGGTGGTTGTGGGACCTTGTGTGCCCGCTGCCCAGGAAGCAGCAAAAGCGGGTAATGATGATCCAGTGTGGCCAGCACCTCCCCGTGGCGCCTGGCCTGCTGGTTGTTACTGGCAACCATCAATTCTGGCCCTAACAGGTGCACCTGCCACCTCCTGGGGAGGGGTCAGCCTGTAGAGGGCGCCCTGAGCTCCCCTCCTCCCACCCTCCCCAGGGCTCCCAGGGCCGCTCGGCTGAGGCTGCAAACACAAACCACAGGGCTCTGCGATCATCAATCGAGTTTAATGCGTCGTACAGACGAACTACACGGGCAAATTGACGACGAACACTTGTCTCTATCCTTTACTACCCACTGGACGGGCCTCCTGGGTCCGAAAAACTAAGTCTCAAGACACGTCAGCAGCTACCCCTCCCGGGTCCAACCTTTCACATCCTCCCATTACATTTCTTAAAGTTTAGTTCAATCCACCCAAGAAGGAAACGAACCGAGAAAGAACCTGAAGACCTCGCATGGTGAGCCACGCGGGAATGCATAATCGGCGTCAACAGTAACCAATATAGAAGACGTGTGCCTCACAGTTCGCTTTGCTCATCGATAAAAGAATATAAAAATCTTGTTCAACCAGCGTTGAGTGTATTAAAATAGATCTGTATCGTACAACACAGTTTCTCCCGGAGTCGTGGCCAGGACGGCAGGGGCCGGGGCAGCCTGCAGCTCGGACCAGCCTCCCTGCTCCGCGGGTGTGCCCACACGCACGCGCGTGTTCAATGCAATTTGGCACCGTGTGATATGCTGGGGGTGGGAGCCCTGCGGCTCCCGGTGCTTCTGTTTGCTGTGCTAGGTCCCTGGGGACTGGAGGAGGGGGTGGGGGTGACACAGGAGCCCTTTAAGAGGCCAGCACACCCTCCAGGAGAGGGCGAGAGGGGCTCTGTCTCCAAAGGACACACCTCCCGAGGCCACGCCCCCTCCCCGCCCACCCTCGGGTGTCTCGGGGCCAGTGGCAGCGGAGGCCACTGTGAGCAGAGACAGACTCTAAGCGTGCCCCCTTCACATTAAATATCTCACAATAAAAACGCCACACAAAAACGTAGTCATTTTTTGGCATCGTGTCCGCACTGGCAAGAAACCAGGAGTGGAATACTTCATCGGCTCTTCGGAAGGAAAGAATAAAAGGCTCCCGCGGAAGTGGAATGGTTCAGCCCCAAACTGAAAACGTGCGCCATGCCTCCCGCGCGGCTGCGGCGCCGTCTGGCCGGGAAACTCCAGGAGGAAAAGGCTCCCACAGCAAAATGAGCCCAAAGCATCCGCGAGAGGGAGGAGGCGCAGGCGAGGGCGCGTAGGGACTTGGGGGGCAGTGGCACTGGCGGGGAACGCAGCAGCATCCCCTTGAACGCAGAGTTTCAAGTCAAACAGCTGCTAATACTGACAGGTGGGCCTGGGCGTTCTGGAAGGCACGAGCACCCAGCCTGGGCATGGCCCCATGAGGGAGGGCCCTGGCGTCCTACCTAGATTCGCTACCCACTTCTGTCCAACTACCTGCACTACTCGGCTACGTCTGCGTCCGGCTCCTCCCCACCGGACACGGTCCTCAGGGGCTGGGGCACGCTGGCTCTCAGCGGGGCGCCCTGGCCCCTCACACTTCTGCACAAGGGAGGTGTGGGGACAGCCGTGCTGCAAGCAAGAGGCCTGGGCAGTCCCACCACAGCAGGCTGATGGTGCGCCCCACCTGAATGTGATGGGGTCCCGTCTGAACGTGTGGGGGGGCTCCACCCCCACCCCCGGCTGGAGAACTAGGACTCTCGCTCGCTCCACTGCCCTTCCTCCTGTCTTGTTCTGTCTGGTTCTGTTCTTGTCTGAAATTCACATTGTTCATGAGTTAAGGCTGACAGAACCCCCGGTCTGTGGGCGGGTCCCAGTGACTCCGTGGGTGTGAAGACCAGCCTCGGAGTCAGTTGTGTCCCTGGGGGTGCTGGAGGGCCGCGTGCATGGCTGCTGCTGAGGGCTTGGTCCAGGGCCCGGCCAGCAGCGAGGCGGGGCTGGTGGTCGTCATGGTGACCTGGAGCATCTGCTCGCCCTGTATCAGTCTCAGGAGGGCCCGCAGGCGGTCCAAGGATGACTGGGTGCCCCTCTGCCGGGCCAGCAGGCTCATCTTCAGCTCCAGGCATTTCTGTTGGGGGTGGGGGGCAGAGAGAAGGGTCTCAGAATTCAACTGTGCAGGCATCCTGGGCAGCACCCCTTCACACCCCCTCTCCCAGAGCTCTCCCTCCCCCTGCAGAGGCCTGAAAGCAGCCAGGCAGAGAGCCTCACAAAAAGCAAGCAGCAGCGAAAAATGGAATTAAACAGCAGCCAGACACACAGTTTGTTTTAAACTTAGGGTTACAAATAGTGTGTGTGTGGCGGGGGGTGTGGGAACCTTCTGCTCACGCTGCAACGCCACCTGCCCACCACGCCTGCTCTCCGCTCCTGGAAGAAGCTCAGAGCCAGCTCAGAGCAGCTGCGCAGCCGCACAAACCTTCAGACGCCAGCCAGGTCCCTGCTCTGTCTCTTGCAGGCGGTATGCTTGCCTTTTTCTAGCCTGGATTTGTATCCTAGCAACACGGTGACAAGCGAAGGACTAATACCTCCACTTGGAGCTATTTGCTGCTTAGGCCAATAGCTTAAAATCCCTGAGACTGTGTCCAAAACTCTAAGATAGGAATAATCAGAGTATCTTCATACTACACTGAAAGAGTTTACCAGGGTGTGGCCCTGCTTTTACCATCATTATCACCTCTAGCCCATCACCATCATCACCACCATCACCATCACCATCATCACCACCATCACCATCACCACCATCACCACCACCATCATCATCATCACCATCATCTCCATCACCACCATCACAACCATCATCATCATCACCATCACCACCACCACCATCACTACCATCATCATCATCACCATTATTACCATCATCTCCATCACCATCACCACCATCATCATCACCTCCATCACCATCGCCATCATCTCCATCACCTCCATCATCACCACCATCACAACCATCATCATCACCATCATCTCCACCACCACCATCATCATCACCATCATCTCCATCACCAACACCATCATCTCCATCACCGCCATCACAACCATCATCACCACCATCACCACCACCATCACCATCATCACCATCATCACAACCATCATCACCATCATCATCACCATCATCACCACCATCACCATCACCACCATCACCACCACCATCATCATCATCACCATCATCTCCATCACCACCATCACAACCATCATCATCATCACCATCACCAGCACCATCACCACCATCACCACATCTATCACCATTGTCCTATCACCACCCTGCAGCGGGGGGTCATTATGTCCACTTTGCACAACAGGACACTGGCTCTGAGACGCCAGGGCCTTGCTCAGGTCACAGAGCTGAGGAGGAGCAGACTCAGTGCTCAGTTGCTTGATAACTGTCTGTCGAGTGAGTCACCTCTGAATCGCTGCGTGATGCTGGCGAGTCTCCCTCCTCTGGGGCCTCAGTAACCAGACAGCGATGCTTTGGATCTACGTGGTTCTAGGGCAGCCCCGCCCCACACCCCGAGCCCCGCGCACCTTCACGGCTGAGGCCAGGCGCCGGTCCCGCTCCTCCAGCTGCCGGTGCTCGCTCTGCAGCTGGCTGCCTCTCTGCAGCAGCTTTTGCTTCTCCTCTTCTTTGACTGGAGAGAGGGCCGGGCCGTGCCCAGGGGGCAGGTCAGCAGTGGGACTCCGAGGTCTACGCCTACAGGCCACACCCTCCCACAGGAGCCCGTGGTCCTGGCTGGACGCATGGGGACTGGAAGGCCATCCTCCCAGCTACTGCCCTGCACGGCCCCATCCCAGGGCCCTCTTTTCAGAGTTCCGGCCAGAACAGCCTCCGATGGGCCTGGAGGAGGAGAGAAGGGAGCAGGTGCCCTTGCCCGAGTCCTACCTGTCTTGTGGGTGACGTAGGAGCGCACGATGGCCAGCATCCCGGTCCAGGGCACAGCTTCGTCTTTCTTTAAGGCCTGCAGGGCAGAGGGGACCTGAGCCGGCAGCCAGGTGGGGACCCGCCACACCCCGAGTATGGGACCCTGGGGAGGCACGCGCACTCTGAGCTGCAGGTTCCTCAGCCGGGACCAGGGATGGGGCCGTCCCGGTGTGGGGTCTGGGTCCCAGGGGCTGCTGGGCGAGGGCAGGATCTGCTTGTCACCAGGGCCTCAAACAGGGCCTGGCACAAGCAGGGCTGAATTCTTCTTCGGTGAAATAATAAATAAATGAGCACTTGTCTTGTTCCCAAGTCCTGGGACCCGAGAGCAGTGGGGACAAAGCTGGGACCCAGGGAGGCCCCACCATCATGCTGGAGTGGGAAGCTGCCCCCGCAGAGCGCTGTGACCCTGGGCAGGCGCAATGCAGGGGCCTGTTCGACAACCAGCCCCGCCACGCCCCCTGCCTCCCCGTCGGCACCCTCTGCAGGGACCACCCGGAAGCACAGGTTGGCACAGCCTAAGAGTGGTGCTGGGGGACAGGCTCACCCCCAGGCAACACCGACCCCCATACCTTCTGCTGGCACTTGGGGCACACCCACACGCCCTTGGGCGCTGTCTTGAGGGGTGGGTCCAGGCAGCCGAGGTGGTAGGCCCCCGGGCAGGTGCCGCAGGGCTGCAGGTCAGCCCCTCTCTGGCAGGCAGTGCAGTGCTCATCGTGGGCGATCTCGCTCTGGAAGAGGAGGCCGGAGGTGAGCGCCGTCTCAGCAGCTGCCACCCTACCTGCTCGCGACCCAGCCACGTTCAGCGGTTCCAGGAGGAGGGAGGGGCTGGACGGGACCCGGAGGGGCAGCAGGGTCCTGACACCCGCGGCATTTAGGAGGGTCACCGAATGCTCGCTGGGCATGGAGTGGCCCCAGTGTCCCGATCCTTCCACCCGAGACAGGACTCCAGGTGAGGGGGCGGGCAGGGGGTCCTGCTGCGAGGCTGGGAAACAGCCCCCTCGGGTCTGCATTGTACCAGGGGCGCCTGTCGGGGGGCGGGGAGGGGGCTGTGCGCATGTCACTCCTCGCAGTCCCCTTACAGCACCAGGTCTACCTGGCGGCTCCTCCATCTCCACGGCTGTCCTGTGGTTGGTGGGAGGACTCGGCAGGGAGGGCACACACAGCACCACCGGGTAGGAACCGGGGGAGGTCAGCTACCCTTCCTCACAAAGGTCATCTGCAGACACCTTCAGTCTCTACTCACACACCTCCAGGGCCGGGAGCTCACTACCTCCAAGCCTAGGCTCGCTCTGAGAGTGAGGAGTCGTTCATAACCAAACCCCGTGACCTGCACAATCTGCGTGATCTCCCCCCACCCCAGAGAAACCCTCCCCCCGCACCTTCTGTCTGTCCTCTACCCACGTTAGCATCTCCCACCTGCAGACTCGGAAGGGACAGAGGGCTCTCACCAGGGATGAGCCGTGCCACCAGGACACCGACTCCCACGGCTGACTCTGAAGGAGGCCTCAGACCCTGCCCTCACCTCTACTTTCAGTTCAAAGACCCAGAGAGGGTGAGCTGCTTGCCCGAGGTCACACAGCGAGCTGGGGGTGGAACCAGGACGAGCATCTGGGTCTCCTACCTCGAAACCAAGGCCCCTCCCGCACTGGGGGCTCTGCGGGGGCGGGGCTCGGGCTCGAGGCACCTGCCTGGCTGGGCAC
>NW_005371930.1:1501592-1514425 GCF_000412655.1 Myotis brandtii | reverse complement strand
ACCTGCACGGCTGGGCACGGGGCGGCTGCGGACAAACGCGCCAGGCCCACCGGCCCGATCACGACAGTGCAGGCTCATTGTGGCCAATGGCACAGCGTGAGCGGAGTTCACACCGTCACCTATTGTTTCTCGGCGGCTTGATCCTTACAGGCACGTAGGGACTGGAGGCCTCTTAGAATTAGATCAGAAACATACAAACACCGAATAAATTCTGAGCCAGGCCTTTGGATGAGGTCACAGCCAGCCAGTGCTCTGGGAGGCAGGGACGTGCGTAAGCACGGGGGACTGGGGACTCACAGGACCACAGAAAGGTGGGTGTCTGGGCAAGACCCTGCGGTGTAACCCCTCAGGGGTGGGCAGTGAGCACACAGTGAGGCCAGGCAGAGACAGGAAGAGCCCAATGGCACCCAGGCCTTCATGGCTCCCGGGTCCTCACGTCCTCAGCACCGGGCAGAGAGGGCTCCAGCCTGAACCGGCGGGCTGCCCCCTGCAGTGCTGCCCCCTGCCGGGCAGGCTGGGAAGCAGACAGGGGCAAAGCTCTGGGCACCAAGGGCAGAGCCCAAAGGCCCTCTGCTCCGCCCCAGGGCAGCAGGACACTGGGCCCTCACCTTTGCCAGGAGTGATCCTACCTGGACGGGAAAGCATGTCCCACCCCCTGGGTATGAAGAAAGGGGACACATACCTTCCAGCAGGGCTCCTCATTGGCTGGCACAGGGAGGAAGGGCGAGAACATGTTAGTGGGCATCTGGGGAACACCAATCAGGACTGGAGTCCATGAGGCCCGGTGTGGCCAGGTTCTCACCCAGGGCATGATGGGAGCATTACAGGCCCCAGTGACAGCTGGTTCTCACCCAGGGCATGATGGGAGAATCACAGAATCACAGGCCCCAGTGTGGCCAGGTTCTCACCCAGGGCATGATGGGAGCATTACAGGCCCCAGTGACAGCTGGTTCTCACCCAGGGCATGATGGGAGAATCACAGAATCACAGGCCCCAGTGTGGCCAGGTTCTCACCCAGGGCATGATGGGAGTAAGGGTTTCTGCCCTGGTCATGGCAAGGACCCGCCACGGACCAGGCTCGTCATGGCCCGAGTTCTGGAGGAGCAGGGCAGCCGGGAGCGTAGGGGGAGGGAAGCATCGCTCCAGTGGGAATACGGGACTCACTCTGAACTCCTCTGTTGCCCGTAACCCACTCATTGTAGTGAGTGATGCCAAGCACACGTCTTAATGACCAAGCCGGGCTGCAGACGCCACCAGCAGGGGGAGGCCCTGCTTCATGTGCACACTCCACAGCGTACAAAGCGCTGTCATGCTCACCCCTGTGCCACTGTCCTCACGGCCCATTTGACACACCAGTAAACCAAGGCCCAGGAGGTGGCGTGACGTGTCCAAGGTCAGAGTCCCAAGAGGAGGCAGGTCGTTTCCTGCCCGAGGACTACTTGTTCTCTAACTGGGAATGAAGGGCACCCTCCTGGTGGGTGTTGTGACTGTGGATGTGTTCGTGGAGGCTGGTTTCTTGGCCCCGAGGTCCTGCAGTGGGCAGGGCTGGCAGAGGGGGGCGGGGCCCATGCATCCTGGGGTGAAGGCCCGGGCCAGGTCCCAGCCTGCCAGTGCCCTGAGGTGCGGAAGGATCCCGAGGCCCAGGGGGCGGTCTGGTCCAGACCACAGCGAGTCATCGAGGCAGGGCCGGGCCGAGGACTCCAGGTTCCCACGTGCTGCCCAGGGCAGCTCATGAGGGTGTGTGAGGCACCCGGCCAGCTGCCTGTGTGGCCAGGGCATGATGGGAGCACTACAGGCCCCAGTGACAGCTGGTTCTCACCCAGGGCATGATGGGAGTAAGGGTTTCTGCCCTGGTCATGGCAAGGACCCGCCACGGACCAGGCTCGTCGTGGCCCGAGTTCTCGAGGAACAGGGCAGCTGGGAGCGTAGGGGGAGGGAAGCATCGCTCCAGTGGGAATACGGGACTCACTCTGAACTCCTCTGTTGCCCGTAACCCACTCATTGTAGTGAGTGATGCCAAGCACACGTCTTAATGACCAAGCCGGGCTGCAGACGCCACCAGCAGGGGGAGGCCCTGCTTCATGTGCACACTCCACAGCGTACAAAGCGCTGTCATGCTCACCCCTGTGCCACTGTCCTCACGGCCCATTTGACACACCAGTAAACCAAGGCCCAGGAGGTGGCGTGACGTGTCCAAGGTCAGAGTCCCAAGAGGAGGCAGGTCGTTTCCTGCCCGAGGACTACTTGTTCTCTAACTGGGAATGAAGGGCACCCTCCTGGTGGGTGTTGTGACTGTGGATGTGTTCGTGGAGGCTGGTTTCTTGGCCCCGAGGTCCTGCAGTGGGCAGGGCTGGCAGAGGGGGGCGGGGCCCATGCATCCTGGGGTGAAGGCCCGGGCCAGGTCCCAGCCTGCCAGTGCCCTGAGGTGCGGAAGGATCCTGAGGCCCAGGGGGCGGTCTGGTCCAGGCCACAGCGAGTCATCGAGGCAGGGCCGGGCCGAGGACTCCAGGTTCCCACGTGCTGCCCAGGCAGCTCATGAGGGTGTGTGAGCTGCCTGGTGGGGAGGAGAGGCTCTCTCCAGGGCTGAGTGGTGGCAGGTGGCACCTGGGCAGGGCCACAGGGCAGAGGCCAGGAAGCACTGGCTGCAGATACAGGTGCTGGGGGGCTGGGGGGGAGAGTGAGGGCCAGGTCAGCTCTGTGGTGGGCGGGTCCTGCCGCAGTGGCCGTGGGCACCACGGGGCCTGGCCCTGCTCACCTCGTGCCGTGAGGAACAGGGGGCTGTTCAGGTAGCTGGACGCCAGCCGCTTCCTCTGCAGGGACAGAAAATAAGACAAAACCACTGTCAGGGAGCCCTCCTCGGGCTGCAACCCCTGACCAGGCTCACCAACAGCCCCCACCCAGACTCTGGGCCCCGCTGGACACCCAGGGAGGCAGACACGGGAACAGGCCCGGGGACGCAGGACTGGGCAGAGGGGGTGGGCGGGGGCCTGTCCCTCACCAGGGCGGAGTGGTCCCCGCTCCCTGTGGGGACGTCCGTCCCACTAGGAAGGACATGTGAGGACCCACACGGGGCAAATCAGTAACAGAGCAGATTGTGGTGCCCCATCTGCCCGTCTGTGTCTTCTCTCTTGGCTGCTCTGGGGTCCGGGGGGAAAAAGGGGTGCTACGGGTTAGCTCCCAACCCCCACTTCCGCCTGTGGCCGGGGAGCCCTGGCACCAGACAAGGGCCTCTGCATCCTGGTGGCCTCGGACGCCGCCGCCTCAGACGGAAGCTCCTGTACCTCCCAGAGGGGCTCTCCCACCCCAGGCCACGCGGTCTCGGCCTTGGTGGTTGGAGGGGGCTCTGGCTGTGATTGCACAGAAAGATTGTTCTAGAGCAGCTGTGGGCAAACTACGGCCTGCAGGCCGGATCCGGCCCTTGCCGGGAGGCCCTGGCGCCAGACAAGGGCCTCTGCATCCTGGTGGCCTCGGATGCCGCCGCCTCAGACGGAAGCTCCCAGAGGGGCTCTCCCACCCCAGGCCACGCGGTCTTGGCCTTGGTGGTTGGAGGGGGCTCTGGCTGTGATTGCACAGAAGGATTGTTCTAGAGTCTTGTTTGGCTTAAACCCGTCTCTCGGGCTGAGGTCCGGCCTTGGGAGGAGCCCATGGAGGGGCTGCCCTTGACCCTACGTATGTGTCCAGGGCTCAAGGGCACCGGCTTCGCGTTGGTCCCTGACGTGCTCACAGGTCGCCTCTGGCCCGGCCACAGGCTTCGGAGACCAGGGTCTGGCTTTGCAGGTCAGAGAGACAGGGTTTCGTCCACGAACAGCAAGAGACGGGCCTCATCAAACAGAGAACCCGCCACTCCGGTGACACGCCTACAAACGGGCCACGGCGCTCGGGGACCCCGCCTCAGGGACAGGGCTGCCTCCCTCCCCGCCGAGCTCCATGCACGGGATGTGGACCTGGGACAACTGGCTCGGCCTGCCCGCGCCCCGGGGAGACGCAGGGCACTTTCCCGACCCCTCCAGGCCCCCGGAGCCCTGCCGGCCTCGGGACACGCCTCTGCCTCAGCTTTGGACTCTGGGGCCTTAGAAACACTGCTTCCAGCGAAGGGGTCACTCCCAGGTGCCCCGCTGCCTGTGCCCTGCGACCCGCACCCAGGGAGCGCGTGTGACAGCTCAGCCGACACCTCCGTCTCCTGCCTCCTCTCTCAATGGACCCTGGGCTCCGGGGTGAAGCAGGATGATTGACCGGGAGGGCGGGTGAGGGGGGCCAGCCAGAGCCTCCCTCCCTGCGGAAGGCGGCCTCACCTCGGTCTCCAGGAGGCCGCTGTAGGTGGGGTTGGCGGTGCTTCTCCGCTTCCGCTCCTGGCGTTTGCTCTGGATTTCTGCAAGGCAGACGCCGCGTTACCATCCTTCCCGCCCAGGAGCCACCACGGCCCCGCCCGTCACACAGCCTGTCTGCACAGCACCGATGCCCGTGCCGGGAGCAGGCTGGGGTCTCCAGGCATCGCCCCTCCTGAGGCAGGACACGCCCACTGGGCTCAGGCTGGAGAGGACGGTTGGCAGGGAGGTGGCAGGTGTCCTGGATCCAGGCACCCACTCGGCTCAGGGCCCCATGGGCCGTCACCCAGCCTGGGGCTGTCTCTCTTAGGACCCTGCACACTGGGTGCCTCTGGGCAGATGCTGGCCTGGCTGAGCTGCACCGCGAGGCAAAGGGCTCCCGGGGGCAGGCTGTAGCTCAGGTGGCCTCGCCCCCCGCAGCCCCAGGCACAGAGCCTTCCAAGAGGCCTGGGCTGGCCGCCGTGGCTGGCACTGGGGCGGGCCTCCCAAAAGCTGGTTCACCCTCAGGCGCTGCCCTCTGACCAGGGGGACTGAGACCCACTGCTCCGGGATGATTCCAGCCGACCACCCTCCCCCCTGTCATGAGGGCCAGTCCCAGCCGTCCTGCTGCGGACCCTACCTTCCAGGTGCTCCGTGGTAACCAGGCCCAGCGCCACCATGAAGGCGATTTTCTGAGGGGAGGAAACAGAGAAGTGTTACCTCGACTTCATCATTCGTCCGCCCAGCGCCACCATGAAGGCGATTTTCTGAGGGGAGGAAACAGAAGTGTTACCTCGCTTCATCATTCATCCATCCATTCATTCATTCACTCCATCATCATTCATCATTCACTCATTCTACAGGCATTGCTCAGACCCGTATGCCCTGGCTCCTCACTGTGTGTCTCCTTAGCTTTAACCTAATGGACTTTCTCTGTCCCGGGACCCCACCCCAGACCCACGTGACATTTAGTCCTCACACCTCCTCAGCTGCTCTGGGCTGTGAGCTTCTCAGCAGCCCTCGTTTCTATGGCCTTGATGGTTGTGAGGGCAGGGACTCTGCAGGCGGCCCCCCCACTGGGATTTGCCTGATGAGGTTCTCAGGGTTACAGCGGGGTCGTGGGTTGGGGAAGAAGACAGAGGAAATGCTTTTCATTACATCCTGTCAGGGACGTGCTGTCCACTGGGCAGTGATGCTGACTGGGCACCTGGCTGAAGTGCACCTGCAGGGTTCCCACCGGGACCTTCCCGTCACCCCATCACCCCGTCCCCCCGCCCTTATTTATTTTTTTTGGCTAACCCTCACCTGAGGATATTTTTCCATTGATTTTTAGAGAGAGTGGAAAGGAGGAGGAAAGACACACAGAGAGAAATATCGATGTGAGAGACACATCGATTGGTGGCCTCAGGCATGCACCCCAACGCCCCAACTAGGCCGGGATCGAGCCTGCAACCGAGGTATGTGCCCTTAACGGGAAGGGAACCCCGAGACCCTTCAATCTGCAGGCCGACACTATCCACTGAGCCAACCTGCGAGGGCCGCCCCGCCCTCTGTGGGAGGAGGTCACCGTGCACAGCCCACGCCCCCCGGAGTTGGGCATTCCTGGGGCTTTGGGCGCCATGTAGACTTTTAAAAAATTGTATGTGGTGGAATTTATGAATATTTTCCTTTGCGGTGTTTGGATTTTTGAATCTTGGCTAGAGACTGAGGTTATAAAGCAAGTCGACTGTGTTTTATTTCAGTACCTATGGTTCACATTTTACATTTAGGTTTCGGATCCACCTGGAATTTATCTGAAAATAAGGGAATCAATGGGCATATTTACTGGGATGATGTCAAAATTATAAATGAACTTAGGGCACAACGATAACTTTATAATACTAATATTTCCTACCCAAACCACGGTGCACCTCTATTCTTTTTGTCTTCGGGGGTTTTAAACTTTCAAGTGGGTGTTGGATATTTTATTATGATTATTCCTAGGTATTTAATCTTCTTGTTGCTATTGTAAAAGGGATTGTCCATAAAGTTTCGTACATTAATATTACACCCGCCGCCACGCTGAATTCTCTTAGTGTCTGTGGGAGTTTTTCATCCATTCTCTTGGGTTTTCTACATCATTTCAAACAGTGACTGTTCATCCTCTCTAATTTTACTTCTCTGCTGTTAAAAAGACTTCTCCTCAACTTGCCAGCTGTCAATGATATTCTCTGATTCACTTTAAGTCCCAACTACGACAGACAAGACCATCTCACCGTTGATTCCACCTCCCACCTTCTCTCCCTCCTCCTCTCAACTGTACTCAGCTGAGCCTTGGCCCATCACTGGAGCAGGCAACATTTAAACCGCCGACATCCTTATCCCGTTACGGCTTTACTCTGCAGTTAATTAAAGGTGCCGCCTCAGTGTTGGTGCCAAAGTGGCCCCAGCGGCTCGGGGTCAACTGAGGTTGAGTCTGTAGTAGTTTCTCCTGAAGGGCTCATGGGAGCCCATCTCCCAAGTTCTTGGCAGATTTAAAACATTTTGCAGCCCTGGCCGGGTAGCTCAGCTGGCAAGAGCATCGTCCTGATACGCCAAGGTTGCAGGTTCGATTCCCGGTCAGAGCACACACAAGAATCAACTAATGAATGCATAAATAAGTGGAACAACAAAAATCAATGTTTCTCCCTCTCTCTCTCCCCCTTCCTCCCTTTCTAAAACCAATAAATAAAAATTTAAAAACCCACAAACATTTTTGTAGCCCGGCCTGTGTAGCTCAGTGGTTGAACGCTGACCTATGAACCAGGAGGTCATGGTTCGATTCCTGGTCAGGGCACATGCCCAAGTTGTGGGCTCACTCCCTGTCTCATCATTGTTGCTTCTACCTTTCTCTCCCTCTCCCTTCCTCTCTGAAATCAATAAAAATATATATATTTTTTAAAGTTTTTGTAGCCTCTCGCTTGAAGGCCAGCCCGGCTGGGCGGACAGTCCTGGGCTCTGTCGCTTGGCTGTGTGCTGAAGTTCAGTGCTGCATGGACAGGTCTGGAGCCAGCCTGGCTGTCTCCCTCTGAAGTCACTGGATCAGGACCCTTTCCCTTCCATTAAAGGCCAGTGCCTTTCCTGGGCTGTGTCTCCACGCGGACTGACCATTTCCCCTTGTGCCCAGCGTGGTCATTCAATGTGCAAACTAAATGATTTCATAAACGTTTGTGGATTGTACTTCAAAATCACTGAAGCATCCCCACACCAAGAACAGTGGGTCCCCACATCCCAATCCTGTAAGAGGTGCACCCGGGTTAATGCAAGTCTAATGACATGACGAAGGGGCCACAGAGCTGCTGCAGTGGGAACTGGGTCCAGGCTGCAGGGCAGTGCCCCTGGGAACCCCCAGGACCGGCACCGCTTCACTGGCCGGATCTGGGAAGTCTGGGCTGGGCGAATACCAGGCCCTCGGGGCACAGACTCCTGCTTCCACACTCAGCCTCCCCTGCCTCCCACAGGAGATAACTTCCGTGCTCATCTGAGGACAGGTAACAGGCAGCTCGCAGGAGCCGCCTGCCTACGTGTAATATTCTAATTCACATCACCGCGGGGGACTGTTGGGGTTTGACTGTATTTATCCTGCTCCACCGTCCTGGTGTCCTCCTTCCCATTCTCCAATTATCTACCTGTTGTTGTACCTTCTTTGCTTGTCTTCTGTAGGTACCACTTTCTAATGTTCAAAAACTCATTCTTCCTGTTTCATTTGTATAATTTCCTCCCTTCTGCCCGCGTTGTCCCTCGCTGTGTCTCCTGCCACGTCTATGGTACCCTCTGCTCATCCAGTTATGCATTTATTTCTGTGAGAGTTTTTATTATTTTTCCTAAATAATTCCAGCTCAGGTTTCATTGTCTCCAGTCCTTTGGCCATTTAGCCTCCTCTCCCCTCAGTCCTCGGGTTCCAGCTTTCCAGTTTCCCTCTTGGCGGTGATGAGTTTGTCATCCTTTCTTTTCACTTCCTTTCCTGTCTTCTTGGGGGAAAAGGTCCCACATTCACCCCCTTTTCCTCTGCTGACTTACAAGTGACAGGTGGCATTTTATTCCTTTTAGCAGTTAGTGTAGATGTTTGAAGTATATGTTCTTAGCTATACCTTTCCCTAATGAAGTCTAAAGTTAATATTTCTCTCTTTTTTTTGGAAGGTTAATATTTCTATCTTTCTCAACACGCTAACCTTAGCATGTTCTAACTTCCTCTAAAACATCACTGACCAACTTCTTATTGCCGCCTAGAATTTTCCTTTTACCTGTTTTTGAAAAACAAAACTGGGGCCCTGGCCGGTTTGACTCGGTGGATAGAACATCAGCCTGTGGACTGAAGGGTCCTGGGTTCGATTCCAGTCAAAGGCATATGCCCGGGTTGCGGGCTTGATTCCTGTGGACTGAAGGGTCCTGGGTTCAATTTCAGTCAAAGGCATATGCCCGGGTTGTGGGCTTGATTCCCAACTGAGGGCGTGCAGGAGGCAGCCAATCAATGATTCTCTCTCATCACTGATGTTTCTCTCTCTCCCTCTCCCTTCCTCTCTGAAATCAATATTAAAAACAAAAAAGTGGGTATTTTTTTGCAGTCTGTGCTTAAATGTATTACCTGCCACGAAATGACCGTGGTGCTCGTGGTGGCTCTCACACCCACGTGCTGGCTTCCGGTCTTCTCACTACAGCACAGTTCTTTTCACTGGTGGTTGTGGGTGACAGGCCTCAGTCTTTCTATGTCTAACAATGTCTGTTTTGCCCCGGCCCTTGAAGAATGGGTTCAGCCGGTGTGAAACCGAGTTGGCAGTTACTTCCTCTCAGCAGTCTGCGGGCGTTCCTCTGCCGGCTCCTGGCAGCCCCCGGCGTGCCCGCATTCCTTCGTGGCAGCCTGTGGCGCTGCCCTCGTAGTTTTCACGATCTCTCCTTTCTATTCTTGGACACAGATGTCTAGCTTCTAGATTTACTCTTATTCATCCGGCCTGAGAGACGGAGATGACTTTTGATCTAAGAACTCACACGAATGCTCCTCAATCCTAGAAAATGTTTAGCTTCGCTCTTCAATTATTGCTTCCTCCCTCCCCCAGCCCTTCTCCCGTGTGACGGAAGCTCTGGTTTCCCACCCTCCTGGCTCTTTCCTGCTTCTACACGCACCCACAGTGAGTGTGTTTTTAACTTTGCGTCTGTGCTGCACCTGCAGGGACAATCCCCAAGCAGCACTCTCTCCATCCTGTCTGCTTCTTTTAGTTTGTTTTTCTTTCCTTTCTGTTGTTGTTGTGTTTTTTCTTTTTCTCTTTGTGTCTGGTTCTTTTTATTGCCACTAATCACCATGTTTTCATTACCAGGTTTTCAAATAATGTTCGTATTCGCCTGATCTTGTTCCAAGTGTTGATTTATTGTCATTCCCAGCATTAGGGCTCTTCCTGTGTTTTAGAATTCCATCTACAGACTCGTTTGGGGCACAAGTCCTTTTTTTCTGTTAATTTTATTTTTCACTTTTTCTCCCTCCTGCTTAACCTTCCCTTCCCAGTTTGCAATTACCTGGCCCACCCCCCACCCCCAGTGCAGCTGTGACCCCAGGCTCAGACTGGCTCCCGTACAAGCAGGGTAGCCTGGTTCTATCCCTCTCTCGCCCGAAGAACTTTGGGGACTCACTGTTCCACGTGAGCTGCCCCCCTCCTGGTCCCCTCTGAGCCCGGAGCCCAGGCGTCCTGCTGGAGTCTGGACACAGCCACGCCTTTGTCCCCACCGAGGTTTTTTCTGTTGTTGCTGTGGATCTGCGGATGGGGACACCCAAGAGTAATCCTGATGGCATGTACGTGGATGAATTCCAAGAAGGGGGTGACTTCCTTATTTCTGAGAGGTCCTCTAGCTGCAGAGTGAATGGACAGGGAGGAGCCCATCTAGGGGCAGGGAGACCCAGCCGGGGAGAGACGGGCAGACTGGGCCTTGGCAGCAGGGCTGGTGTGGAGGGGCAGCATCTGAGCGCACAGGCGTGGCCCAGAGGCGGCCGGGCTGGGGATGCGGTCAGGGCCTCCCGGGGCTGGCCCTGCTCTGGCTGGCTCTGTGCAGGGCACACGGTGGTCCGAGGGTGGCCAGCTCGGTCAGATGACGCCCGAGGCCAGGACAACGGGTGGCCTCGTGCACTTAACCGGGACTGCGCGTGCACAGGTTCGAAGGCGCCACGGCTGCTCCGAGCCCTCTTTAAAAAGAAACCTTGACAGGATTTTTATGCCGAGACCCGCTGTAATTGCAAGTTCTATTGAAGCCATTACATGTATTTATGATAATTATGCAGTTAGATGTAATTATACTAATTGTATAAATGCGCAATAATCGACTAAGATAACTTTGAGAGAACAAAGAATCCACCCAGAAAGCCCTCCCGAAGGTTAAGAGTGTGCAAGACCCACAGGGGACAGAGGGGTGCTCGTGGGAGCCTGGCTCCGAGCCAGACCCAGAGCTCAGGGTGCAGCCGGTGCTGGGAGTGCTCGCCCGTTGCCATGGAACCGAAATGCCTGTCTCTCAAGATAAAACTGGGCCTGGGGCCACCGAGGAGCCTTGGCTCCAGGTCGCCCGGATGAACCCCCGCAGGCTTTGTGGACATGCAGGCCACGATCACGTCCCTCTCCTGCTCAAAGCTATGCCATGGCTCCCTCGTACCCAGGAATGCAGCCGGCGTCAGGGCTCTAGTCCACTGAGCCCGGCTGCGGAACCGTCCGTGCAGGGGGCACACACCGGCTGACTCCCGCTGGCATGTGGTTGCCCAGGCAGCACCCTCTCCCTGACTCGCCCTCTTGCCTGCCCGTTCCTCCGGGCCCTGCTGGTCACGCCCCTCGTGCGCCCAGCCCTCGGGTCCTCCCAGGTGGAAGCCGGCCCTCTCCCTGCACCTCAGAGTCTGAACGGGTCACTCTCCTGTGATGCCTGGCATCTGTTAACCCACGTCCCGAGGCCGTGCCTGTCTGCCGGCAGGTGAGTGTCCCTGGGGCCAGGACACGTCGGCCCTTGACCGGGCCCCACCGTCAGCACAGAGCCTGGCGTGAGTCACGCTCCCGAATAACTGAACTGTCTCATAATAAAGACATTGGTAACAATAATCCTAAGGAGCTGTGGGAGCCCAAGGGCCTCTCCTCCCCGCTGGGCTGGGCGGTCAGGGGACGCTGCCTGGCGGAGACAGTGTCTGAAGGCAACGTGCGATAAATGGAAGTTCGGCTGGGACAGAAAGGGGGCCAGGCGGGCAGGCACATGGGAAAGGCCCAGGACGCGAGCAGCAGCACAAGGGCCGTCACCTGCTGTGACCCAGAGCCGCTGCCTCTCCCACCTCCACCGGTGCAGGTGGCATTAGGAGGGGCAGTGAGAGCCCATCCTCCTTCCTCCTTCCGCAGGGTTTGGGGGTGGGGGGTGCTATGTACAATTTCTGGAAAGTTCTATGGGCACCTTTAGGAGACATCAGCACCTCCCACACCAGCCTTGGGCAGTGGTTGACTTCCCAGGCACTCGAGAGTCCTGTTCTGCCCGCCTTCAGGCACTCGTGATTGACCACAGGCAGAGAGAAGAGCCTTGATTGGTCACAGCAGAGAGGAGAACCGTGATTAGTCACAGCAGAGAGGAGAGCTGTGATTGGTCACAGGCATAGAGAAGAGCCGTGATTGGTCACAGCAGAGAGGAGAGCCGTGATTGGTCACAGCAGAGAGAGCCGTGATTGGTCACAGCAGAGAGGAGAGGCGTGATTGGTCACAGCAGAGAGAGCCGTGATTGGTCACAGGCATAGAGAAGAGCCATGATTGGTCACAGGCAGAGAGAAGAGCCGTGATTGGTCACAGGCATAGAGAAGAGCTGTGATTGGTCACAGCAGAGAGAAGAGCTGTGATTGGTCACAACAGAGAAAGTTGTGATTGGTCACAGGCATAGAGAAGAGCCATGATTGGTCACGGGCAGAGAGGAGAGCCGTAATTGGTCACAGCAGAGAGAGCCGTGATTGGTCACGAGCAGAGAGAAGAGCCAGGGCTGCTTTAGGGCTAAGTGCTCCAGTCCGAGGGCAGCAGAGTCCTAAGGACGGAACACGAAGGGGCCAGGGGTGAAGGGCTCGGTGGTGGGTGACCGCACCGTCCCAGGCACCGTGGACTCATGGCCAGGAGAGAAGCCGTACCTCCCACCTCACAGACGGGACGGAGGGGTTCGCCCATCACACCCGGGAGCCAGCAGCAGGGGTGCAAACTCAGGCAGCAGGTTCCAGCCCCGGGCCGGCCACTCAGCCTGCGCTCAGCGCCCCCACTCGGAGCCCCCATTGCACAGGGCGGCGGGGGCTTGTCAGCTGCCTCCGTGAGGCCCTCCCACCCCAACAGCAGTCCCCGGACCACAGCGCCTACCTCGGGGTTCTCCTGGCTCGGGGGCCGGTCTTCCTTCCTCTTGGAGGCCTGAGCTCCCTGAGATGGCTCCTCCGTGGGCGGCCGCGACTCGGCCTTGCTCTCGGGTTGGGTCTGCACTTGAGGCTGAATGATGATGACCTGGAAGGTACGGCGCAGGGAGGGGGATGAAGGGGGC
>NW_005371930.1:1496793-1498214 GCF_000412655.1 Myotis brandtii | reverse complement strand
GGTGGAGCCGTGGCTGAGGCTGGGTGACAGGTGCGCTGCTGCTGCTAATTGTCGCTGTTGAGTGTGTCCTGACGCAGGGTCAGTGCCCTCCCCGGACTCCGCGCCGGCGGCCGCGCGAGGAAGCCACATCATATAAACTCAACGTCCGAATCCTTGTGTTTTGCAGTTTTAGTGTTTTGGTTTTTTTTTGTTGTTTTTTTTTTGCTTTTCTGCAGCCTCAGGGCGAGTTAGTACTTGGCTTCTAGTAAGCGCTGCGTTAAGTCCGTGGCAAGTCCCGAGGGAGGCAGGGTGGGGAGGCATCTGGCCGAGAGTCAGGCCATTGCAGGGTGGAGCCGGGTTTATGGAAAATTTTGATAATTAGTTCATCCTCGTCCAGCGGTTCTCAACCTGTGGGTCGCGACCCCTTTGGGGTCGAACGTCCCTTTCACAGGGGTCGCCTAAATACATCCTGCATATCAGCTATTTACATTACAAATAATAACAGTAGCAACGTAACAGTTATGAAGTAGCAACGAAAATAATTTTATGGTTGGGTCACCACATGAGGAACTGTATTTAGGCCAGAAGGTTCTAAGCCTTCATCCTGGTCGGTGCCCGGACACCCCCGCTTCTGTCTGCGCCTGAGAAGTGCGGCCGGGGAGGGAGGAGGGTCGCAGGGCGGCTGGACAGAGGCCGCGAGGGCGGGGCCCGTGGTCGTGGGGAAATGGGAGCCTTGCTTTGACCTTGGAACAGGAAAAGAGGCCAAAGAAAGGAAATGACGCTCTGCGCAGCCCCGAAGGCCTCAAAAGCACAGTCAGAAGGAGCTTGGAGGGAACAGGGAGACGATCTTAGTTTGTTTTAAATCTGAGATTTTTCCATTCAGACACCTGGGTCCAAAAGAGCCCTTGGCTACCTAACTCCACCAGCAGAGCCGTCCTCAGAAGGGGGCTCCCTTGCTGTCATCCCTTCTGCCCACATCTTACGAGTCACTTACCCCAATGAATGAGTAACGCACTGACCAACCAATCATTCTTGTTTTGCTGGCATTAATTCGCTCAGCCATATATTCTTCCAATCACATACCCATTTACTTGTACCCTCATTCATTCATGCGTGGATCCACCCACCCGATCACTCATTTCCACCCCATCTATCCATTCGACCACTTGGCCATTGCCATTCTGCGTCTCATTCTGCCCGGCCTCGTGGCCTTGTCCTCGTTCACTTGGCGCCTCCAGGGCAGGTGCCTGCTGTGTGTGCGGCACCCCTGAGCCTGCCCGTGGGCACAGCCTCACCTTGTTGTCGGTACTGATGAGGAGGGGCTGGACTTTGATGCTGTCGCTGACCACGGACACGGCGGCGCTGGGGGCGATGGCGGCGGCATTGCTGGGGGCCGTGGAGATGATGGCGTAGGCCACCCCGGCACTGCTCAAAGACGTGAT
>NW_005371930.1:1488341-1496444 GCF_000412655.1 Myotis brandtii | reverse complement strand
CGAGCCACATGTGGCTCTTTGGCCCCTTGAGTGTGGCTCTTCCACAAAATACTGACTTCTGCACATGGGCCACGAAGTTTCAATCACACTGTACGTGCGCGCCCGCACGTGGTATTTTGTGGAAGAGCCACACTCAAGGGGCCAAAGAGCCACATGTGGCTCACGAGCTACGGTTTGCCGACCACGGGCTTAAGGGAAGGCTCTTTGTTCTTCATATCAGTTTAAAGTCTCAGAATTCTCTGGATGGAAAAAAAAATGCCCCTTTTTCTATTCAAGGGGAGAAAAACACGAAGATCCTCCGTAGAAAAAAGGGCAAAGAATATCCTCAAATGACACACAGGAGTCAGCATTCTTGAAAAGTCTAGGAAGAACATCCAAGCTTAATAATCACCAAATAACTCAACTTTCTACAGCGGGTGTCTGTTTGCACCGATTAAATGGAAAGTGTTGAAGCGACAGCACTGGGTGCTGGCGAGGCTGCAGGGACAGCAGCTGCTCAGCTCGCTCTGGACCTGGCCGCCCTGGGTCCACAGCTCCCCACAGGGACCGCGTCAGACCAGAGCCCGTTAGCAACGCCTTAGGCCAGCGGTTCTCAACCTGTGGGTCGCGACCCCTTTGGCGGTCCAACGACCCTTTCACAGGGGTCGCCTAAGACCATCCTGCATATCAGATATTTGCATGACGATTCATAACAGTAGCAACATAACAGTTATGAAGTAGCAACGAAAATAATTTTATGGTTGGGTCACCACATGAGGAACTGTATTTAAAGGGCCAGAAGGTTGAGAACCACTGGCTTAGGCTTTTAGAGTCCCTGGGGACATGGTCCCGGGGTGTGAGGGCCCCGGAAATAGGCTGCATGCAGTGACATGGTGGCACGGAAGGGGAGTGCCAACCTTCAGGCCGGGAAGTGGAAGCGACACTGGCCGCAAACGAGTGGGGCAGCCTGGCGGACCCCAAACCAGGAACAGGAAAAGAGGCCAAAGAAAGGAAATGACAAAGATCACCCAGGAAAGGCTGTCTTTGGGGTGGTTTTCAAGCTCTCCCCACCTCAAAGCTGAAGCAACCGGTCACCCTTGGAGGAGGGGAGAAGAGGAGAATGGATTGGACTCTGAGTACTGTGCTCTATTGTCTGGCAAATGCCCCTCTACTTACTATCCAACTCAACCTGGCTGAAAAATGAGTTCAACCTCCCCTCCCCTCAGCAAAAGTCAAATTCTAAGACTATCATGGAAATAGGCAAAGTCATACATGCGAAAGGGCTGCGAAAACTCCGAAGCTTTCCTTCCCAACGGCGAGCCCCGCGTCACAGCTCCTTCCCTTCCTCAGGAAGCTCTCGCACTGGAAAGCATGGCTTTTGTTCTGCCCAGTTCCTGTGTAGAGGTGTATGTGTCTGCAGCCCACCGGAGGTCCAGGAAAGCTTGGCACACAGGAGGGCCTTGGAAAAATCTGACTGAAGGGATGAGTTGAGCATGAAGCACTGTGAGGAAGGTGCCATATTGCCCCCATTTCAGAGATGAGGAAACTGAGGCTCAGAAAGGTGGAACTGACCTGCTCCAGGTCCCACAGCCGGTAAGCAATAGCGCCCAGTTCACAGCCCAGGTCTGTCTGACTCCAGACGTGCATGGAGTCGGGAGCAGTCAGCGGTGCCCACTCAGGACCCTCCTCCAGGACCTCTGCTCCACCGGCCACTGCAGGAGTCGGACTGGCCTCCAATAAAGCAGGCCGCAGAGCCAGGGAGCCGCTGGCCTGCTGCTCACATCTCACAGGCACTCCCAGCGTGGCCCGCCTAACAGGCCAAGGCACCCAGGCCATGGGGCTCAGGGGCTCAGGATGGACACATAAGTAGATTCGCTTCAAGTGGGTGTCGCTCTCATTCCTGATGGGGAGTCAGGCCTGACCAGACAGGCCCCCAGGGCCGGGCCAGCAGCTGGAGGAGGGTCTCTTTCTTCACAATGACTGTCGGGGGGATATGGAGGCGGCAACACAAACAGCAGCTGAGGCCGGAAAGCGCGTGCGGGACCGCCCTGGACATCTTATCCTGGTGGGATCATCAGTCCAGGGGCCCGAGGGGAGGCCTGCCGCCACCTGGCAGGGCCAATGCAGATCAGCGTTCAGGGTCGGCAACCGAGTGGCAGATCCCAGGGAGCCCGTGGGAGGCGTCTGGGCTGACTCGGCGATGGGGTCCTGGTCCCCGGCCGGTGTTGGTCCCCTTACAACAGCAGGGTCCACATAGTCATCCATTCATTTCTTTGGTTGTGTGCACTCCTCTTTAGTTAGTTTTTGGGACTATAAAAGGAGAGAGCAGAAGGAGACAACAAGAAAAAGGAAGGCCACCCACAACCCCCTTCCGGAGGTGACCTCTGTGCCTGCTCTGGCGGACTCCACCCGGATGACTGTCTACATCAGCAGTTCCCAACCTGTGGGTCGCGACCCCTTTGGGGGTCCAACAACCCTTTCACAGGGGTCGCCTAAGACCATCGGAAAACACATATATAATTACATTTTTTTTCGATTAGTCACTATGCTTTAATTATGTTCAATTTGTGACAATGAAATTGGGGGTCACCACAACATGAGGAACTGTATTAAAGGGTCGGCATTAGGAAGGTTGAGAACCGCTGCTCTAGAGGCTGTGGTTCTAAGCCTTCATCCTGGTCGGTGCCCGGACACCCCCGCTTCTGTCTGCGCCTGAGAAGTGCGGCCGGGGAGGGAGGAGGGTCGCAGGGCGGCTGGACAGAGGCCGCGAGGGCGGGGCCCGTGGTCGTGGGGAAATGGGAGCCTTGCTTTGACCTTGTTCTCAGCGCTCGGTCACCAACAAGGAAACCGCCCTCCGCGCACAGGACTGTGGGCTGTTCACAGAATGGGCACCGTCCCCTGCCGACGCCATGAACTACACACAATACTGCCCGGCCCCAATCCGGCCCACGCTGGCGTGTCCACGGCTGCTGGGGCACGGGGTGCCGACGCTTTAAGGTGCACCCTACGGGGTGTGGGTGCCCCTGGTACCCGGGAGGCGCATGGGAGATGGGGTCTTTCCAGAGGAATTTGCTAAAAACGAGGCTGCTGAGCAGCTCCCACCCCGCCTCCCTCTGGGAATGATGGGCTTCCCCGAGGGCCCGTCACCCCCCACCCTCTGTGCGTCCTCCTGTAGGGCCGCGGCCTCCACAGACCTTTAATTCACATGCGGGTGGGAGGGAGGGAAGCGGGAGGGGGAGCTGGGAGGTCCGGGGGGAGCCTGGGTGACGGAGGCCCTGGAGTGGCAGGATCACGGGGGGAGGCTTGCACGGAGCTTGCAGGCTGTGGCAGGGCGTGTGCCTCCACAGCCCCTCCGCCATGAGGATGGTCTGCAGGAGAACGGGCCTGGCTTAGAACCCAGGGGCCTGGGTTCCGTCCTGTGCTCCCGTGTCCCAGCTATGGATTCGAGAGGTCACGCTGCCTCTACCCTCAGCTTCCTCGGAATGCCGACCTCCCGCAGCGAGGGCAGGAGAAGTCAGCTCCTTTATCCCCAATGCAGATGCAGGTAAACTGAGGCCAAGGGGGAGCAGGGGGGCTGGGACACTTCCCTGCTCTGTCCCGGCTGCAGGGCCTGGCCACCCACGCCCCTCCTGCCCCTTGGGCCCCAGGCCACCGTGTCTGAGGTGCTCCCACTTGGCCGAGGAGGGCGAGGGAGGGTGGGAATAATGCTGTTTCTCTCACTGAGGAGCCCTGCCGAGCCCAGGGGTGGGTGGGCTGTGGAGAAGGAGGGGGTGGGCTCCAGGCCTCACACAGAATCACCTGAGCAGCCCCACGTCGGGCGGGGCGGCCCCCACCAGGGTTCAGGGTGACCCCTGGGTCTGATGGAGGCTCAGAGGCTGGAAAGTCTGAAATTGACTTGTGCAGCCCAGCCCAGCCTCCCTGGGTGGCTCGCTCCCATCTGGGGCTCAGCTATTTCATTTCAGTCTTTGGACAGGAAATTGGGGAAAAATTGTTATATTTCTTGGGTCCCAGGGAAGGAATTCAGGGCCGAGCCAGGAGTAATTTGAACTGGCATTTTCCCCGAGAACGGGAGGACTATCCTATGAATTGTGAGGAGAAGATGGCTTCTCTTCCATTGGCTTAAGGCAGTGGTTGGCAAACTGCGGCTCAGCAAACCACGGCTCGCGAGCCACATGCGGCTCTTTGGCCCCTTCAGTGTAGCTCTTCCACAAAATACCGATTTCTGCACATGGGCCACGAAGTTTCAATCACACTGTACGTGCGCGCCCGCACGTGGTATTTTGTGGAAGAGCCACACTCAAGGGGCCAAAGAGCCACATGTGGCTCACGAGCTACGGTTTGCCGACCACGGGCTTAAGGGAAGGCTCTTTGTTCTTCATATCAGTTTAAAGTCTCAGAATTCTCTGGATGGAAAAAAAATGCCCCTTTTTCTATTCACGGGGAGAAAAACACGAAGATCCTCCGTAGAAAAAAGGGCAAAGAATATCCTCAAATGACACACAGGAGTCAGCATTCTTGAAAAGTCTAGGAAGAACATCCAAGCTTAATAATCACCAAATAACTCAACTTTCTACAGCGGGTGTCTGTTTGCACCGATTAAATGGAAAGTGTTGAAGCGACAGCACTGGGTGCTGGCGAGGCTGCAGGGACAGCAGCTGCTCAGCTCGCTCTGGACCTGGCCGCCCTGGGTCCACAGCTCCCCACAGGGACCGCGTCAGACCAGAGCCCGTTAGCAACGCCTTAGGCCAGCGGTTCTCAACCTGTGGGTCGCGACCCCTTTGGCGGTCCAACGACCCTTTCACAGGGGTCGCCTAAGACCATCCTGCATATCAGATATTTACATTACGATTCATAACAGTAGCAACATTACAGTTATGAAGTAGCAACGAAAATAATTTTATGGTTGGGTCACAACATGAGGAACTGTATTTAAAGGGCCAGAAGGTTGAGAACCACTACTCTAAAACAAAAAACTACTTTCAAAGGGGCAGATAATAGTTCTGGAAAAAATACATTTAAATACCATCCTGCACATCAGATATTTACATTACGATTCATAACAGTAGCAACATAACAGTTATGAAGTAGCAACGAAAATAATTTTATGGTTGGGTCACAACATGAGGAACTGTATTTAAAGGGCCAGAAGGTTGAGAACCACTGGCTTAGGCTTTTAGAGTCCCTGGGGACATGGTCCCGGGGTGTGAGGGCCCCGGAAATAGGCTGCATGCAGTGACATGGTGGCACGGAAGGGGAGTGCCAACCTTCAGGCCGGGAAGTGGAAGCGACACTGGCCGCAAACGAGTGGGGCAGCCTGGCGGACCCCAAACCAGGAACAGGAAAAGAGGCCAAAGAAAGGAAATGACGCTCTGCGCAGCCCCGAAGGCCTCAAAAGCACAGTCAGAAGGAGCTTGGAGGGAACAGGGAGACGATCTTAGTTTGTTTTAAATCTGAGATTTTTCCATTCAGACACCTGGGTCCAAAAGAGCCCTTGGCTACCTAACTCCACCAGCAGAGCCGTCCTCAGAAGGGGGCTCCCTTGCTGTCATCCCTTCTGCCCACATCTTACGAGTCACTTACCCCAATGAATAATTAACGCACTGACCAATCATTCTTGTTTTGCTGGCATTAATTCGCTCAGCCATATATTCTTCCAATCACATACCCATTTACTTGTACCCTCATTCATTCATGCGTGGATCCACCCACCCGATCACTCATTTCCACCCCATCTATCCATTCGACCACTTGGCCATTCTGCCCTCCAGTCTCATTCTGCCCGGCCTCGTGGCCTCGTTCACTTGGCGCCTCCAGGGCAGGTGCCTGCTGTGTGTGCGGCACCCCTGAGCCTGCCCGTGGGCACAGCCTCACCTTGTTGTCGTCTCGCACTGGAAAGCATGGCTTTTGTTCTGCCCAGTTCCTGTGTAGAGGTGTATGTGTCTGCAGCCCACCGGAGGTCCAGGAAAGCTTGGCACACAGGAGGGCCTTGGAAAAATCTGACTGAAGGGATGAGTTGAGCATGAAGCACTGTGAGGAAGGTGCCATATTGC
This sequence comes from Myotis brandtii, assembly GCF_000412655.1. Taxonomy (NCBI): domain Eukaryota; kingdom Metazoa; phylum Chordata; class Mammalia; order Chiroptera; family Vespertilionidae; genus Myotis; species Myotis brandtii. Next base: position 1,490,415 of record NW_005371930.1, on the reverse strand, counting down.
CCCCATTTCAGAGATGAGGAAACTGAGGCTCAGAAAGGTGGAACTGACCTGCTCCAGGTCCCACAGCCGGTAAGCAATAGCGCCCAGTTCACAGCCCAGGTCTGTCTGACTCCAGACGTGCATGGAGTCGGGAGCAGTCAGCGGTGCCCACTCAGGACCCTCCTCCAGGACCTCTGCTCCACCGGCCACTGCAGGAGTCGGACTGGCCTCCAATAAAGCAGGCCGCAGAGCCAGGGAGCCGCTGGCCTGCTGCTCACATCTCACAGGCACTCCCAGCGTGGCCCGCCTAACAGGCCAAGGCACCCAGGCCATGGGGCTCAGGGGCTCAGGATGGACACATAAGTAGATTCGCTTCAAGTGGGTGTCGCTCTCATTCCTGATGGGGAGTCAGGCCTGACCAGACAGGCCCCCAGGGCCGGGCCAGCAGCTGGAGGAGGGTCTCTTTCTTCACAATGACTGTCGGGGGGATATGGAGGCGGCAACACAAACAGCAGCTGAGGCCGGAAAGCGCGTGCGGGACCGCCCTGGACATCTTATCCTGGTGGGATCATCAGTCCAGGGGCCCGAGGGGAGGCCTGCCGCCACCTGGCAGGGCCAATGCAGATCAGCGTTCAGGGTCGGCAACCGAGTGGCAGATCCCAGGGAGCCCGTGGGAGGCGTCTGGGCTGACTCGGCGATGGGGTCCTGGTCCCCGGCCGGTGTTGGTCCCCTTACAACAGCAGGGTCCACATAGTCATCCATTCATTTCTTTGGTTGTGTGCACTCCTCTTTAGTTAGTTTTTGGGACTATAAAAGGAGAGAGCAGAAGGAGACAACAAGAAAAAGGAAGGCCACCCACAACCCCCTTCCGGAGGTGACCTCTGTGCCTGCTCTGGCGGACTCCACCCGGATGACTGTCTACATCAGCAGTTCCCAACCTGTGGGTCGCGACCCCTTTGGGGGTCCAACAACCCTTTCACAGGGGTCGCCTAAGACCATCGGAAAACACATATATAATTACATTTTTTTTCGATTAGTCACTATGCTTTAATTATGTTCAATTTGTGACAATGAAATTGGGGGTCACCACAACATGAGGAACTGTATTAAAGGGTCGGCATTAGGAAGGTTGAGAACCGCTGCTCTAGAGGCTGTGGTTCTAAGCCTTCATCCTGGTCGGTGCCCGGACACCCCCGCTTCTGTCTGCGCCTGAGAAGTGCGGCCGGGGAGGGAGGAGGGGGCGCAGGGCCGCTGGACAGAGGCAGCGAGGGCGGGGCCCGCGGTCGTGGGGAAATGGGAGCCTTGAAGGGGAGTGCCAACCTTCAGGCCGGGAAGTGGAAGCGACACTGGCCGCAAACGAGTGGGGCAGCCTGGCGGACCCCAAACCAGGAACAGGAAAAGAGGCCAAAGAAAGGAAATGACGCTCTGCGCAGCCCCGAAGGCCTCAAAAGCACAGTCAGAAGGAGCTTGGAGGGAACAGGGAGACGATCTTAGTTTGTTTTAAATCTGAGATTTTTCCATTCAGACACCTGGGTCCAAAAGAGCCCTTGGCTACCTAACTCCACCAGCAGAGCCGTCCTCAGTAGGGGGCTCCCTTGCTGTCATCCCTTCTGCCCACATCTTACGAGTCACTTACCCCAATGAATGAGTAATTAACGCACTGACCAATCATTCTTGTTTTGCTGGCATTAATTCGCTCAGCCATATATTCTTCCAATCACATACCCATTTACTTGTACCCTCATTCATTCATGCGTGGATCCACCCACCCGATCACTCATTTCCACCCCATCTATCCATTCGACCACTTGGCCATTCTGCCCTCCAGTCTCATTCTGCCCGGCCTCGTGGCCTTGTGCTTGACCACTTGGCGCCTCCTGAGCAGGTGCCTGCTGTGTGTGCGGCACACCTGAGCCTGCCCGTGGGCACAGCCTCACCTTGTTGTCGGTACTGATGAGGAGGGGCTGGACTTTGATGCTGTCGCTGACCACGGACACGGCGGCGCTGGGGGCGATGGCGGCGGCATTGCTGGGGGCCGTGGAGATGATGGCGTAGGCCACCCCGGCACTGCTCAGAGAAGACGTGATGGCGGCCG
>NW_005371930.1:1486286-1487226 GCF_000412655.1 Myotis brandtii | reverse complement strand
GCCTAAGACCATCGGAAAACACATATATAATTAATTTTTTTTTTCGATTAGTCACTATGCTTTAATTATGTTCAATTTATGACAATGAAATTGGGGGTCACCACAACATGAGGAACTGTATTAAAGGGTCGGCATTAGGAAGGTTGAGAACCGCTGCTCTAGAGGCTGTGGTTCTAAGCCTTCATCCTGGTCGGTGCCCGGACACCCCCGCTTCTGTCTGCGCCTGAGAAGTGCGGCCGGGGAGGGAGGAGGGTCGCAGGGCGGCTGGACAGAGGCCGCGAGGGCGGGGCCCGTGGTCGTGGGGAAATGGGAGCCTTGCTTTGACCTTGTTCTCAGCGCTCGGTCACCAACAAGGAAACCGCCCTCCGCGCACAGGACTGTGGGCTGTTCACAGAATGGGCACCGTCCCCTGCCGACGCCATGAACTACACACAATACTGCCCGGCCCCAATCCGGCCCACGCTGGCGTGTCCACGGCTGCTGGGGCGCGGGGTGCCGACGCTTTAAGGCGCACCCTACGGGGTGTGGGTGCCCCTGGTACCCGGGAGGCGCATGGGAGATGGGGTCTTTCCAGAGGAATTTGCTAAAAACGAGGCTGCTGAGCAGCTCCCACCCCGCCTCCCTCTGGGAATGATGGGCTTCCCCGAGGGCCCGTCACCCCCACCCTCTGTGCGTCCTCCTGCGGGGCCGCGGCCTCCACAGACCTTTAATTCACATGCGGAGAGGACGTGAGCCGGCCGGCCGGACACCACCGGAGGCCATTCCTCGAGCTCCGGGGAGTTTATGGCCGCCCTTTCGTCAAGATGAATGAGCTCCTTACGACTACATTTACAGCCCTCAGCATTTTAATAGGGAAAAATGGGCCATAAATGTCAAAGATAACTTCAGATTTTCCTGCATCGGCGGAGTCCCCGGGGGCGGCCGGGGAGACCTCAGACAC
>NW_005371930.1:1485367-1486163 GCF_000412655.1 Myotis brandtii | reverse complement strand
AAATCACCCTCCCTGCATGGCCCAGTCCAGAAATGAGTCATTCAAGAAGCGATGCTGTGAGGCGGCTCGATGCCTTCTGCCCTGTTCGAGGCCAGCCTAGTCTAGTCCATTTTTTAAAATCCTGGTCATCACCCACTAAGTTGATTTCCCAGTTCCTCGCTGGGAATGGCGGGTGCTGGCCCGAACGCCTCTGCAGGATGGGAGGAGACGGGCGAGGGAAGGGGCTCCGCCGGCTCAGTGCCCACCAAAGCCTCAGTGCCGAGGGGCTGGGCAGAGACCACAGGACAGACCCCGGGGCCCGCCCTGGGCGGCTTACCTGAGGTAGCAGTGCCACTCCTTGCCCGGCCAGCCTCTGCAAGGAGCTGACCTGAGGCCCCGTGACCGGCACGGCAGTGATGGGTCCCAGAGCCTGGAAGACAGGGCGCCGCTGAGGCGGGCCAGGCCGTGACGCACGCCAGCAAAGACCCGCACCCGCCCTGCTGGCACCTGACCGCAGCCTTCCGGCCGCCAGGACTGTGAGCTGCAGGTAGTTTCTGTGGTTTATGGGCCCCCACCCCCCGTCTGGGGGACTCTGTTACAGCAGCGCGAGCGGACTAAGCCTCCCTCTGTCACCAGGAAGAGGGTCCTCAGCAGGGACCCCATCAGCCTTCCGCCCCGCAGCCCCGTGAGGAGGAAATGCCACGTAAGCCCCCGTGTCTGGGTCTTCCTTTCCCTCTAGAGCAGCGGTTCTCAACCTGTGGGTCGCGACCCCTTTGGGGGTCGAACGACCCTTTCACAGGGGTCGCCTAAGACCATC
>NW_005371930.1:1481734-1483920 GCF_000412655.1 Myotis brandtii | reverse complement strand
CAGGACAGCGAGGAGCCGCCGCGGCCTCTGTACCTCCAGGAGCCAGCGGCCGAGCAGCTTCTCGAGCCGCAATCTGCTTGCATCTGGATGGAGCCCCTGTGATGCGGGGCGAAGGTAACAACCAAGCTCCCACCTCGTCGGTGCCAATAAATATTAATACAACGTAAGCACCACTTCACGGTCGTGTGAAGCCAACTTATTCACAGACGGAACCCGACCGCGCCTTCCTCTAGGCCGGGAATGACTGGGGGCTGCGGGGCGCTCCTGCTGAGCCGGCCTTCCGCCAGCTCCCTCTCCCACTCCCCTGACCCCATGCTCGTCCACAGAGGAGTGACGGGCGTTTCAGGTGCATGTGACAAGCCAGGGACAGGCACCCCTGTCATTGCTGCCCGCCCACATGCGTGTCGCGGCTGTGACGGGCACATCCCAGAGCCACTCATTCCCAGCTGGCCCGGGTCACCTGGGCATCGCTGTCCTCGCCTCCCCAGCAGGGGGAGCCCCGCCTTCCCTGCTCCCAGGGCCAGAGGGGAGGGCACACTGCCGCTGTGAGTCACCCCACAGCTCCTCCTCTCACAAATGTGTGCCAGGAACCCAGGCAGTCAGTCGGTCACGGTCGGGAGGGAGTGCGCTGCAGGGAAGCGCTATGAGGCCGAGGACACAGGCGGCTCCAGTCCGCAGGTGCTGGGTCCCGGTGACCCTGACCCGAGGGCCGGCGGAGGCGGACTGCCCGGGGCCGCTTAGGTCTTCGCAGGGGAGGCCATTCTTAATCGGAAAACCGGGAAGACAGGAGTGGCTCCTCTGAGCTGACATTCACAAGGTCCTCTCAGCAGCCCAATGTGGCCAAGCGGCTTCATTAACTTGAAAGGGTAATTTTCCGCTATTTAGTAGGAAACACACTCTAAATGGCATCGTGGACCAAGAATTAGGCTGTGATCTGGAGGCGTGCAGAAGCCAGCAAGTGTGGCACCCGGGGTGGGGTGGGGTGGGAACCTCCCACGGACGGCGGCCTTTGGAGCCAGGCTGGCTGTGTGGTGGCAGCGTCCACACGACCAGCTACCGCGCCACGTCACAGCTCAACAGAGAAATGCCACGTCTGAAAGAGAACTGGCCTTTGGGGGGGGGGGGCAATCAGGACCCTATTGAATCCCCCATCCAGGCCATCGGGGCACCCCTGAACCCCAGGGAGAGACACCCGCCTATTGCCCCGCTCTGTCTGCCTGCGGAGCTTATCCTGTGCTGGGCTGCATATCTGACGCTTTGGCCAGACGGGTCATGCTGCGCTGTCTGTTCCTAAAACACGTAGATAGGAAGGTACTGACATCAGGCCAGGCCTTGAGATATGGTCTCATGGCCCCTTCCCAGCACGAAGGCCTTCTTTCCCAGAAGGCCCGGAAGTCTCATTCCAAATTTGGGAGACAAAGGACTGGAAAAGTATAAATAAAGAGAGTTTCCTCCATATTGGGGGCCCAGAATTTGAAAGACACATTTTTCTCTGGGCCTCCACGGAATTTAATAATAAAATGTAACTCCTGTAGTCGTCACTGCAGTTCAGCCTCTGCTTCGGCAGGGTGCTGTGACTGTAGTCAGCTGGCCAGCTTAATAAAGGCTCTTAAATTTAAATTCTGAGTCAGTGGTCTATCTCGCTGAGTGAACCCATAACAATCCAAAGTCATGGGGAGGGGGCCCAGGGAGGTAGCCCAGCTAGAAGGCCAGAGAGCAGGCTGCCCGCATGGGGGGAGGGGGGGCGCCCACAGGAGGACGCACAGGTGAGGGTGCAGCTCAGAGCCTTGGAGAGGGAGGCAGTGTGCACAGAGGACCCAGGGCTGGGGCTGGAGCCTCACAGGCCACGGGAAGACCCTGGCGGGGCCTCCCTCTGGTCGGTCCTGGGAAGGGCAGCCTCCTGGGGGCTGGAGCGACAGGAGCACATGGAAGTAGTTGGCTCCCCTGGTCCCCACAGACCACCTGCCCCCCTCACTTCGTGCTCCCCAACATCTGAGATTGGGGAGGCCCCGGAGCCACTGCCTGGGCCCTGGGATGCAGAGGCCCCGCCAGGTAGGCATCTTCAAAAGCAACCAGGACCAGACGCGGCGATGGGAGTTTCTGACAGCGGCCCCCACCGCCCTCTGGACCCCGGGAAATGGTCATTTAGGAAATCTAGTTTCCACGTGTGACGGCTGACGCGCACT
>NW_005371930.1:1478286-1481547 GCF_000412655.1 Myotis brandtii | reverse complement strand
CGGGCAGCGACCTGAGGGGCGGCCCCGGGGCTGAGTGTGCACCCCAAGGATTGAGATAAATGTCTACACCCAAGAAGCACCAGCCAGAGCACGAGGTAGAACATTCCAGCAGACCCGGGGCTCCTGAGCCAGCAGCCGTTAGGAGAACAGGACTAAATCCCCACGGTTTCTTAACCTGTTGGCACCAGTTCATTGACTGAGCAGCCACTCTGGGCGGTGGGGACAGAGGTAGGAAGGCAGGGACCCGCCCACTCTGTGCAGGGCCGTGAACCTGACCTGACACGGCTCGGCCAGCCGAGACGGAGGTGGTCAGGGGGTTATGCCTGTGCCTGCCGATTCCCTCAGATCTGGGGGTGATCTCAGGCCCCCCGTGAGGATGAGGAAACGGGGGATGGGGGAGGGGCAGGGGGATGACCTGCCCCAGGCAGGTGGCTGGTGAGGTGTGGGAGGGACCTGACATGGGCTGGCTCCCCCCCTGCCCCCTCCTCCCGACCCTGCCCTGCGGGGAACGGAGGACACAGGGAGGAGCTCAGTGTCCCCTGCAGGGTCAGCACGGCCCTCGGACTTACGGGGGGGCGGGGCGGGGGGGCTGGATGGAGCAGTAGCATGTGTCCCGGCCACCGCAGGGCTCGGCACACAGGAGGCGCTTAATAAACACACCTCCCTCTCAGAAGTGCGTCCCTGCACTGGCCTGTCCCGCAGGACGGAGGGGCCGTGACACTTGGTGGCCGCACTTTGGGGATGGAGGTGACGGCTGTGGGGGAACCACCGGGAGCTCGGGGGGCAGGGCCCAGGGCCGGGTGCCCCCCACCGTGCAGAATGGAAACCAACCTCCTGCTGCCCCCACTTCAGAGTCCCCCTGGACCAGCGCCCTCATCTCCTGACTCAGTTTCCCCACTTCTGCAGTGGGGCCACCAGGGTCAGGTGGTCAGACCGTCACCAGGAAAGGTCTAATGAACTTGACACTGAGATGACCCAGACCTGGGGCAGGGAGAGGGTGGGGCCCACGGGAGTGGGGACAGCTGGCCAGAGCTCCCCAGGCAGCAGCCGCAGCCCAAGCTTGAGGCCCGCGCTGTGAGCTCGCTCACTTTGCAGGAGAGAAACCCCCGTCTCTCCAGTGGGTTTCTGGATGCCAGACCCCCTTACACCCAGCGGGCTCCCCACCCAGAACCCACACCCGGCCTCCCCACACAACCAGGTGGCCTCAGGAAGGTCCCTGAACTGCCTGGGCGTCAGTGTCCCCCTGTGCGAGCCTTGACCTGTGCTCACAGTGTGGCTACGGCCATTAAGTGGGAACGTACAGGAAGGGGTTTTAACACTGCAGATGGTTTAATCAATGCAGCGCGGGGCCGTCTGTGCCAGGGGGGCACTGTGCTGGTTTGGGCACAGCGCCCGTCTCCCCATGGCACCAAGTCACTAGCCTGCAAGGAAGGGCATGGGGCGGCACAGAGCAGGTGAGCAGTGCCCACAGGTGCCCGGGCCAAGGGCCTGAGACCCAGCTCCCCGGGACACAAGGCAGGTTCCCGCGAGGTACCCGGGGGAGGCGCTGAGGAGAAGTGACCAAGGGCTGTCACCAGGTTTACGGGGACGTCCTCACCCTGTGCATCTCTTCCTCATCACTCAGCTCCTCGCGGATGACAGCGGAGGAGAGAGGAAGTCATCGCCAGCCCATTACAGCCCGGCGAGATGGCTCCAAATTAAATCTCACGGCCAATGAACCTGTCAATACTCCATTTACTCCTTGTTTAATGGCGGAGATGCTGGGATTTACCTGGAGGGGGGACCCGGGACCTGATGCTCGGGGGGAGACGGGGGTGTGGGCCCCAGGGCTGCTGCTGGGCCGCCCCGGGCAGTGGTGCCCACTGTTGGAATCCACTTGGCCCTCTTTGGAAACCGGAAACAGTTAGAGACGGGCGGTCCTGCCACGAGGGGCATAATGAGCAGCCGCCCCTCCCACCGCCTGCTTTCCGTCCGCCTGGCGTTTCCGTTGGCGTGGCTTCCGAAGGCCCTCTCGCTCAGCTCCCTGAATCCCGACTGAACACAGTCCCTCTCTGCACGGCCAGGTGCCAGCCCTTCCCCCCGGAAGCCTCACTCCTGCACGTCAATCCCATTTTTCTGGGTTTAGTTCCTTTATTTGGGGGAGCGCCTCACCCTTCCTTTTTTTGCTCCAGGAAATGGGTAAGGAGTTACAGATCTGGGCCTTTTTGGCCCATCGTGCATTTTCATCATTTTGTTAAAGGGAAGAAACGGAAAATCAAAGAAGCTGGAACCTAGTCCTGGCTGTGGCGGCCCAAGTGGACGGAGGTGCCATCATGGCTCTTGTGGCCCACACTGCTCTGCGGTGGCGGGCACGGGGTGCTGGGGCAGGCCGGGCGCACACCGCCTGCTTTCCGTCCGCCTGGCGTTTCCGTTGGCGTGGCTTCCGAAGGCCCTCTCGCTCAGCTCCCTGAATCCCGACTGAACACAGTCCCTCTCTGCACGGCCAGGTGCCAGCCCTTCCCCCCGGAAGCCTCACTCCTGCACGTCAATCCCATTTTTCTGGGTTTAGTTCCTTTATTTTGGGGAGCGCCTCACCAAACTTCCCTGCTCCCCAAGTTCAAGCACAGCGTCTGGAGTTGCATGGGACCCCGGGTTGTGCTAAGAACTCAGAGGCCTTTTCGATCTGCAACCTGAGCCCTTTAGTGACGAAGGACGCTCATACCCCTGGCCTCGCTCTGCCAGGCACAGCCAAGCGGCAACAGGTGCTGCCGAGTGGACGCCGACGCAGGCTCAGAGGCAGACACTGGAGTCCCGGGTGGGGGAGGGCGTCACCTGGGCTCACCGGGGCTGCCCCCCTGCAGGCACTGTCCACTCTCAAGCCAGCAAAGACGCCACGTTTGTCCACATTCACGCGCCCCTAATGGATGACACGGCTGGGCCTTGGGGGAGCGACACAGCAGAAAACAGTCCTGAGAGATAGAGGCCTGGCTTTGAAATTCAAATTTCTCCGACTCTTCGTCAATTGGCTTTTCCAGACCCCATCGCTCTGATGTTAATGAAAACATGAAAGGTGGGTAAGGGGACCCTTTTCCTCCATTTTTTTTACTCCGGGAAATGGGTAAGGAGTTACAGATCTGGGCCTTTTAGGCCCATCGTGCGTTTTCATCATTTTGGGATGAAACAGAAAAGGAAAGAAGCTGGAACCTAGTCCTGGCTGTGGCGGCCCGAGTGGACGGAGGCGCAGTCGTGGCTCTTGTGGCCCACACTGCTCTGCAGTGGCGG
>NW_005371930.1:1476758-1478133 GCF_000412655.1 Myotis brandtii | reverse complement strand
AAGCCCTCGCTTGCTCGTGCAGTTAACACACTGGAGCACGTGAAGCTGCCTGGGCCTCATGGGGCTGACTTTTCCTGGGACCCCCCAAAGCGGGAAGCTCCTCACGCAGACAACTTGGCACAGGCCCGGGAAGGGGGGAGGGTGCCCAGAGAGACGGACAAGTGGCCACAGGAGTCACAGAGAAGCTGCTGGAACCAGCACAGGTAGGAAGGCATAGCAGTAACCAGCGCACTGCGGAGGCCGAGTGTGGACTCGCTTGAGTGAGAGACTCCTGGGGGCCTCACAGTTTCGTGGGTTTTACCTCCAGGAACCCCATCAGGTTCTCACAGTGAGGACTGGGGAGGAATCCCCTCTGAGTGACGAGGGGAGGGCAAGCCCCAATCTGAACCACAACAAACAAACGTCAAGCACTGGCTGAGTTCCCAGCGTTGGCAAGGCACCGGGAGAACTGGGGGGCACCACGGGAGGGGGTGTGTGGCTCCCGCTCCTGCTTCCGGGGCTGTGCAACCAGCTGAGGAAATCCAGCCTCACTCTGCGCAGTCAGGGAAGACTTCTCGGAGGAGGAAGTGCCAAGTCAGTTCTTAAAGGATTAGCAGGAATAAGCCAGGAGGAGGCAGGAGAAGACATCACAGGTAGAATTAAATGTAGAAACAAAACTCGATGCATATGTCTTGGACACTGACGTTCCATCCACGTCTGGAGCGTGGGGGTTGGGGCTTGTGTCCCTGGACCCCGGGAGGAGGTTGGCCCCTCCTCCTTGCTCTGGGCTGGGGTCCCGGCAGGTCTGCGAACAGACAGGAGTAAAACGTCGGTTCCATTCTTGGCCCTGGAGTGCTGGGGTGCGATGGTGCAAGCACACACGTGTGCAAGGACACAGGGTCTGCACGAACAAGCCCTTATGTGACCCACGCTTGCATCTGCACATACACAACCTGCACACGCGAATGTTCCACACGGCACCAGGTCCTGCATCCACACCACGTTCGCTGAGCTTTAACCCTAGAGCAGTGGTTCCCAACCTTTTTTGGCCACGCCCCACCTGAGGATCTCTAACATCCTGATGTCCCCTGTGACCTAGAATTCTTATTATTCAAAAAGTGACTCCTATGCACGTGGAGGAAGCCTGAAAGGCCATTAACTTGGTCTAAACAGGCTTCCAAAGAACACGGCATCCATGAAAGGGAAAAATAAAAGAACGAAAGGACAGTTGAAGGACTGAGGGAGAAATTACTAAGAAATTGTTAAAATAATAATATGGAGTAATATGAAAAAATAGCAAATAAAGTTTCAAAACATAATAGAGAACTGAAATGCATAAATATATCCCAATATATATTTATATGCTGTATATGAGGCCCCTAGAACCATAAGAAGT
>NW_005371930.1:1472383-1475593 GCF_000412655.1 Myotis brandtii | reverse complement strand
CTGACGACGCGGCCAGCCATCCTCCCGCCGTGGACGCCGGTGCTCTGCCCGGCCTTGCCCAGGAGAGGGCGCTGAGCAGTTTGTCTTCATTTCCAGAATTTCTCTTCGTTAACACAGAACTTTTAAAACGTGGCCTTAACGCTAATTTAGAAAAAAGCATATTTATGACCTGAGCTTCACAATGTACACAGCTCATTCTGGAGGTGCCATGTGCCCGGAGGTGTAGGTCCAAGGACAGCCCTGAGCCCCGTCCACCTGCCTTAAAGCCTAGCATCTCGCTGTGGGGTTTTTATTTATTTATTTATTTTAATTAATTTCAGAGAGGAAGGGAGAGGGAGCGAGAGATAGAAACATCAAGGATGAGAGAGAATCATTGATCAGCTGCTTCCTGCACACCCCCTATTGGGGCTCGAGCCTGCAACCTGGGCATGTGCCCTTGGCCGGAATCAAACCCGGGACCCTTCAGTCCACAGGCGGACGCTCTATCCACTGAGCCAAACCAGCCAGGGCTCGCTGTAGGTTTGAGGCGGGACAGCCATCCCCACAAGTTCAGTGTAAAATGTGTGCATGTCTGTACTGAAGCGATACCAGGAATGATCAAATGTGCGTACCGTTCAAAGAGTCACAATACCATCTGTGTACACAGTGCCCGGCTTAACAAAAGAAAATTAGCTTTGAAATACCTCGGCCTGCCCCTCCCCACACACAGGTAACTACAATTTTGTGTATCATTCCGTGACTTTTCTTTGTAGTTTACCAAATATGTTTATCAAAACACCTTGTTTTGTTTTGCGTGTTTTTGAACTTATTGTAAATGAAAGCATATTATTCTGCAACTTCCTTTCTTGACTCAACTACCGGTCCCTAAGGTTCACTGTTGTCCCTGCACCTGGCCTGGCTCATCCCTTTCCCAGCCACACAGCGCAAGGCGGACCTACTCACCACTCACCCTCAGTGGTGGCGGCACCGTTGCTCTCACCACGAGTTTTGTTTTGGCAGCTGGGAATGTGTCTCCTGGCCCCCCTGTGTAAGGGCTTCTCTAGGGCATGTATGCACCCAGCAGCGGGACTTCTCGCCACAGGATATGAGTACCTATCTTCAGCTTTACCAGATGACTCCACAGTGTTTTCTCCAACTCCAGGTCCATGCGGGCTTCGTAAGGATTCCAGCTGGTCCCATGCCCACAGGCCACACCGTCAGCGTATCCATGGGTATCAGTCTGACAGGTCGGCTGGGCATCTTCTCCCATGTTGATCAACTCTTCTTCTCTTCTGGGAAGGCTGTCTGACCCCCGTCCCCACCCAAGCCCCGCCAGCTCCCTTAGGAAGGCTCTGGACCAGGGTTTCATTCCAAGGACCACACACGGCCCATTGGGGACCAGAGAGTCATTGCTCTGTGGGCTCTGCTGACAGAGGCTGGTGCCCACTCCAGGGTCCTGCCTGACGGAGAACACTTTTCACAGCCCACACAGAGCAACTTTTTCTTTGCCGTCCCTGCCAGCCCCCAAAATAATCCCTTAAACTGGTCACACTCTGAGTTCAGAGTGTTCTCAAGCTGTCCCCCAGGCACCCCGCCTCGGCCTCGGGCAGCTCTGACCAACAGCCCATGGTGGGGAAGACCATGTCGGTCTCGCTCCGCTCCGTGGCACCTGCATGCCCGGGCCAGGCCTGGCCCAGATCCGGAGCCCGAGGAGCCCCCTGATGGCTCGGGGTGGTGAGGGACCGGGAGGAGCTGCCTCTGGGGCTGCCCTTGGAGCTGCAGTGGCAGGGGCTGCCGCTGAGGCCACACTCGGACCATCTCCGCCGACTGGCTCTGCGTTTGCAGAAACTTCATCGCCAGCGCCTCTGTGATGCACCCAGTTTCGTGTCTGGGCTTCCAAAGTCTCTCTTAGCACTTTTCTTTTTAAAATTGAGATGAAGTTCACATAATTTAAATATACCTTTGAAGTGAGTGACTCAGAGGCATTTACGACATTCGCCAATGGGAGAGCGACCAGTCTGTCTAGTTCCGAACAAGTGCGTCCCCCACAGGAGCACGTGGCTTTCCCCGCTGGACGCTGCCCCGGCGCCCCCACTGGAAGCCTGGGAGCTCCTAGAGGACCGGGGATCCCCGTCCTGGGCGTTTCCGCCCCATCCCCCTCCTAGTTCAAAGTAAGTCACTGACAACGCACGCTGAGATAAACTAACTTATAAAGACGCAATCACGCCCTAGACGGTGTGGCTCAGTGGATAGAGCATTGGCCTGCAGACTGAAGGGTCTTGGGTTCGATTCGGGTCCAGGGCACATGCCCGTGTTGTGGGCTTGATCCCCAGTGGGGGGCGTGCAGGAGGCAGCCGATCAATGATCCTCTGTCATCATCACTGATGTTTCTATCTCTTTCTCCCTCTCTCTTCCTCCCTGAAATCAATAAAAATATACTTTAATAAATAAATAAATATAAAGACGCGGTCACATAGTTCCCAGCGTCTCCTAAGTCTATGCCAGCACCTTACAGTGTCACCAGGCACCCACCACAGACCAAGTAACTGAGGGCATCCCCATGGCAGCCCCAGGCTCTGCCGGGGACGCAGCCTGGGAAGGGGGGCTGGGGGGGCTGAGCTGTGACCAAGACCAGCAGAGAGGTGAGCAGGGGACAAAGGAACCCACTGCCGCTGTCACAGTGGTGCCCACCTGGGCGGCCCAGAAGGCTCACACCCCCCAAGGCCATGCCCACTGCCCCCGGGCACCACAATGTCACTGTACACAACAGGTGGGTCAGGACAGGTGAAGCGAGTAATTAGTTGTTACTCAGACTCGGGGAGCCGAGTCCCCTCACAGGGTGAAGTGCCCCGTCTAACCCGGGACCAGGAAGCACATCTGTCGCCCGCACTGCCACCCCGAGTCATCAGCACAGCTAATTACGGCTAATTGTGATGTCGTTCCTGTCTTGCTGCTAATACACTTAGACTTGCTAATCAAATCAAACCCTCCGCCTCGCGTGCGGCTCTCGAGTAAACGGTTCTGCAAAGAGAGAAGTAAATAAATTCTCCAGCTTCGTTCTCTCGTCTCTGTAGCCGCAGACATATGGGGGGGGGGGCATCTATTTGTCCCCGAGACCAAAGGCATCGAAGGAATCTGCTGAGGAATTGGCCTTCCAAAGAGAGGGGGCAGAGGGGAAGAGATAGGGGACTGGGGAAGAGGGACAGGGAGAGGAGGGGAGGGAAAGAGGAG
>NW_005371930.1:1467751-1472351 GCF_000412655.1 Myotis brandtii | reverse complement strand
GGGAGGAGGGGGGAGGGTGGAAGAGGGGGAGGGAGGAATGGAGGGAGGAGGGAAGGATGGAGGGAGGAACTGTCACAGTTGAGCCTGTGCCATCTGTTAACCACTTTTCCTGTGTTGTGTCCACCCTCTCAGGGACAGTCTTCTGCAGCCGCTGGCTGGAATGAGGGCTCCTTCTCAGCACCCTCAGAGGGCTGAGCTCCCCACTTCCACTCCCCAAATTGGGGTGCTTGAATATGTTCCCAGGCCTGGCCTAGACCAGCACTGCCCTCGCCTAGCCTCAGAGTTCCTGCCCAGGCGAAAGGAGCTTTCTCTGGGGTCCGCCATGGCCATTTCCTGTCAAGCTTCCTTTCCTCTCACGGCAGGAGGGAGGGAGGGAGCGAGCGAGCGAGCAAGCGAGTCCATAGGACTGCAGCCACCGTGGTTGGGCTGAGACAGTTTGGAGCAGGAGCACGAGGAGGAAAGAGGGGTGAGAAGCAGCCCTGGGCATCGGCTCTGAGCAGGAACGTCCCCACCATCACCTGGAGATGCTCTCGGGCTGGACCCATTTCACAGATGAGGAGCCTGAGGCTCTGAAGGTCGTTTAGCCACTGAGAGAGGACGCAGGGCGACTCAGAACCTGTGTCCTGCCCACTCCTCACGGCACCAGGCAGCTCAGCCGGTCCTCCAGCAAATCTCCCGGCGTGGAATCTCACAGCCACGGCTGCTGCCTGGCGGGGCCCACATGGCACATGCACACACACACACACACACACACACACACATCACCAGAAACTGAGAGCACATTCAAATGAGGCCATCGGTTTTCATTAATTTCAGACTTTGTGTGTTTCGGGCAATTATTTGTAACAAGGTTTACATGGGGCATTTAAAATTAATTGTGATTTCTATCTAGAAACCACTGCTTATTTTTTCAGTAGCTCATTCGGGATGAGTGCATATTACAGGACCAGCAGGTTCCGTGCCAGGAAGCAGGCACCTGGGGCTCCGGGAAGACGCCCACCCCGTGACCGCAGACCAAGCCAGCAGAAGCATGAAACGAGGCTCCAGAGGATAAAACCGAATCTGACCTGACTGAGCCGAGGCAAGACGGGAGACCATTCCAAACCTGGAGCTGGGCGCCTACGCGGCTCAGCGTTGCCGGTGGCTCTGGAGTGGCAGAGGCCCCACGTGGGAACCGGAGGGGCACCCACGGGCATCGGCAGCCCAGGGACGAGCCGGGACACGGGACACTGGACCCAGGCCTATCCCCAAACGCCACAAGGGCACGAGGCCTGCTCAGTTATCTCTTGTACTTTCCGCGTTTGTTTGTTAATTTTTTAAGAAATAAGATTTAAAACTGAACCTAAGAAAATCAATGCAGATGAACAGGAATGTCTACCAATCACAATAAGTGAAAACAGTCAAATATCACAGACTATTTCATGCCGTCACTGTCTTTCCCCTGTTCCACCTTTCCATAAAGATGCCACATGACTGTATAATACTAGTGTCCCAGTGCACGGATTCGTGCACATTGAAAGGAAATTAATTAGAAGAAATATTTTAATATCGCTATTCACCCTTTCTCTATAATAGAAGTGGTCAACCAAATTCAATGACAGATTGAAACACACGCGTGTGATTGGCGCCAGCAAGACCTTTATATATATAGATAAGGATAATATGCAAATTGACCCTAATGGCAGAACGGGCAGAACGACCAGAACGACCGCTCAGTCACTATGAGACACACTGACCACCTCTTGGTCCCTTTCCCCAGCCGGCAGGCTCCCATTGCCCGATGGCAAATGGGGAACTGGGAGTGTGTGGTGGGAAATGCAGGGGGCACCAGGCCAAGGCCCCCACCCCGCCAGTTGCCCCATACACAGAGGGCGACCTGAGACGGGGGCGGGGGCGGGGCCAGCGAGCAGGAACAGTCAACCTCTCAGTCCCTCCCCGCAGCCCAATGGCAAACAGGAAACCGGGTGCAGGTGGTGGTGGGGGTGGGGCCCGCTGCGGGCAGCCAGGGAAGATGGCCCTGATCGCAGGCCAGGCCCAGGGACTGTACCACACGAATTTCGTGCGCCGGGCCTCTAGTAGTAATAGAAGCACGTATGCGTGCACCAGCCTTTATAGCTTATGGAGATCACTGCTCCCTTTTACAGGCGGGAAAACCGAGGTTCAGGAGTTCCCACGCCCTCCCCAGGTGTGCACGGTGAATCACCTGAGGGCCGGGAGCTGAGCCCCTGCCATGCCCCTACCTCCCCAATCTTTCCCTGAGGTGAACAAGGAACTACCATCATCTTCACAAAAATCACATTAATAACTGTAATTACCACACCACCACCATCACTGACATCATCATCACAAAATTCACCATCATCATCACCATCACAAAAATAACCACCAGCATTATTGTTTAATATATTTTTATCGATTTCAGAGAGAGGAAGGGAGAGGAAAAAATAGAAACATCAATGATGAGAGAGAATCATGAATCGGCTGCCTCCTGCACGCCCCACACTAGGATCAAGCCCGAAACTCGGGCATGTGCCCTTGACCGGGAATTGAACCCTGACCTCCTGGTTCATAGGTTGATGCTCAACCACTGAGCCACGCCGGCTGGACGAACCACCATCATTATTAATAACCATCATTACCACACCACGGCCACCACCATCACCACCATCACCACCATCACCATCACAAGAGAGAAAAGGCTCCGCTGAGGGCGGAAGAAGATGCAGCCCACACCGTGCCACTTGGCCGGTGCCAGGGAAAGGCGGCGTCGCCCAGAACCTGGTTCTCGTACTTCGGGCCCCGGAAGCTTGAGGGGAGCGTGCCACACTCTCCCGGGCCCAGGAATGGAGCTTCAGGCTCCACAGGGCAGGGTGGCACGGCGCCTGCTGGCAGAGGGAGCTCCAGGGAGAGCCAAAGCCAGGCTCTGGGGTCCCCGAGCAAAGGTCCAATCAGGGCGTGGGTCTCCATGAAGCCGGAAAACACTCCAGTTGAGTGTAAACAGTCCCCTGAGAGTTAAAAACCACATGTGAAGAGCGGTAAGTAGCAATTATGTCACTGAAAGTCCAGTTATATATAAACCTCGCTCCATAATCACCAGGGAAATGTGTAGGGTGGTGGCATAACCGGACCACCCAGGGGTCCGGGCTCCCGTCACTCACTACCTGAGCCAGTTAAGCAGAGACGGGGTTGGATCACGCTGGAGCCTTTATTCCATCCTGCCGGCAGGAGGGGGAGCAGCAGGTCATCCACACAAACCCGCTCTGCCCCTCCCCGTAGCCAGCTGCTTATATTGGGTTGAAGGGCAAAGATTACGTGGGGAAGTAAGAATTACAGGCAGGGAAAGTAGGCAGGTGTAATGGTTACGGGCAACAGGGCTGGGGGGCACGAGGTTGTAAATCTTCCCATGATGATGGGCAGCTCTCAGATGTGAGCTCCTTTCTCTAGTCAAACAGAACCATCCCGGGGACCAGAGCAGGATGGCTATTTCCTGTCATCGTAGCTCACCCTCAACATTCTATTTCTGCCCCCAGCAGTGGGACTGTTTATCTTGTTCTTTTTCACGTAAAGTTTTCATTTTTAAGAAAAATCGCGCACCGTGGCCTCCTCCTGTGATTCCTTCCAGAGCCTCGGTGTCCCTGCTGAGCCACCGGGACCGCGGGCTCCGCCAGAAGAGGGGCAGACAGCGTCCCAGGAGCGGGCCCGGGAGGTCTGACGCCTGCTGAGTGACAGCAAATGTCAGAAAAGTCACTGCAAAACCAGTCCACTCGCCCGGGGAAATGCCCTGCGCCGCGGTGTGTAAGAGGCACCGGCAGTCTGCGCTGCGGTCGCCCGTCGGCCCCGCGGGGCTCCAGGAGGCCTCCCGGCCGCACAGGACTCACTGCTCGGGTGTTGCCGTTGGCGACTTCACAGCTTTTAAATCTTTACACGCACAAGCCCCATCTTTAAGGATGTAACGTCACAGCAACACACTTCGGTCACATCTGGTTTCCCAGCACATCCTCCACGCCCACTGCGCACTAACTGAAGTGTAACTGGTGCTTCTCCGTGTCAGACGCCGCCGACGCCGCCAGCACCTCCACGGCGCTGAGGCGTCTGCTCCCCACAAGCAGCAGCGCCCGGGGTGGCCAGCCTGGCCCTGAGTGCTGTCCGCCTCCGCCCACGTGTGGGGTCACTCCTCCTCACCCGGATGTGCCAAGACGCTAAGTAAGTAACCTGGAAATCACACCAAAGTAGGAAGAGGGCCACAGGGGTAGCTGGGTCACCATCACTGATGTTATCATCATCCTCACCTCCGCCACGGCCCCAACAACCGCCACCACCTTTCTCTCCACTCTCACCACCACCATCACCACCACCACCACCATCACCTTTAACACCACCATCTCCACCATCACCACCACCACCGCCGCCGCCACCATAATCACCATCACCATCACCATCACCACCACCACCACCGCCACCATAATCACCATCACCATCACCACCATCACCACCACCACCACCACCATCATCACCTTTAACACCACCATCACCTTTAACACCACCATCACCTTTAACGCCACCATCGCCACCATCACCACCACCATCACCACCATCACCA
>NW_005371930.1:1465149-1467711 GCF_000412655.1 Myotis brandtii | reverse complement strand
CACCATCATCACCATCACCACCACCACCACCATCACCATCACCACCATCAGCACCACCACTACCACCACCACCACCACAGTCACCATCATCGCCACCCTTGCCACCACCATCATTACTGCCACGACAATACAATCCAGATGAACCCAGAGGTGCCTTTCGGAGGGAAAGGAGCTGACCCGGCCTTGAATGAGCAGGACCTCGTTCAAGAGAAAAGAACACCCGGGTGGAGAGCGCAGAGGGCAGGCTGGCGGCCGGGCGTTTAGCACGTCGGGGACGGTCAGCAGTTCCGGTCAGGAGATGAGGCTGAAGCACTGACCCGAGGCCGGGTAATGAAAGGCCTGTCTGGCAACTGCAGACAACTTTCAAATCTTCCTCAAGCCGCCGGCTTCCAGACTGCGCTCCCTGGAGCCCCTGGTGCCTCCCACTGGCCAGTGCTCCTGCAGCTGGGGGCAGAGCGGGGCTGCGTGCGGGGACCAGCCCCCCACCCAGCTTCAAGCACGGGGCGGCTCTGTGTGACTCAGACGTGGGCTCAGACCTGGGCGAGAGGCTAATAGAGTGTCTGCCGCACGCGGTGGGCGGGCGGGAATGGGGGAGGGGGAGATCGTTTTTAAGCCCCGAGAAGTAACTTAGGGCGAAACTTCAGAAAAATAACCTGGTAACAGAGTGGCAGACAGGCCCTGGAGGCAGAGAGAGCAGCCAGGCAGTGGCCGGGACTTTCCAAGGGAAAGCTGCTGATGGCGGCTGGAATCCCGGCGGGAAACAGGGAGAAACAGGAGGGGAAATGGAGGGGGGAGGGATGGGAGCCGAGGCCAGCGGGCGCCAGGGAGGAACCCACTCCTCTGAGCCCCCACGGAGCCCCCGCGCTGCGCTGAGCCCCTGGCGCCCCTCTCTAGCTCATGCTCCCGGCTCTACCGGGCAAACGCTCGCATTGTCTCCACCTCACGGGGGAGTCACCGGAGGCGTGAGGATGGTGGACAACTCGCTCGATGTCACAGACTGGCAAGGACCAGAGGTGGGAGCTGAGAGCTGAAAGCATAGACTTGTGCAGAGTCAGGGCTTAGATCAGGGGTCCTCAAACTACGGCCACGGGCCACATGCGGCCCACCGAAAACATTTATCCGGCCCGCCAGGTGTTTCTGCCGCCGCTGTGTGCATAGAAATTTGTTCATAGTTTTTTTTTAAACTATAGTCCGGCCCTCCAACGGTCTGAGGGACAGTGAACTGCCCCCCTGTTTAAAAAGTTTGAGGACCCCTGGCTTAGAGCAAAAATCTCCCAGTCCCCTGGGCTCCGAGCACGGAGAGCTGCCATCCCCAGGCAGCCATATAACTGCTCCCCATGGTGACGGGAGAGCAGACATCGAGGGCACAGGTCTTCCTTCTGTGGGGCGCCCCTCCAATTCTCTCCCTCCCTCTCTCTTTCTCTCTCTCTCTTAATCCCTCCCCAGCCCAGGGCTCTCCCCCTGGCCACAGGGCACGGGGCTGTACGCACCCCCAGAGGCGCACACTTCCACTGCCCTTCTGCGTGTCCATAGCATCGTCCTCACTCCTGAACCAGAGCAAAGCAGGTGAGACCACGGCTGGCTGGTGTTCAAACTGCATTCGCAAACCCACGACAGACTCTCCACTTCCGGTGAGCCAGGCACAGCAACAAGTGGTGCCCCCAGATTTTCTGGGGTGTCCTGGTTCCCGGTATTCAAGTCAGACGACAGGCCATCCTACTGCTCCCAGCGGAGCCGGAACAGCAGTTTCTCTGTCTCAGCTCCGGGCTGTAGGAGCGGGTGGGCGGTGGGCCTGGCGCTGAGTTACCATCGAGCGCCACCACCTATCTGACCCCAAACCACAGTCCGAGGTGGGCGTGACTGGCTTCCATTGGCAGGTGTAATGGGCTGAATCGTGTGTCCCCCCCGAAATTCAAGTTCACCCCAAACCTCAGAATGTGGCCCTGCAGCTGTAATTAAGTTGAGGTCACACTGGATTAGGGCGGGCCCTTCATCCAGTGACAGGGGTCCTGATAAAAGAGACACACGCGGGAGACCCCGTGAAGATGGAGGCAGAGCCTGGGCGATGCGGCCACAACCCAGGAGCCCCCGGTGCCCCCAGGGGCTGGAAGGGGCAGGAAGGACCCGCCCTGGAGGGAGTCCAGCCTGCGGAGCCCCGACTTTGGACTCCTCGCCTGTATAGTGTGAGAGGATGAAGTTCCATTGTTTGCGTGAAGCACGGAGTATGTGGTCACGGTCCCCGCAGGCAGGGAGCACACACAGCAGACACGGGGTGAGGCTGAGCAGGGAAGTACCCCCATAGGCAGGGGCTGGGCTGAAGGCCCCTGGCCCCGGGGCCTCTCTCCTCTCCCGCGGCCCCTGCCGCGTGCTTCGCCTGGAACACTCCCCACGCCCCACAGGCTGCTGACTGCGACGAAAGATGTGCAAACGTCCCTACTTCCAAATGAGTGCCACTGCAGGAAAGGAGTCCAGATGAAAATACCCAAACCCCGGGAGCGCTGGGGACAGAATCCGCACAGGACGGCTCGGCGCGGGCGGCCTGCAGCTCTGGGGTTGGAACTC
>NW_005371930.1:1456616-1464604 GCF_000412655.1 Myotis brandtii | reverse complement strand
AGGGCTGCCCGGCCTCAGGCCCGGCCTGGGTCCCTTCCAGCTGGTCCCCCGCGCCAGCCACCAGCCAGCAAGGTCCCTGCTCCCCGCGCTGTGTGTCTTTTTCATCAGCTAAACAAAGCCGGGGAGATGCAAACAGCCTTGGGAAGGCGGCGCACGCCTCCCTCCAGTCCGAGCGGGAGCTGGGGGCGGGCGGGGGATGAATTACTGTGCTTGCGCCCAGCTGCACCAGGATGTAATAAAATGTGTTGCTAAGATACAAGTGCCCAAGAAGTTCATTAAAGGACACTTTAAACCGCGCTGCCAGCGCTTCTCCCTGCAAAGGCTGCTGATTGGGTGCCGTCCCTGTTTATAATTAGATCCGAGATATGAAGGCACGGCCCCCATTCAAACCGCTCGGCAGAACTCGCTAATAAAGTAACTTCGACGGCGCCGACTCCGCCATCGACTCCGCCCCGGGCAGGCGGCCGGGCAGGCGGGCGTGGGGGGCGGTGGGACTGTGCTCTTTATGGAACTAGATTCCAGCTCCACTTACTTCTCTAAGGAGAGAGGGCCGCTCTGGGAGAACCTCCGGCCCCCTGCTCGGGAGCGGCTGTTCCCGCAGGAGGTGAGTCTGGGGCGCACAGCAGACACGCTTGTCTATGGGCCCTGCGCCTTCATTCACGTTTATCTACCACCTGGCTCTCCCGAGTCCCCTACGGGTGTAGTGCTGGGCACGCAGACATCACTGAGCCGGCGGGTGAATGGGGGACTAGACTACAACCCGTAGGACAGAGCCCCGAGGGGAAGAAGCAGGTGACGGGAGAGGGTCATGGGGGGAGGAGGGTGGGCACGGGAGCCCACACGTGGGACCTGGCCCGCAGTTCCTTCGGCCAAAGGTCTTTGAGCCCTGTCCCCAGCTAGGCCTCCGGAGCAGCCACAGGCGCTGGTTTCTGGCTTCTCTGCAAAACCCTACGGAGCGGCCGACAGGGGTGGGGGACAGGGTGGGGCTCCGCCGCAGCGTGGGAGCTTGCCGTCTGGTTCTAATCATCTCAGACTGTAAGCAGGCGGGACAGAAGCCTCGGTCTCGGCGTTTCTGAACCACAGACTCAGCTCCCCGAGAACCTGCTGGTCTCCCCTCCCACCAGCCAGGGCGCTGCCTCTCCTCCACCGATTGGGTGGGTTTGACGGACATCAGGGAACCCTGACGGAGCTGAAGTCAGCCTTCTGGTAAGTTCCAGCTTCTAGTCAAAATCCTGCCCCTCTTATCCAATACGGCCAGGGGGCCCTAGAAAGGCAGGGGTCAGTCATGCCGGAGAGGACACCCCCCCAATCCCTGCCATCAGCGGGCCTCCCCTCACTCTCTTCTGGCCACTGGAGGCGCCAGGCCCCGCCACAGGGCCTTTGCACAGGCTGCGCCCTGCCCTAGAACACTCTTCCCGCAGAGGGCACAGGGCTCACTCCTCCGCCCCTGCAGTGCTGCCTTCTCAATGAGGCCCTGGACCATTCATTTAAAATAGCCACTGCCCCCCCACGCCCCCCCCCACACACACACACGACCCTGCTCTACTTCTCATCAGAGCACTCACTCCGGAATTCATTTATGTTTATCTATCACCTCTCTCTCTGAGACTGGCCATGTCTCAGGAGCCTGTGCCGTCCACTGCGGTGCCCCAGCACCCAGTACCGCTCCCCCGAGCAGGCACCCAGGAGGCACGTGCTGGACGTCACGACTCCATAATGAGCGGTGATCACTGGTGCCATCGCCATCTGAGCGCCGTCTTCTGGACACACACCCGCTGTCAGGCCGGTGGGCACACAGGGGAGATACGCACAAGGGCTTGAGCCGCAGGGAGCTCTGCCCCTGCTCCCATCCTGTCCCCTACGCTGAGCATGCGGGCCCCCCATCCCAGGTCCCAGCTCCGGCTCCTCGCCATGGGCCCACTTCCAGCGCCTGCAGCCGCAACGGCGTCCGGGCCCCGTGGCTCTGTCCACACTGACACTGGTGACTCCGTGTTGCCACCTCTCCTGTCGCACCAGGACCAGCCCTTGGAGGGACCTCTAGAGCACGTGTCCCGGGGCAGCCGGGAGCAGGCCGCTGGCGAGGTGGGCGAGGAGAACTGCTTCGGGCGGGGCTGGGCTGGGACCTGGGGAGGCGGGGCCAGGCATCCCGCATATCTGCGGAGCCCTGGTCACTACGGAGACCTTCATCACGGAGTCGGCTGCAGGGAGTCGCGCAGCCCCGGCTGCAGGAAACGCTGCTTGTTGTGTAAGCTGCACCTCGCGTTAACTTCTGGATCACGGTCTCGCACATGTATTTATTTTTAATTGCATTTTCAAGTTCATTTATATGCGCAGATTGGCTTTCCGCCTGAATGGCATCAAAGGGAAACACAGCTCCCTGCCTCCCCCTCTTGCCCCCGCCCCATCCCTGCCCTTTTCTCTTTCCTGGCACAGAACGCCTCTCCCAAACTGATGACAGCGTCACTCACAGACAGCCCGCTGGCGCCCCCTCCCACAAGAACCCCCTCTGCTGCTTCAAGTAACTTTCTGCTGCCTCCACTCGGGCGACTAAAAGCATCATTACTTCTCCTAAAGATGACCCCCCGTACCATCTCTCAGCACCTTTCCTGTTTGGGAGGTGACTCGTCTGCCCACGTGGAGACTCCGAGAGCAGAGCCTCGTGCTGGGGGACGGGGAGAGACACACACAGCCCGTCCTTCTCCAGCGTCCTCGTGAGGTTCCCGCACCCGGACACACACCGTCATCTGACAGCACGTCTCACGTGACAGACAGTTCTGCACCCTCCAATGCTGCCTGTCCCCTCCCGTCACATCAGAAGTCCTGGCCCTGACAGCCTCCCAGCCACTCAGAAACCGCTGGGGGCCCCAGGGTCCTTCCTTGGGGGACAGCTCACGCAGGGCACACCCTCTGGGGCAAGTAGCTTCTGAAAACAATCTCCCGTGGACAGAATTTAGCAAATAAACAGGCTTGAGGGGCTGTGGGTGGGGTCGGACCAAATCCGGGCTCCTGGCTCCCCTGGGCGCCGTGGCATCCACACCCAGGGCCTAGCGCCCACATGTACGAAGGGAGCTTGACGGACGTGCCCGGCCAAGACCCCTCGCCTCTCACGTCCTGTCCTTTAGGTCATCGGGTCGCGTCTGGGGGACACAGGCCTTCATGTCCACTGAAGCCCAAGTTCCGGGCCTGATCCTGGCTGTGGACACACCCGTCCACAGAGACCAAAGCAACCGGAGGCTGCAGTCCGGACAAAAGCCGCAGGTTCCCGCCCACTCCTCCAGGTGACAACGGCTCTGGGCACCCCGGCTTTCTCATCTCGGATTCCTGTCAATAAAGCAACGTTGGCAACAGCTCCCTCCCACCCGGCTGCCCGGCTGCGCGTCAGGAATCAGCTGGCACGTGTGCCCGCATCCTCACAAACCCTCGGGACCACGCAGCCTGGGAAGCGGCGTTCTCCACTGAGACAAGGACCAGCCACCTGCCCTCCTACCTCATGGGGCTGAGGGTGCCCCTCGAACCCGGACAAAATATTACACCACCCCAGGGATATACTTCCTTCTGCTGCCTTTTAACCAGACCACCAGGCGCCAAGCAAAAAACGCAGTGCGGCCCGCTGAGACCCCTGGGATGCCCCCCTCTGAGAGGCTCGGGACCCCCGCACCTGAGACCCAGGGACACAGGCTGCGACCAGGAGCTGCACCAGCAATGTCTCCCGCACCCGGAAACAGCTGGGCCGAGCAGCAAGTAACTGCCCGTACAGAACGTCGTAAGGAAGAACGTTTGCTCCTCTGGAGAACAGAGGCCATTTCAACATGAGAAGATGCCTCCACCTTAAAGTGTGAAATAACAGCAGTAAGAAGAAGAAAAGTGGCAGCCCCACCAGCGGGGGCTCCACCAGGTGGGCAAGAGGAGCAGAGGGTGAGGGAGGCGGATCCGGGGGCTCCTCACAGAGGGCGGGGGGGGGGGTGAACTTGCTTGGGGTCCATCCAAACCCCCACCTGCTGCTGGCTCAGCCGCTACCCCCAGACCCCTCTCTGCGTCCAGCCGGCCACACTCCCCACGGGGTGCAGCCAGGGGCGGCCCCCGGGCAGATGCGGGGACTGGGTGCAGACAGGGCCCCCTCCCGAGTTCTGTGACCTTCGGCCTTCGACCACAGAGCGAAATTACCCCCCATTATCACAGCGTCTCTGACAGAGTCCAGCCACTCTTGCCTGAACGTGGGCCCTGGAGAAGCTACAAGACGCCAGGCCTTTCGGGGCCCAGGCAGAAAGTGCCGTCATCTCCTCCACACACTCGGCCTTGGCATTGGGGTTCGGATCAGATCGGGGTCAGATCAGGACACCACGGCCCATGGCCCACAACTCCTGCGCCTGCAGCTCCTCCGCCCGCAGCTCCTGCGCCCGCCAGCTGGGATGTCCACAGCTCCTGCGCCCGCAGCTCCTGCGCCCGCCAGCTGGGATGTCCACAGCTCCTGCGCCCGCAGCTCCTGCGCCCGCCAGCTGGGATGTCCACAGGCCCGCAACCTCTCCGGGCTCCGGCCTCCTCCGAATAAAATGGAAACTAAGAACCGGCCTTCCCGGCAGGGCTGTGTGTGGTGAATGAGCCGGTCGGAGGGGCCCGGCTCGGGGTTCGAGTCAGACAGGAAAGCTGAGGGGGAGCAGGTAATGTCCAAGGCCCACTTGTTGAGGACGGGCTATGGGCAGAGCCCCTTTCATGTCCTTTCCTGAGCGTGGCCCCCGCTGTTCCCATTCCTAACAGCCCCTTCCGGGCGCTCTTCCGGGAGGGAAATCAAATCCGGGTCTGGTCCCCGAAAGCCCTGTAAGTGCCCAACAGCAGCGGGAAGACCCGCCTCTCCCCCAGAGTTGGAGATTGAACCAGCAGACACCCCAAAAGGCCTCCTCCAGCCCCGAGTGACCAGCCCGTGGCAGGCAAGACGCTGCCCACCACGGAGGAATGAGGCTGGGCTGCGGTGGGCGCACCGGGCGGCAGCCACGGTCACCGGGGCTCACAGTGAGACAGAAACAGCAGAGCCCGGACTGGGTTCCTGACAAAGGCGTCGGAGGAAACACTTGGCAAAACTCAAGGCAAGTCGCATGGCCAACAGCTCTGAGAGGCAACGTGGGGTCACGAAGTGACCATCGGCTCATCCCACTGAGAGGTGATGGTGGGAGGGACCAAGGGGTGAAGGACGGAGGGAGAGAAGGGACCTGGGAACGTGGCTCAGGAAGGTGTGGGTCCAGGACACTGGCTGTGCGAGGGGCAGTGCGTGATCAAGGGCACGCAGGTGGCAGTGGGCGAAGCCAGGACCAGCCCCGCTGTCGCAATCCACGCTCCTTCCCGCCGAGTATGAAGCGATGGGTGCTGGGAGGGGCCATTCTCTTTAACATGCAATGATGGCGTTTGAAGAAGGCGACCTCAAAGTCTTGGTCAGAAGGATGAAAACGCAGCCTCCTGCCCGGCCGGCTTGGCTCAGTGGCTGAGCGTCGACCTATGAACCAGAAGGTCACAGGTTGGATTCCTGGTCAGGGCACATGGCTCGGTTGCAGGCTCGATTCCCAGTAGCAGGAGGCAGCCAATCAATGATTCTCTCCCATCACTGATGTTTCTATCTCTCCCTCCATCTCCCTTCCTCTCTGAAATAATAAAAATATATTTTTTAAAAGTAGCCTCCTGCACAGGAGCAAACGCAGGAAGAGACCCTGGAAAACGTCTCTGTCGTGCAGGACTGCAAACGCCGGGAGCATCCCGAGGGAGCCTGCCCCGAAGCCCCCGTGGCGGACACTTCCAGGGAGGGACCCCTCTGGTGTCCAGCGCGGCCGGTGACTCACAGTGAAGACAGGATTCGGCGCCTGGGCACACCACGTACATGATACCTTTCCAAAGACATACCTTTACTGCTGCACTTGAGGCCAGCCCTCGAGTCCAGAGCCCTGCCAATGGACAGCTGGGGCAGAGCGCAGGGCCCCACGCTCACCTCCAGGCTCTGTCTGCCACCCCAGCGTGGCCTGCAGCTCACACAGCCGGCTCCTCTGGGTGACGCTGAACTCGCATGAAGTTCAGGCCTGGAGATGCCCACTACACGTGCACCCAGTGCGGTGCGGAGAACGCCACAGAGGGAGCAGGAAAGCCCTCCGGTGTTCGCGACGGGTCTGTTAGTCACACAGAAGTGCTGGTCACTTGACGATCGAGGTAAAAATGTTACTGTCTCTCTGCATGTGCTGCAAAGTCATGGCGTAAAACCACTGGAGCATCGAATGGAGTCTCACACATCAGATCTCGTTAAAGAGGGTCCTGGCTCCACCAGAATCCAACCCAGCCCCAACCCAGCCGCGGGGCAGCCACACCTGGCAACGCGGCCCAACTCAGCTCTCACCAACTCCCACGCCGCCTTCTCTTTTACAGAGAAAACATGAGCTGTTTTCAAATAGCAGGGTCCTGTGGAAGCTGGTTGCCTTTCAATCCCTTCGTCCACCAATGACAGGAGTTACACAGAATCTCTACTTCTGATCAACAACCAACCCATGTACTTCTAGGAATCCTTGATAACATCTTTAAACAGTTGTGCATGTTCCTAGAAGTAACGGGAAAAAACAAAAAAACAAAACAGTGCCAAGGGTATGAATGGGAGACTGACAGCTTCCCACCAAGAGATGTTGCTCCGCTGCCACTGAATTCCTAACACGTGGATAATGGGGCCATCCGTTCATTTACTATCTGGTTCATCATCCACGTGTGCACTTTTAATGGAAACTTAACCTTTATGTCCCACGTTCTCAGTGGGAGTAGCACAAAAACACGTATGGTATGAGTTTCTCCCCAAGCCAACCTACACATGAACACTACCTTTAAATTGATGTTGAGATAAGCTCTGAAATACTGGCTTTTTCACCCCTGCTCCCACATCTCAGCTCCTCCTGGGCAGGTCCGGGGTGCAGCCCAGAATCACCCCCAAGAGCTAGTTCATCGACCTTTTCCCCAGCCAAGCTGCCAATCACCACTAAACTCTCCCAAGCAGAGAGAGAGACACGGGTAAATGTTAAGTCTACCCAACTCATTTCATAGGTGACCTCTGCAAGATGTCAGCTGGGAGCCTGGGAGAGAGAGGCAGCTTTATTAGCATGCGGCACCAGGCCCCAGCCCCCTCCCCCGCTTTTATGAGCCCTTGTTATACAAAATGCCACAAAGGGGAAAGGAAAAACAACACCCGTACAGTTTCAAACACAAGTCCGGTGGGCCAGGCCAAACCCTGGCGGCTCACCAGAGGTTATTTTTAGTCATTTAAAAGAAAAACACGTTTAAAAAGCCCGAGAACAAAAGTTTTCGTGGTTGTCTTTCTTAAACCCATATACACACAAAAAGATGGAGGTACGTTCCCTTCGCCGGCATCCTTCCCCATTCAGATTCCTTCCCCATTCAAATCCCTTCCCCATTCCAATTTAAAGGCAAAGGCAGCCTGGAGTCGGACAGCTGCTTCCTTCGAGGCTGCACATCTTCCCGTGTTTCCCTCACCCTCTAAATCCCGGCGTGACAGATAATAAACAGCTACTCATTTACGAGCATCATAAAAATTTAAACAGCCTGGAAAGAGTTGCTACAATACAGAAGAAACGAGCAAACCTAAGCTCCGGAAAGCCACTCGGAACAGTGAAACTATTGCGCCGCCGACGCGCACATAAAGATACATTGTTGCCATAAAAGCTGCGGGATTAGCGAATTTTCTCTCTTTTAAATCTTCTTCTAAAAGTCAACAACTTGCCGTATTTTTACCCAAGTGGGGGGGAAAAAAAGGCTTAGTAACCCTCAGCTATCACACGGTGCCAGATTCGGTGGCGGCTTCTCTTTTTAAAGAAAGTATCTGATGCGATTCCACGCAGTGATTAACCATCTTTGTGCTCCGCCGAGAAGGGGCCTCCAGCCCCTCCCCCTCCAAAAATGGCATCGAAGCAATCAAAATGGTAATGCCGGGCCGGGGTCCCCTCCCCCCGCGAACT
>NW_005371930.1:1454871-1455680 GCF_000412655.1 Myotis brandtii | reverse complement strand
CGGCATCTGTTCGTGGTGCTGAAACCCCGAGCGCTGAGCTCAGCGCAACTAAGTCACAATGGACAACTTTTCCTTCCGGAAGAGCCGAGAGGGGGTCGGCGGCCGGGCCCCCCACCCCCGGGGGGAGGGGCTTCTCCTGGGTCCCCATCTACACCTGACGCCCGCAGACCAAAGTTGGGGCAGAATTGGGGGATCCCGGGGGCACGTTTCTTTTGTTCCCCGGGAGCTGGCGTCAGGTTCCAAGAATAAAAAGTGATGCTGGAGAAGTGAGGGGCGGGGGCGCCCAGAGGACCGCGTCTGCACATAAAATGTGCAGTGAAACCCAGAAATCGCCTCCAAGTAGTTTGGTGTCCAGGCCCAAAAGACCGTGCCCTCGACCCCTACCCTCAAGCCGGCGTGAAGTAGGGGCCCCGAGCCGGGAGAAATGCCCACATTCCCAAAACATGTCCACCAACTCAAAATGGACGCCGGGCTGCGCGCCGCCTTTTAAGTGCGGCTCCTGTCGTTCGGCCACTGCACTTTCCCCCTCGGCCTCTGAGAACCCGGCTCTTTCTTTCCAGAAAAGGGGGGCCCGGTAACTTTGAGGGTGGCACACGGACTCCGTTGGGAGTCTGAGCGCGCTGCGCTGAGGTCGGCACTTTTTCGGGTGCTGCCAAGTACCCGGCGACCCCCCTCCCCCCCGAGGCGGGGGTGCGCGCAGGCCCAGCTCGCTTACTTGTTTGTCTCTGAGCGCGGCGATCCGCGGCGGCCTCGCGTGGAGCTGCTTCTTGAGGTCGCCGTTCTGCGGACACACGGAGGGGGGCCAGGCT
>NW_005371930.1:1454301-1454546 GCF_000412655.1 Myotis brandtii | reverse complement strand
AGCCGCCGCGCCGCTGCTCGCCCAGCAACAATCGCCAAAACTACTTTTGCAAACTGTGCAGGGTTGCACCGGGGTGGGGGCCCCCGGGGGGCGGCGCACACACTCGCACAGACCCCGGGACAGGCTCCCGAAGGGTTCCCACCCGGCACCCTCAGTTCTGCAGAGCCCGCGTCGAGAACGAGAAGACACCGGGCGCGGGTCCCGCGGGCCCCGACCCCCCCCCCCAACTGTAAAGGATTGCAGGG
>NW_005371930.1:1451241-1452809 GCF_000412655.1 Myotis brandtii | reverse complement strand
GCCCGGCGCCCCGAGCAGAGAACAAAAGTGGCACCGAGGGGCGCAAACTCGCGGGCCCCCGGCTTGGGGCGCCCCTCCTCTTGCCCTCCCCAGCCAAACCCAAGGATAACAGGGGTCCCCATCGCCCTGCTCTGGGGAGCCCCGCCTAAGGCCGGGTTAAGGAACCTTAGGTCCGTTTTTCATTTCTTTTCTCCTCTGGCTCTCGCCGGCCCCTCCGTTCCCGGCGCCCTCTTCGCCTTCCTGTCTAACTTGTCTTGCGTCCCGCCCGCCTCCCCGCACACGAGCGCGGCGACTTGGGAGCTGAAACTCCTGTGCCAGACGCCCCGCCGCCTGAGGGCCACCGTGTGATGCAAACAGCGTGAACATGGATCTCTTCACTCCTCCGTTAGTGACTTTTTACACTCACACTAAACTCTCAACAGAGGCACCGGACTCTTTAAGACTGTTGTTAAAAATCGTAAACGTGCCGGTCAATGTGACATAAAACAGTAACTACAGCCGCGGAAATCACATTTCCGAACCCCCAGGCCCACAGCCAGGAGGTTAACGTCTCCAAGTCTAGTCCAGCGGGTTAGCGCCGTGCATTTACCATGCTAGTCAATTAGTAGGTGTACCGGTTAATAATGCGGATTTTTTTCACTAGATGGAGTTACACATATGGTGATATATATGCGATTTGATATGTATGCTATTTTGTTGTATTGACAACAAGCTTCAAAACTTCACGTGTCAAATTTTCTGAAGGTGTTAAGGTATTTTTACACTTAAAAATGTCAAATTTCATGCCAAAAAAAGAGCATTTGCGGGAAGTTTTAATTCATTATTTTGAAGAAAAGTGCTGCTGAAAGTTATCGTATACTTCAGGAAGCTTATGGTGAACATGCTCCATCTCAAGATACTTGTGAACACTGGTTTAAACGCTTTAAAAGTGATGATTTCGATGTGAAAGACAAAGAACGTCCAGGTCAACCAAAAAAGCTTGCAGACCAACAATTACAAGCATTATTGGATGAAGATGCGTGTCAAACTCAAAAACAACTTGCAGAAAGATTAAACGTTGCTCAGCAAACAATTTCCTATCATTTACACGCAATGGGATTTTAAAGCAGTGGTTCTCAACCTTGGCTGCACATTAGAATCACCTGGGAATCTTTTTAAAATCCTGATTTCCGGGCCTCATCCTCCGGAAATTCTGTTTCTTTGTTATGGGGTGGGGCCACATTAGTAACAAAGAAACATAATTTCTGAAGGATGAGGCCCAGAAATCAGGATTTTAAAAAGATTCCCAGGTGATTCTAATGTGCAGCCAAGGTTGAGAACCACTGCTTTAAAATCCCATTGCGTGTAAATGATAGGAAATTGTTTGCTGAGCAACGTTTAATCTTTCTGCAAGTTGTTTTTGAGTTTGACACGCATCTTCATCCAATAATGCTTGTAATTGTTGGTCTGCAAGCTTTTTTGGTTGACCTGGACGTTCTTTGTCTTTCACATCGAAATCATCACTTTTAAAGCGTTTAAACCAGTGTTCACAAGTATCTTGAGATGGAGCATGTTCACCATAAGCTTCC
>NW_005371930.1:1444060-1450274 GCF_000412655.1 Myotis brandtii | reverse complement strand
AAAAAAAAAAAAAAAAAGATCTTGCCTGGAAAGTATTAACCCACCCGCAGATTTCACCAGACCTTGCTCCTTCAGATTACGTTCCAATCAATGGCACATGCACTTTCTGAGCAGCACTTCGAAATGAATGAAGAAGTGGAAAATTGGGTCTCTGAATGGTTTGCCTCAAAACAAGAAAAGTTCTATTGGGACGGTACCCACAAATTACCTGAAAGATGGGGGAAATGTGTAGCTAGCGATGGACATTACTTTGAATAAAGCACTTTTGATGTTTCTCTTGATATGATCATGTTTTCTTTGCTTACAAAATCCGCATTATTAACCGGAACACTAGTAACATCGGGATGCCTGTGCCCTGTGAATAGCGGCCAGTATGTTTGCAAGACGCTGGGGATAATTGGTGCAATCGTACTTTAAAGGTTCACACTGATGGATCACGATCACTTCATACTGCCCCCAGCACAGAAAGCACCCGGCACACACTCAACAAATGCCCCTTTCAGCCCATGCCGGCCGGCCACCAGCCACGCCAGGCTCAGCAGAGCTGTGGCATGTTTTTTTCAGCCGGGCCCCAGTGCAGTTCTGGACTCTCAGTGCCAGCGACACGTGTGCTTGTGTGTTGGGCTCCCTGAGCACCGGGGCCTGTCATCCCTGCCCTGCTTCCGGGAGCCTCCGTAAGGGATCGCTCAGTAAGGGAGCTGGTTAACTCCTGAGCTTCGTCATCCAACTCGAAACTAACACATGTTCTGAGTGGGTGTTCCACTGGGTTTAGCACCAACTGGGGGAAGGAGGATTCACCAAATGCAAAACAGAAAGGCTCACTCTAGGGGCCCCCGGAGGCCCTGGCTCCTTCCATTCTGGGTTCAGCTCAGATGGTGTCCAACTCAGGGTGGTGTCCCCCTGCTCAGTGCGTGTGCTGGCCTGGGCTGCCCAGGGGGCCAGGATCCCGGGAGCCAGAGAGGGAGCTTAGGAGAGGATTCTACTGTAATCGCTGTAAAGGTCACTGGCTTTTTGGTAAAACCTATAATCATCTCATTGGTCACACACGTGTTGAAATCAACAGAGGGCGTATTCAGGTTCCTCTCTCTGTGACCCAAGCCACAGTGCATGGGAGGTCATTGCTGGGGAGTGAGGAGATGCGGAGGGCCTGGCTTCCATTCGCCATCTCGGGGTCCTGCTAGGCGTCTGGGTGTGAACAGGGGGCGGGAACCCCGAGGAGGGAGCCCCATTCTCACTGACCGGCTTCACACTCCATCCAGTCCCTGACTGCTGAAACCCCCTGGGGCGGGGGTGACAGTATCGTCACCTGCAGTCTGATGGGGAAACTGAGGCTCAAGGTGGCTGGGTGACTTGCAAGTCACCTAGTTAGTGGGTGTCCGTGGGGATCCAGATCCTGGCCTTGAAGCTGGGCCCCACCGGGTTCAAATCACAGCTGTGGGGGCCGGGACGTTTCGGGACCAGGCAGCCAGGAAGCCTGGGTGCAGAGCTGGAACGCACGGGTGGTCTGAACACAGGTGTGATGGGGAGGAAGGCGGTGGCTTGGATTTAGGCTAGAAGCCAACCATGCGCTGGGAGTCAAGAGTGAGTGTGGCTGGGAGATCAGTCACCCCAGGGGTGACGCCCAGAAGCACGGGGTGGGGTGTGGAGGTGAGCTGGGAAGAAAAGGAAGCCCCAGGAGGTGGGTAAGGAGCAGTCACCTCCGCGGTGGGCCACGGGCGGCTGTACCGGGGATTCTGGAGACCTTGTGGACCTCAGCGCCCAGCGGTCCTGCTCAAGAGGAGAGAGCAGGGCTGCTGCTCCCCCAGCTCCCTGCCCCTCATTGGCCCAGGGCTGCTTCCGGGGGACAGCGCCCACAGGCCCCCCTGCTCCCGAGGTGGGAGAGCGCAGGTGACCTCAGGAGCTTGGGGTATGGGGGAGGAAGACAGACTGGAAGCAGGACAGGCCAGGGCAGCGCCTGCCCCGTGAGCGGACTGACGGGCCAGAGGCCAAAGGCTTCCTAAAGCAGGTGGGATGGTCAGCAGGCGATGGGAAGCCAATGACATTTAAAGTGCCCTGACTAGCCCTAGCTGGTTTGGCTCAGTGGATAGAGCCTCAGCCTGAGGACTGAAGGGTCCCAGGTTCAATTCCTGTCAAGGGCACATGCCCAGGTTTCGGGTTCGGTCCCCAGTTGGGGGCGTGCAGGAGGCAGCCAATCAATGATTCTCTCTCCTCATTGATGTCTCTATCCCTCTCCCTTCCTCTCTAAAATCAATAAAAATATATATTTAAAAAATAAAATAATGTGCCCTGACAACGTTGTTTTCTGCAGAATCCAGATGTGGGGCGACGTGGGGCGGGGCGGGGTGAGCACGCCGCCTTGGGAAGAACACCAAGACCTGGCCCAGCGGGGAGCAAGGAGCTGGTGAGGGGACAGCGCTTAGGCCAGCCAGGCTCTGGGCCTGTCTTCCCGGGGAGTCCGGTGGGCAGCGGTGTTGCCTGGCACAAGCAGGGTGGATGGGCAGAGCAGCAGCCTGGAGAGCTGTGGCCAAGGGCACCTGGGGGCTTGGAGCAGCAGCTGCGGGTTTGTTGAAGGCGCAGGGGATGCACTCAGTGACTCTCGCTGCCCCTGATGTGCTGCCCTGATTATGCCCTGGGCCTTGGCCTGGGGGGTGCGGGGGGGCTGGCGATGGGGCTCCAGGATGGACCTCTGGGCCCTGTGCTTGTCTTTTCTGGGTGGAGAAAGGAGTCGGGCAGCCCAGTTGCCTGAGGCTGGAGTTTGAAGCCTCCCTGGCACCGCTGGTCTGATTGCTCGGAGTCCCGTCTCTCCTCCTCTGAGATGGGGGTCGCCCACTCAGTCGACAGTCACAGAGCTCGCGCTAGTGCCAGTGGGAACAGAGAGCTCGTGAACACAGCTCCTCCCTCTTGGCCACACCGCTCAGTGAGCCGAGCCGCGGGCGCAGGAGTAGGCCGTGCCAGGGCGGTGGGCAGGAGAGGGCCTGGCCCCCAAGGGACTGCTGTGCTGGGCTCCGCTGGACCCCAAAGTGCAGGTGGCACACCTGGGAGGCAGCCACCCGGTGGGAGTCATATTCAATGTCAGGCCTCATGCTCAGGGCTTTTCACGTTGTCTCACGTTAATCCTTCACGAAGACCCTGGGAGGCGGTATTATTAGCCCCATTGTATAGATGAGGAAACCGAGGCCAGCATCCATTAGGAGACCTACCTAAGGACTTGTCTAAGAAGAAGCCGGTAAGTCACTTTCCAACTGAAACGAATGCAGGTCCAAGCCTGGCGTGCTGCCCCCACCTCGCGGCCGAGCTGGCCTTGCCGAAGACGCCTGGCAGACACGGCCCGGGGCCTGACCACCAGGGCCTGCGGGCAGTTACAGCCAGGAGGGCAGAGCACAGGCTTCCAGCCCCGTTTTCTCTCTCCCTGGGGAGGACACAGGTAAAAACCCTTCTCCTGGCACGTGGCAGCCCCTGGCGAGAATCGTAGGTCGGTAGTTACGAGTTATGAATAACATTTATAATAATGAAATGAGGCTCATTATTACAATCATGAGGGGTGCCGTGGACTGGGGTTAACTGCAATGACTATGAATTTATTGGGGAAATTAGAAGATGGTTCAAGGTTTGTAAACCTGGGAGGAGTGAGAAAGGCAAGAATGTGAGCAGATGTGTGAACCCGGATGTTGTGAACATCTGCCCCCCCTGCTGACCGCCTGGCCTCTCCCTCAGCGGCCCGGCCGGCCCAGCCCACCTCTAACGCTCTCTCCTGCTGTCCTCTGACCAGCTTCTCTCCCCGCCCGCCCACGTTGGAGACACCCAGCCGATGGCCGCATGGAAGCCACTGGCGAGGCCGGCTCTTCTCTCCTGAACGCCCCACCCCGTTCCCCAGGCTCCGTACCGCTAATGTGTAAGTCACCCCTTCCCCCCAGCGTTGCCCTGAGTTAGAAAAGAGATGGTTTTCCCACTTCTACCAGCCCCCTCCCCGCCCCCCAATTCCATACCTGGGTCCCCTGTCGGGTGCCACCTTGGAGAGGATTCCTGAATCTTCCCCTCCGAGCGCCTGGACCTCAGGCCCACACTGCCCGGTCCTTACCCCCACCTGCACCCCAGGACCAGGCTGGCGAGGCTCTGGCGGTCCTCCTGCCCGGGCCAAGTCATCCCCTAGAACAGGCTCTGGGTGACACTCCTGCACCCCCCGGCCTCGCCCGCCCCTCAGAGGAGCACAAGGCCCTGCTCTCGGCCCCCTCCTCTCCTGACCCAGCCCTCCCCACTGCCTGGCCTCCTCCAGCCCCTTCACCTTCACACCCTGGCGCCTCTGACAAGCTCCCTCTCCCGGGATCCCCATCCCTACCTCCTGCCTGGAAGCTCCAGGACCCCTGGCAGATCCCATCTGTGCGGCCCCTGCTTCGGGACACTTCCCAGGTGACCCCTTTGGGGGGCGGTCCGTCTCCCCTCTGCTCCCGGCTGCTCGGAGCTGGAGCTAGAGCTCAGCATGCTGGGCGCCTGGGCAGACGGAGTAAATGATTGTGAATACAGTGGGGCCTTGACTTACGAGTTTAATTTGTTCCGTGACAGAGCTCGTAACTCAAATTACTCGTATGTCAAATCTTAAAGTGAACGAGTGAGACACGTGATGCTGGGCTGATGTTGTGGCGTTCACTGTGACGTTCGCTGCGCCAACTAGCGGTGGGGTATCTAAAGCTGGCTCGTAAACCGAATTTTAGCTCGCAACTCAAAGCAAAAAATCGGCCGAGAGACGGCTATCTCGAAAAACTTGTTAGTAAGTCAAGGCCCCACTGTATGTCAGAGCACATGAACACTCACAGGGAAGCTGCAACTTAAGGCGTTCCATCGGGAGTCACTTCCTAAACAGAGCCTCTTCCCAGCGGGAATGACCTCCCGGATTCCCATGGCGCCGGTGGAGTCTTCATGGACAATGTCACGTCTCTTAATAAAAAGAACGTCTCACAAGGACATTCTTCGTTGCCAGGAACTTTCTTCCCGAGTCAGCAGTGAGGCCAGGAAATACTGTGAAAGGTGCACTAGGTTATGCCAGCTGCCCAGGACCCTAAGCAGCCCGAGTCCTGGTGTCTTTGCTGGAGGGACGGGTGAGGCTGGGTCAGAGCCGCTGCTGGGCTTGCAGAGCTCAGTGCAGATGAAACGCCGAGTCCGGCTCAGGGTTTACAAATCGCCAGGCAGCACCGCGGGGCAGTAAACCGAGGGCGGGGCTGAGCCAGGGCCCTGCATGACGGCCCAGGTCCACGGGATTCTTAGAAGGGGGTCTGGACGGGGTGTCAGAGCCTCACGCAGGCCTCACAGCGGGACCCTGGCCTGGGGAG
This sequence comes from Myotis brandtii, assembly GCF_000412655.1. Taxonomy (NCBI): domain Eukaryota; kingdom Metazoa; phylum Chordata; class Mammalia; order Chiroptera; family Vespertilionidae; genus Myotis; species Myotis brandtii. The sequence continues at coordinate 1,444,950 of NW_005371930.1, read as the reverse complement.
GCTGCCTGGCGGGCAGGACCCCGCGGCTCTCAGCCCCGGCCTGTGGAAGATGATGGACGGCGTTGGTAATGAGGTGAGAGGGTCTGAGGGGGCCCAAGGACTTGGGGGCAGAGTTTGTGATGAATTCTAAATGGTCCCCCAAATCCCAGCTTCAGTGTCACCTCCCCTGGTGTGGCCCTCCCCACCCGTCCAAGCTCACCTTCTGAACCACGCACAGGGGTCTGACCACACGCACTCCCTCACCGGTACCTGCTGGTTGGCACACCTGTCTTGCCCGCCATCCAGAGGCTTCTGTAGAGGGCAGGGACCTCGGCCTGATTCCCTCCTGGGGCCTGGGCCCTGACCCCAGGGAGGAGCCCAGTACGTGGTCCTCAGGTGAATGAGCAAAGGAAGGAAGGGACAGAGGGTGGGAACGTGAGTGCAGGGGCGGGATCTGAGCGGAGGAGGAGGGCTGGGCCCTGCAGCCAGGGGAGTGGCAGGGAGTTGGGGTGTGGGGGCTTCCTGTTACGGCCAAAAGGGGCCCTGAGTGGGGGGGGGGGGTGAAAGGATTGAGAAAAGACAGACAAGAGAATGAAGCTGGGTCTCGATGGGACGCTGCTCCCTGATGAGGAGACAGCGCCAGCGCCCACAAGCCCCGTCTTTATTTTATAGCAGATGCCACGAGGCAAAGTAGGGGCGTGATCACGTTGTTTACAGCATTCTCGTGAGTTTCATCCTCACTTACGTACATGCACCTGAACTCTATCACAAGGCACGTGGGGCCACGTGTTCGGACCATAGGTTCAAGCTTGCAACCACAGCCGTTGGCTATGATTGTGCTGGGAGGGCCCTGCCCTCCAGCTGGGACTTGCACGTGGCAATGAGAGGACCCTGTCCTTTCATTAGTCCGA
>NW_005371930.1:1442603-1443697 GCF_000412655.1 Myotis brandtii | reverse complement strand
CAAACTACAAACATGTTAACGTTTTCAGGATATCTTACTCAAAGTCCTTAGATTTAGCTCCCCAATATTTTACAGAAAACTGACAGTTCACCAACGCTAGCATAGCTTCCACTGGCTTTTCTAACATCTGCTTGGCCTCAGTCGCCATCTTCTTCAGCTGACTCCATGCTGATATCTCGGTCACTTGCGTAGTAAAATGCTGCCAATGGGAAGATGTCGTTGATGCAAAACCAGTCCCCTGGATCAGGCTGTTTGGAAGGTTGACCTCAGCACTGAGTCCGCACCAGTCCCAGTCAAATCAGCCCTGTCCGCACAGGTGGAAGTCCGGTCCCTTCTCAGCTTCTTTCCGCTGCTGCATGGAAACGAGCAACCCTCGGTCCTGCAGAGCTGGAGACCTCCAACTCTGAGTCTGGCGTCTCACACAGACCCAAAGTCCAGGGAGCTATCAGGTCGCACAAGCAAAGATAACCAAAGCCCAGAAACAATGCAACTGCTGCAAGAGCTTACAATCTAGGTCTAAAATAAAATTACTTCCTTAAACATCAACCACCACAGCCATCTTCTGCTTTACAGTGGCTTAAACAAAACCTAGGAGATTTCTACCTTATTTTGTACCTCCTAATTCTTATTTTCTACCACTTATTTCTACTTATTTCTCTATTCCGACAGCTTATTTCTATCGCTTATTTCTACTTATTTCTCTATTTCTACAGCTTATTTCTACCTTACCTATCTTTAGCTTAACAAAACCTAAGAGATTTCTTATTTTCTACTGTTTTCTACCGCTTATTTATTTTTTATTTTTAGGGATCCACTTCTTTTCATGCTTTTCTACCTCACCTCTTGTCTATTTTTTACTTATTCTCTCCTTAAGAAATTTAAAAATGCTTCAATTAAGCATTATTCCCATGTTTTACACCGAGCTAATTTACCACACTTCGGCTCCCTACCTTATTTTTGTTTTTTGGCCTTCTTACTTTTGCTTTTTAAGCTTAACTTCTTATTTTCTTACTTTTGTTTTTTAAGCTTACTCTCTGCGCGCGCCTTGGAGCCTCCTTTCACCTGACCACTTTTTAAATTCCCCCGAACTCAGG
>NW_005371930.1:1441040-1442108 GCF_000412655.1 Myotis brandtii | reverse complement strand
ATAGGTTCAAGCTTACAACCACAGCTGTTGGCTATGATTGTGCTGGGAGGGCCCTGCCCTCCAGCTGGGACTTGCACGTGGCAATGAGAGGACCCTGTCCTTTCATTAGTCCGAGGCTTGAACCTGACCAAAACACCGCAACCGCGCCCCACAGCTTCCCCTGCTGGTTTGAGGAGCTGGTGAGGGAAGGACCTCGAGGAGGGGCCTCTGCACAGTCTTCCTCCCCTCCTGCCCCGTCCCCCAACCACCACCACCTACTTGCCCCTGCTTCTGTCCTTTGATTTCTGGCTGAAGGGTGATTTGGTTACAGAACAAGGGAGCCGAATCTCCATGGAATTCGCCTGTTGGCAGAGCTGCGTGCACCTGTGACATGAGGCCAGGGAGCCCGCAGGCCCAAGGGGTGTCTGCGGAGGCAGGAGCTGCGGAATGATACCAGGCCAACCTGCTCCTGCAGCCGGCAGCAACCTGGCCGCCAGGCAGCGCCCTTCCTTGCTGTCCCCTGCGCCTGGGTCTAGCCCAGTGATGGCGAACCTATGACACGTGTGTCAGAGGTGACACGCGAACTCATTTTTTTGGTTGATTTTTCTTTGTTAAATGGCATTTAAATATATAAAATAAATATCAAAAATATAAGTCTTTGTTTTACTATGGTTGCAAATATCAAAAAATTTCTTTATGTGACACGGCACCAGAGTTAAGTTAGGGTTTTTCAAAATGCTGACACGCCGAGCTCAAAAGGTTCGCCATCACTGGTCTAGCCTGTCCCCAGCTGGCCATCTCCCACCCCCTCCCTGCCCATCCTGTCATCTCCCCTCGGAGGGGGGTCTCCACCCCCAAAGCAGTGGGAGGGGGATTCAGGCACTTGGCAGCTTCCACAGCCTGGATCAGAGCCTCACCGGGGATGAAAGGAGGTGGGCAGGTAGGCTGGTCACACCTGAGGTCAGATTTGACCAGCTGTGCTGTGCGACCTTAAGTAAGTCATTTAACCTCTCTGAGAAACTCACTTTAGTCAGCCTCCCTCTCTCTCTCTGCCTCCCTCTCTCCCTCTCTCTCTCTCTCTCTCTCTCT
>NW_005371930.1:1436860-1440937 GCF_000412655.1 Myotis brandtii | reverse complement strand
ACTTTCTGACTTGCAGAGGTTCTGGGGAGCTGGGAGGGTGGAGGTGGAGGCTCTCCCCATGGCCGTACTAACTAAACAGCAGAATTACAATCACTGCAGGAATTCCGAGTTATGTCAACTCCACAGTTAAAGGGGGTGTTTTAACGTTCAAAGCCATTTCAGGAAATCAGGTATAATTCACGCTGCCACTGGTTCCCACGGTGAATTATCTGCCCTGAGAGGGGTGATCGGTCCAGATTGTTAACTTGCAGAGGGAAGAAGTGTCAGAGAACAGCGGAAGCACACGGAATCCCCACCCAGCACCATTCCTCTCTGCTCGCCGGGAGGGACCAGGTCCGGGGCCTGCAGGGCGGGGCCGCTGGAGGATCCCGCAGGTCGGACAAAGGAGAGGCACAAGGGAAAGGGCCTCATGAGACCACGCGGCTCTGCTCAGGGCTGGGTGTCTGCTGTGCCAGCGTCTTCCTCCCAAGTCCCTGAGCTCCGAGTCTCCTCCCACCGGACACGGGGGTCACCCCCATAAGGCTCCCTGCGTGAGGTGCCCGGTCGCAAGCCCTGCCTCACCGTCCACTGCCCCTCCCCCAGGACGCGCACTGTGCTCTCAGCGTGGGCTGCAGAGCGAGGGGTAGTTCTTTTTTTAAAATATGTTCTTATTGATTTTAGAGAGAGAAGAAGGGACGAGAGAGATGAGAACATCCATGAGAGAGAAACATCAACTGGCTGCCGCCTGCACGCCCCGCACTGGGCGTCGAGCCTACAACCCGGGCATGTGCTCTGACCGGGAATCGAACAGGTGACCTCTCAGTGCATGGGAAGACGCTCAACCACTGAGCCACACCGGCCAGGCGCAGGGTAGACTCTTGATAGGTGTTTGTTGAATGAATGGGTGTGGAATCCCGTCCGTGAGGCCCACCAGCTGCCGTGTCCGCCTCCCCAAGCCAGCCCCTCACTGGAGAGGCCCTGCCTCAGGATGCATCACCTTTCTTTCCTGGTTAGTCATTCAGGGCCATTCTTCCTGCCCGCCTCTGTGGCTTCCAGGGCGGGGACACCTGTCCTTCTTGGCACGTGGGCAGGCTTTGGGCCTCCCTTGGGGGGACCCCACTGCGCTGTCATTGCCCAGGTGGGTCTGCCGGCCATGCCAGGCTGTGGAGCCCTGAAGCCCAGGGTCTCTGCCCTGTGTCTGCAGCCCTGGCTCGGGGCCTAAGGATCATCCAGGGACCAGAGAGGGCACTCCAGGGTGTGCGTTCAAATTGAGGTTTGAAATATGAGAAGATGGGAGAGACGTTCTGAGCAAAAGGACTGAAAGGCCCCAAGTGAAGCTGAGATGGGAGTTCATGGAGGAAGGACAGTCTGGGTGGTAGGTGTGGGGGGGGGGGGGAAAGAAAGGGACCCCCTGGCATCGCCCTGTGCACAGAAAGGTTGCTGGTTCTATTCCCGGTCAGGGCACATGCCTGGGGTGCAGGTTCAATCGCCTGTCGGGGCACGTAAGGAAGGCAATTGATCGATGTTTCTCTCTCACATGGATGTTTCCCTCCTTCTCTCTCTCTCTCTCTCTCCCCCAACCCCTTCTCTAAGCATGTACTAGTACTTGGGTGAGGATTAAAAATTAATTTTAAAAACCACACTGGAAAAATCAAATCAATTAACTAAAGAAAATTAAAAACAGCCCTGGCCGGTGTGGCTCAGTTGGTTGGGTGTCGTCCTGTGCACCCAGAGGTCACCGGTTCAGTGCCTGGTCAGGACACAAGCCCAGGTTCCGGGCTCCATCCACGGTAGGGAGGCCGCTAATCAATGTTTCACTCTCACATCAGTGATTCTCTTTCTCTCTCCCTTCTCCTCCTTCTAAAAATCAAGGAATGATTCTTTAAAAGAAAAAAAGAATGCAAGAAAGAAAACACGTGGGGGCGTAAGAAGGAGGCCTCAGGTTGGTAGACATGTAAAACAGTGGAGATATTCTCCAGGAGCCTCCAGGCCCGACAATGAGGGAGCAGAAACATAGGTCTCCTCACCCCTAAGGAATTCTCCGGAGGGCTGTCCCCTGGGGAAATTCAGGAGGAGAAATAAAATTAAAAAATGAAGGAAGACATCAGCCACAGGGTTCATCATTGCGTCGTCCGGAAGCTGCGGGAGATGCCATCTTTATGTGCCGCGTTTACAGACTGTGCCTTTAATAGCCAAAGAAAACTCATGCGATCGGAAATGGAGCCTACTACACAACCCTGCATCTGGGCCTCCCAAAATAAGGCATGAAACACAGAACTCAAAAAGCTGACGAAACCTAACCCGTATGTAAAGCACCGCGGTTAGCAACCCCTCTGAAGGGACACTTTTAAAAAAGCAAAATCGGCTTTTCACAGTCACAGTCGGGGTCCAGCCCGAGCTCATCTTCGCCAAAAACTCCAAGGATGGCGCTGCCACCCACCTGGTCCTCCTGGTCAGAGACCCACACAGGCAACCCTATCCCCTCCCCGATCCGTGTGCACCAGGCCCCAGGGGGCCAGCGTTCGAATCCTCTGCATGGACTCAGGCCGTCCCGACTCCCCAGCCCCCCTGAGGTTGACAGCGACCCCGGACAGGGTGGCCGAGCAGCGTGGGGTCCAGTCTGACCTTAGCCAGAAGCAGCGGGCGGTGTGGGAAGCCGTCCTTCCTCTAACCTAACCCGTACGGGACATCCCCATCCTCCCCAAGCTCCTGCACAGGGACAGGGACAGAGACCGTGCGGGAGACGCAGGCCAAGGGCTGTCCAGGCACCGGAAGACACAAACCCGTCCCTCCCGCATCGGGCACTGGGCAGACCTGTGCTGGGCGCCCGAGGATTCCCGGAGAAGACAGACCTGACCACCAGTCGGGACAGAAACAGCAATAAGGGACGATGGTGGCCTGGGAGGGTGGGGTGGCAGGCAGTGCCCCCTGAAGGCGGGACATTTCTGAGGAGCCTTGGGGAGCACGGTTAGGAGTTCCCAGGCTTGGGGGGAAGGGATGGACTCTGGAGGGCGGGGAGAAGCAGATTCCCGGATGGAGGTCATTGTGGCTGAGCAGGGAGGGGAGGATGTGGCAGGAGGGGTTCCATCGAGGGCGGCAGACCTGGCAGCTGAGGGCTGCCCCTGAGGGGCCGAGGGCACTTCTGAGCAGGAGTCACTGTGTGGGGGGGGGGGGGGGGGGGGGGGGGGCTGAGCGCAGGGTGGACCTCAGGAGGGTCTCCTGCATGAGGAGTGAGGAGGCCCGAGGCTGGAAGGGTCCAGGGCAGATGGAAGTGTCACAGGGCCAGCCAGGAGGGTGGGGAAGGGCCATGGGGTGGGGGTGGGGGGGAGACACAGAGGAGCTGCCTGGGGCTCCAGCTCAGCCTGGGCTGGCCTCGGCCTCACCCCCACCCCCGGGCCAGACTCTCCCAAAGGCGCAAGCGCCCCTGCTCAGTGGGGTCTCTGAGCCTCTATGGCTGGTTTTTTCCTGATTTAGTAATTCTGATAACTAAGAAGCAAGTGCAGTGATCAAGAGAGCTGAGAAGATCCTGAGTCCCTTACTGGCCAAATACATAAATCCAAGAGCAGGACATTCATTTTTCCAGGAATTGCATTGTGGAGACCTCAGTTTTAGAGGGGAAGGTTTCTGGAAACCAAGAAGTAACGACAGGCTCGCTCTCTCGCTCGCTCTCTCTCTCTCTCTCTCTTTCTTCTAACACAGCCCTCCACTTACTGGGGGATGAGCTCCACCACTGATTTCAGGCTTCCGAGCTTCGGTCTCCTCCTCCAGGGAGCCCCCGGGGCACATGGCAAGAGCCCAAAAGAGCCGAGTATCAGCAACCGCGTTAAGTCCGCGTTCTAACGGGAGGCCTGGGAGGTGTCCGCCCCATTCACTGCACATTGGTCACCGCCCCGCGCTGCCCCTCCGGGGTAGAAATGCCATTTCCTCCCAGGCAAGGGCTGCCCCTGTTGGACTGTCCTGGCTGCTGGTAGGAGTGGTGTTAGGGTTTATTATTACTGACCAGAACCTGAAAAGACCCTGTTTACTGACCGTGAAACACTTGGTCCTACGGGGCAGTGCTGGGGGCCAGGCGCACTCGGGGTGTCCCCAGGGGGAGGC
>NW_005371930.1:1429517-1436834 GCF_000412655.1 Myotis brandtii | reverse complement strand
TCGGTGCGTGCGGCCCGCCCGCATCCCGCATCCCGCAGCACCGGCTGTACCCGGTGGACCCACACCCTTAGACTCTGCCTCCAAACCTGAGGTCGCTGGGCTCAGTCATTTCGCTACTACTTTTCACGACCTTATTTTTTAAAGTTTAATAATATATTTTATTTAATCAAACGTTTTTCAAAATATTGTCATTTTGACACGTAATCATTGAGATATTTCGATCCCCCCTTTCACTAAATCTTCAAATGCAGTGTGTGTTTCACCCACAGCACCCAACGCCCCTTCCATCACGGGAGCCCTGAGGAGGCCCTGGCGGGTTGGAGCACCAGCCTGTACACCACAGGCCCCCGCTCCACTCCTTAGGGGCGTGTACATCCATGTTTCTCTCTCTCTCCCTCTCCATCAATTTTTTAAAAATATATTTCTTTATTGATTTCAGAGAGGAAGGGAGAAGGAGAGAGAGATAGAAGCATCAATGATGAGAGAGAATCATTGATCAGCTGCCTCCTGCATGCCCCCCACTGGGGATCGAGCCTGCAACCCAGGCATGTGCCCTTGGCCAGAATCGAACCAGAGACCCTTAAGTCCGCAGGCTGACGCTCTATCCACTGAGCCAAGCCGGCTAGGGCTCCATCAATTTTTAAAAACCACAGAGCCTTAGGTGAGGATTTGTAAAAGGCCTCCGAGGACGGCACAGACCGTGAGGGGGCACTGCCAGGGTGGCCGGTAGCAACTGAAGCCACACTTGGCTGTTCACAGGCTTTCACGGCGGCCTGGGCGGCTGCCTGGGTGGACCGAGCCCTCTTTATGGATGAGGTCCCCAGGCTGACGGGTTCTAAGTGGCCTGTGGTCGTGGGGTAGCTGACCTGCCAGGTCATGGCTAACGGGTGCCACCTGGTGTGGGTGGGCGGGGCCTGGCCCAGTGGAAGTGCCTGGGCTTGAGCCACAGACGCCCACCAAGGGGTCTGTCTGTCTGTCTGTCTGTGGACAAGGAACGAAGACGGTCGCAGACAGCGTTCTCCTCCAGGGAAGCCCAGCTCTGGCTGCACACACACTGGGCGCCTCCATTTTGCTCAGACGGCTCAGCTGGGCCACTGCTTCCTTGGAAAGTTTGGGAGGTGTGCGGTGACATTCTTAGCTGCTATTTCCATGCACTGTGCTTAGTCACTCTGGGCAGCTCGGAAGCCGGCAGAAGCCATCCCACTGCCTGGGGTTGCTCATCTGACTGCACCCACACACACACACACACACACTGACTCTACCTGCTGAGGAGAGGAGCACTTAACTCCCCCCTCCCGCCCCCCAGGGCCCATGAGGACTCCAGAACAGCTCCTCCCAATTTAAAACAGAAAACCCAGGCTCCCGCCAAGGCCGACTCCACAGTGAACCCGCCTCTTCGGAGGCCCACCACCAGCTCCCTTCCCATCTGGAACATTCTCTGGAACTGGAAATAGCAGAGGCGGCTCCTGGACATTCACAATAGATGCCCAGAACCCCAACCCGGAGGTTCACGCATATAATCACGCGAGAGCCCCTGGCACTCCTACTCTAAGCATATATTTTGTTTCGGCTACAATTAAACAGCCTGGATCCGCTCAGGGAGGGCAGACTCAAGGGACCATTCCTCGCGCGGCCCTGCGGGCCATGAGAGCAGCGCGGGCGGCTTCATCCGTTGCATCATAAGGTCCCTTCCACCACCCACCCCCATACCCCAAATTCCCATAATCCTCAGCACAGATCACCGAGAATGAAAGTTACAATTCATTCCTCAACACCAAGCAAACCAAACACTTCCACCAATATTACTGGGAGACGCTTTCTTCAGCCTGCCCACCGCAGCCCTGACCGCCGGCAGGCCCCTCCGACCCTCCCCGCCCCCCTCTGGCTCACTTCCCTGAGCTGAATGTCCTCCAGGCTCACCCACCTTGAAGCCTGTGTGTTTCCCCCCTTCTTTGGCTGAATCATATTCTGTTTGTGGGATGGACCGCACGTTGCTTACCCACTCATCTGTCCAGGGACACCGGGGTTGCTCCCACCTTTTGGCGACTGTGACTAGATGAACAAGGGTGGACAAGTATCCGATTCCCCGCTTTCAATTCTTTTTGGTGTTTACCCAGAAAAGGGTTTGCTGGGTCATAGGGTAACTCTGTGTTTAATATTGTGAGGAACTGCCATCCCGAAGTCCCTTCTTTCTTTCTCAGTAAAATGCTCAGTTTTAATGGAAATCCCTAGGTTTCCTCAGGCCTCACCTCCTTGGTGACAGGCCTGTGCCATGTCCATCGGGGGCCTCTTGTTGGAGGACTGACCTCCAGGCCCACCCATGGCCAACGCTCCCGCTCCCATATCATCTTTTCCGCTGCCCAAAGCGCCCAGTCGTACCTCTCCCAGTCACTAGGTGGCGCGGACGAGTAGCCGGCTTTCTGGAGGAATGACTGGCTGAGACCATCCCCCTCTCGCCCCCACCCAGGTCTTCCCCCACCCTTACCCACTCCCTCTCCCACCTCCACCCCCACCTCCACCAGCTCTCATTCTGGAGAGCTACTGTGACCTATCAGGTGAGAAATCACTTCCCTTACACAGTGTGTGTGACTGCACCATGGACTGCAGGAGCAACAGGGAACCACGCCAGTGAATAATTTCTGAGCCTGAACTCCTGAGCGTGGCTTTCCACACGGAGGGAATAGCCCCCGGGCCCACTCAGCGCCCCGCCGGGGTAAACAGTGGGCGTTCTGTAACTGGGCTGGGTCGGAGCAGAGCCACTGCTCGGGACTCACCGCGGTGGGTCCAGGAGACCGTGGGACACTCAGAAGCTGCCTCACAAGTCCTTCCTGGTGAGGCAGAGGGGCCCCAAGAAGCAGAACGCACCAGCAAAGAGACCTGATATTCTGCTGGGGGCCACCAGCCAGCCAGCGAGAGGAAACCGGCCCGGGCTGATGTGCCTCGGGCTTCCCGCTTCACCGACAACTGTGCCGGAGCAGTGCAGTCGGGCAGCAGCCAAGCTGTGGGGCTGTTGCACACACAGGATGTTGTGTGCACAGGATGGGGGGGTCTCGAAGAAGTGTCGGGGTTGCAACAGTTGGGTTGTCTGAGAGTCAGGACCTGCCTGGCTCCTTGCCCGTCTCTCTCTCCCCCTGGGAGCGTCCCCTGGCCCTCCTGGGAGAGCTCAGCCCAGCCGGGCAGCAGCCTGTCCCAAGGCCCAGGCTCCACTTGGGACCAAGGAGCTCCAGGTTGGCTCCACGCATGTCATCAAGGCAGCAACCTGAGGAAGTTAAGATTTTTAGGGGGAAAGCAGGTGCCAAGTTATACAAACAGCTTAAGCTCACCCAGGTAAAAGAAGGAAATACGCCACCTACCAGCTGCAGCAACCTTTCAGAGTGAGTTTTTTCCCTAGTTTTTTGCATTTTCTAAAATTGTCTATAATGAACATACAAGAAATAATCCTATATAATAAAAGCCTAATATGCTAAGTGTCTGGTCGTCAAGTTGTCCATTCAACCAATCAAAGGGTAATATGCTAATGATATGCTAAGGCTGCTCAACCGCTTGCTATGATGTGCACTGGCCACCAGGAGGCAGATGCTCCGACTGGTAGGTTAGCTTGCTGCTGGGGTCTGGCCAATCGGGACTGAGCAAGATGGGCCAGACACACCCTGGAGCCCTCCTGCAGTCCCTCCCCAGCCCGATCGTGCACCAGTGGGGTTCCTCAGCCAGGCCTGTGCCCTTTCGCAATCCAGGACCCCTGGGGGGGATGTCAGAGAGCTGGTTTCAGCCCAATCCCGCGGGCCAGGCTGAGGGACCCACTGGTGCACAAATTCATGCACCAGGCCTCTAGTAAGAATAATAAAACGAGACTTTAAAAATCTCAAGGTCCCGCTCTAAACTTATGTCCAAGTTCTGGTAACAAAACCCACGCACAGGGAGCAGTGCCCACCTCACACCTGACAGGGAGACACAGCACCGACAGCTTCCGTGAGTGCAGGGGGAAGAGCACTGGAGCAGGGCTGGGGGACTTCCGGTCCTCGTCCTCTGGGTGGGAGCTAAGGCGTATTCGCCCGAGGCCAGAGGTGGCCTCCTGCATGCACGCCTGGCCTTGCTTCCCCTTCAGGCTCCTCCCTCGTCCACTCTGTGCAGTCCTGCTTGACTGTCTGGCTTCTCCCAGCCCGGTGGGCTCAGGAGGCAGCCGGGCAGAGCACAGCTGTGGTGCCTGATGGGGGTGGGGGAGGGCACGGCAGCTGGGCAGAGCTGGGCCCTGGGAGAAAGATACTTTCTCTCCCTCGGGGCCTCAAGCGCTGAGGATCCTGCGAACCCAGAGCTGCTGATTCTGCAGCTGCAGAGAAAGGCTGCTTCTGAATGAAGCCGAGGAATGAGAGAACGGTGCTCAGACATGGAGAGACCGAGTCCTGGGGACATCGCTAGGGCCGATCTGCGTGCCCAGGGCCAGCCCCAGCCCCAGCCCCAGCCCCCTGCAAGTTCTTCTTGCTGATGCAATCACTTGCCTCCTGGAGCTTTCCGGAGCGAGTGTGGGTGGAGTGTGTACCCCATTACAATGGAAAGACTCCTGGGGCAACCACCGTACAGGATCGGGGTACGGAGACCGCACCCAACCCTACCCTGGCTCTCCGCTTACAAACCCCCACATGCTCGAATTGCTACGGAACTTGCTTTCCTCAAAAGTGATTAGAGCAAACTTACTCACCCGGGGAAGGCGATGGAGGAGGAGAGAAAACTGTCTACAGATCCTGGGCACTTCCCTGGAGACGTAATTAGTGTATCTGGGCCATCACTCATTCTCGGCTGTTGTAATTTTCAGCTGCAGCTTAAGCTGCTGAGTATGAAGTAGCAGCTATTAATTAGTACACAGATTCATCAAGTGATGAAATAGAGAGGAATTGGTTGGGGGAATGGAAGTAGACATCACTCCACACGTCGATTCTCACCACGATTGCACCAGTCTGCCTGCCGGGCTTCACTTAGGGGATCAGCTGCTGTCTTCTCTGACCCACGGCCTGGTCGCAGCCCCGAGAGCCTGGCCACTGGTGACGGGGCCAGCCCTCCCACGCAGCTCAGCCCAGTGTCCCTTCCTGTTCTCTGAAGCGTCATTTTTAAGTTCACTATGTCCTGTCCTGGACGTGGCTTGTGCAGTGGCCTTATCATCATTAACCTACTCCTGCCTTTTAACTTCCACTGTCATTTAAAAAATGCTGCCACTGAGAATAAGAACGCGAGGGGAGAGACCACACCATGCCCCACGTGTCCAGCATCGAGCCCTGATGTCAATAAAGTTACGTAGGAAACGGTCACTGCTGTAACCGAGAGGTGTATTCCCTTCCTGCAAAAACAAAAACGCAACGAAACACAGCCCACCGAGTGCGAACTTGGGCATCACGAGCTTCTGGTCATTCAGAACTGAGGCTGTGGGACAGCAACCCGCCCACAGCGGCGATGGAGGGGTCACTGGGCCTTGGAATCCTGCAGTGACGCAATGAGGGGCCCTGGTGATGGGAACAGGAGCTAGATGCTCCTGGTTTGAATTAAATGTTTTCTTTCAAATGTTCAGACAGCCTCCTCCTCCTCCAACACCATAGCAACCAGGCGGCAGCTGGGAGAGCCGCCTGTGAGCTGGGCGAGTTGAGGGGGAGGTGGCCTGGGACTAGGGACCTCTGCTCCCCTCTCTGAGCCTCAGTTTTGGCATCTAGAACATGGGCACAACAACCTAGTTGTCGGTTCCTGTCAACCCAGGTGCTCCAGGAAGCGAAGGCCCAGGCTGGACTCATGAGGGGGAAGGCCCGGGAGGGAAGGGCGGGGCTGGGGAGGCCCCTCATCATCTTGCAGCTGGGGCTCGGCAAGGTGGTGGGGAGTCCCGGTGTCACCTTGTAGCCTGCGCTTCCCACCAAGCAGCCTGCCTGGTGCGCCCACTGATTGTCGCTGCAGAGGAGCCCGGGAAGTGGGAGACAGGGCCGTGGCATGGACACAGGGATGGAGCTCCGTGAGCCCTACGGTGAGAGGTCTGGAGGTCTCCCCTGCCGGGGCACAGGGCTCAGCTGTTCCCAGAACCCGGTCAAAGCCCTGGTTGAGGTGTGTGCTTGAGGCAACCAATCGATGTGTCTCTCTCACATCAATGTTTTTCTCTCCTCCTCCCTCCCTCCTTTCCACTGTCTCTGAAAAAGCAGTGGGAAAAATATCCTCGGGTGAGGATTAACCAAAATAAATAAATGAATCTCAGCACATCTGACAACTGGGTACCCTTTCCCTGGAGCCCCCGGTGCTGACAACGGCAATGAGAAGCTCAACAGGATCCTGAAGACGGGAAGTGGTGTTTCCTGCCGGGATCACTCCTACCACCCTGATCTCGGCCTTTACTGTTTTATACTTTCTCCTTCTGCAGCCCTTCCACTGTCCTTTGTAGGCTGGCGAGAGCCATTTGCAGAGCTGAAGTGCTGTTTCATAAACAAAGCTTTTAAAACAAGAATCCCGCTAGAAAAATAATGAGAAGCCTTTCAGTGGTGGGGGATGGAGCTCCCCTCAACTTGGCCTCAAAATAATGGTCCATGTACTAAGCCAGTGATGGCGAACCTTTTGAGCTCGGCATGTCAGCATTTTGAAAAACCCTAACTTAACTCTGGTGCCGTGTCACATATAGAAATTTTTTGATATTTGCAACCATAGTAAAACAAAGATTTACATTTTTGATATTTATTTTATATATTTAAATGCCATTTAACAAAGAAAAATCAACCAAAAAAATGAGTTCACGTGTCACCTCTGACACGCGTGTCATAGGTTCGCCATCACTGTACTAAGCCCTTGCTGTGTGCTCTATAGGAATGCTCTCTGTAATCCTCACAACCCCATGAGGAGGTCACAGGTGAAGAAACTGGACTCAAAGTTCAACAGCTTGTCCAAGGCCCCCACCCAGCAAGCAGCATGGTCAAGAGTCAAACTCCAGGCCATCAACTCTAAAGCTCATGTTCTTTTTTAAAAAAAAAATGTATTTCTATTGATTTCAGAGAGGAAGGGAGAGGGAGAGAGAGATAGAAACATCAATGATAAAGAGAAAATCATCCATCAGTTGCCTCCTGCAAGCCCCCCACTAGGGGTTGAGTGCACAACCCAGGCATGTTCCCTGACGAGGAATCAAACCGTGGTTGACGCTCAACCACTGAGCCATGCTGGTGGGGCTAAAGCTCATTTTTTTTTTATTTGTTAATTATGTACTTACTTAATTTAAAAATTTTAAAAATAATTCTTTATTGTTGAAAGTATTACACGTCCCCTTTCATCCCCCATTGACTCCCTCCACCCGCCCCCAGCCTCCTG
>NW_005371930.1:1422735-1429396 GCF_000412655.1 Myotis brandtii | reverse complement strand
TCTCCCCCGCCTTCCCTCTGAGATTCCGCACTCTGTTCCATGCTTCCATGTCTCTGGATCCACTCCATTCGTCAGTTTATAAAGCCCATGTTCTTAATCACTGTATTAAACTATTTTATTCACCTCCTTTCCCTCTCTCAGTTTGGTAAACCTTTCCTTCCCCAACAACTAGAGGAGGCCTTTCCTTGAGGCTCAAGCTTAGGCAAGAAGCATCCTGGAAGGAAACAAGACGTGGAGCCCTGGCCTGTTTGGCTCAGTGGATAGAGTGTTGGCCTGTGGACTGAAGGGTCCCAGGATTCCGGTCAAGGTCACATGCCCAGGTTTCGGGCTCGATCCCCAGTAGGGGGCGTGCAGGAGGCAGCCGATCAATGATTCTCATCATTGATGTTTCTCTCTCCCCTTTTCCCTTCCTCACTGAGGTCAGTAAAAACATAGTTTTAAAGACGTGGAGATGCTTGTGGTCCTCATGAGCCGCTGGACTGTGGCTCTCAGATGCGTCTGGGGCCACATGCATCTTCCAGGAACTCTTGAGTTCCTTCATTCTGCTGCTTTAGTACTTACCTTCTCTTGACTGTGGAGGTCATTTTATCAATATTCAATGTCAAATTCATGGAGAACTGAAAGATGGGAGGAGAAAAGCAGTGATATGACATTCTTTTCAGCACTGAATGCTTTCTGCCCATTTGTCCTAACCCTTCTTTCCTTTTCTTTAGGTAAAAGACACAGTAGGACAGAGCACAGACATTGGTCAACAAATGACCCAAAATAAAGAGAAAGCTTCACTTCCTATTCAAAAAGGTCACGCCAGACACAAAGGCTTCCAACAGCTGGGAACCTCAGCAGGACCACTCCACCTGCCGCCCCACTGCTGGGCGATGACAGAACACGCCCTGTTTTAATTCCTTAAATGAGGAGCACAGTGCGATCCTGTAGGCTTCCTATTGTTGGGCATTTTCTGGTAAGCCCAGGAGAATGACTCCCATCTCAAGACTGAAGCCTACCCAAAGCAAAGGCCAGAATGCCGCTGGAATTCAACAAATACTGCCTTGCAAGTCCCTTCACCAGGGTAAACTGGGCATGAATTATCTGAGACACGTGTGACTTGGTCAGAGTGGCAAAGCTGACACAATGTCATGACACTCCAGCAACAGAAGGAAATGCAAGATCACATAGCCATGAGCTCGTTCTGAATTAGGTAAGGCAGTAAACCAACACGTCTAGTAATTTACTGAACATAAAGATGAAAATGACCAGCCTGGCGACCATAAAAATCCGCAGGGGTTGAGCACATTGAAAGGGATTTTTGGAGGTAGATTTCAGAAAAAACGGGCTAACACCTTTGGAGGGCTAGTTCATAAAACGAGGGACAAAGAATCTCACTGAATGGAGCAGCCAAATTCAATGCCGGCAGGAGTCGGCATGCAAACGGCCTCCATTCTCCTGAGTTATAGGCAGTTTAAAGCTGTCAATTTAGTCAGCACTGAGATCCACCATGCAACGTGCATGTCAGCTAAAGTGCTATTGTATGCATAAATCCTTTTTTATTTGTAGCAGAAAGGCATCAATTACCTCACGTTACAATATGTAATTAAGTAAATGTGCTATTTTGCTTAGCCTTACAGGATAAATATTGTACTACTGTAAGAATAGAAGTTGTGATTTTAACAAGCCACATTTCAACATAAGAACTGCGAATATAAGAAAGTCTTTCACTACCTAAGCCATGTCCCTATATGGTACATTCTAGAGATAGTTGACCTCCAAGAAACATCCAAACCTGTAGAGAATTTTTGTGAGTTTATTTGAGCCAAACTGATGACAATTGCCAGGAAGCAATATCTGAATGGATTGAGAAAATGCTCCAGAGAATGGCAGTTTGACAGGCTTAGGCCGTGACTACTTGCCGTGACTCACTTTAGTTAGGAATTACTGTATACATTAGAGTCACAGGAGACATAAGGGGGTTACATGAAATCCACTGGTGATAGATTGGGGAGGCGGGAGAAAGTAAAGTGGGGAAATCTCTGAGATTGAATAAAAAGTCAAATGCGGAGCCCCACTGGTGTGGCCCAGTTGGGTGAGTGTCATCCCGTGCACTAAGAAATGGGTTCGATTCTGGTCGGGGTACATGCTCGGGTTGCAGGCTCGATCCCCAGTAGTGAGAGTACAGGAGGCAGCTGACCAATCTCTTTCTCATCAATGTTTCTCTCTCACCCTCTCTCTAAGATCAATAAAAACATATATATTTTTAAAAAGTCAAACGAAGAGACACTTCTTTTACATTGGCAAGTACAGGATAGTTAATAAATTACAGCACAGAGATGCTATGTGGGCAACAATGAGGGGTTCTGTGGTTTCATGCCCTGGTGGGAGGTTGTACTACCAAGGGGTCTGGAGAAGGGGATGACTCTGACATTCCAAGGATGTGTTATTGCCCGAAGCTAATTCCACCACGTCATAAATGCAAGAAGTTTCATCAAAAGGTTGATGGAACCTTGAGGATTGCCTGCTGGAAATGGCTAAGGGCATTTACCCACACCTAAAGATTTGCATAGATGATTGCTTGGTGCCAGACAGCTGAGGGCATTTTAATCTACATGTTATTGCCTCCTACTGACCAAACACCAGCCGTAGGCAGTTCCCCCAATATGACAATGGATTCTGTATGCTAACCCTGGCCTTTGATGTGTGTATCTACCTCGCCTTAGGACAAATTGTGTTAATAAAAAGCAAGGGGTCCAGAGAGACAGGAGAACTTGGTTCCTTTAGCTAAGTCTTCTCTGGCTCCCCAAAATGCCTTCCAAAATTATGTTTCGTCTCTGGACTCTTGAGTAATTTACAGCAGCCCCTTCTCCAGATTCCTGAACCCATCTAGATGCTGGATAAGACCACCAGCATGTTATCTTAGATGCAAAAAGGCAAAAAAAAGTTCACTTAAGGTAAAGATTGCCCTTTGTCAAGGAAGCTGCAGGCTTAGGCCGTGCCTACCTGCCGTGACTGGCTTTTAGTGAGGAATTTTAGGTTCACAACATCCGGAGTGTTTACTTTGTGTCTCTGAGTGTGCAGGGCCCGCCACGCAGACCTCCCCGAGCTTGTCAGGTTTAGCATGTGGCCCCTTTTCATCCACAATATTAACAGCAAGTTGACTAATAATTATACTTTGATGTTCAAAGCAAAAATTACCCATTTATAAGGCACTAGAAAACAATTCTGGATGAATGAGCTTCACACAGACAGGACTAAATATAACGATCCACAGGCTATTAGTCAGAAGGGAAATATCGGGGATAATGTTTCTATTGATAAAGAAAAAGCATAATTAGTTCATTTGGTAATTAGTTGAGTGCCTATTATGTGGTAAGAATGGGGAAGCAAGAGGTGAGGCTGGGGGTTGAGAGAAAGGTGGCTAGAAAGGTGTAAGTGGTAAAGATTTAGTCACTATGGCATAGGAAAAGCTGACGGGGCAGTGAGAGGAGACCAAGGGCCACCTGTAGCTCGCCACCAAAAATCTGTGGAGTCCCCAAGAGCAGGCATTTAATGTTGAAAGGGCATGTGGAATGGGGTGGACGTGAGCCCTGGGCTCTGGCTCCAGCTCGGCCACTCACCAATCAGATGGTTTGGCAAGCTATACATATAGCATCCTGAAGGGTATTATAGGTGCTCTTTTTTGTTTTTGTTATTCTTTAATATGTTTTTGTTGATTTTTTTTTAGATAGAGAGGAAGAGAGAGGGAGATGAGAAACATTCATTGGCTGCCTCCTGCATGCCCCTTACTGGGGATTGAGCCAGAAACCTGGGCGTGTGCCCTGACCAGGAATGGAATGGGTGACCTTTCAGTGCATGGGATGACGTCCAACCAGCTGAGTCACTCCATCCACGGCCTCTTTTTGTTGATAAAAACAAAGACACTGCCCTAGCTGGCCTGGCTCAGTGGATGGAGCATCGGCCTATGGACCAAAGGGTCCAAGCTTCGTTCGATTCCAGTCAAGGGCTCCCTGGCCTGGGCCCTGGTCAGGGCTCGTGCAGGAGGCAACCAATCGATGTGTTTCTCTCACATTGATGTTTCTCTCTGTCTTTCCCTCCCTCTAAAAATTAATGGAAAAATATCCTCAGGTGAGGATTAACAACAACAAAAACAACCCAAAACAAACAAACAAAAAAACAAAGACAATGACGAGCATGCCCCTAAAGACCTCTCTTTCTGCAATACACCGTTAGCCAACATTCTCTGACTAGTTATACACACAGTTCACATTATTCTAATGTTACAGAAAACCGGAGAACCAAGCAACGCACGGGCCCAGAGAAAAATGTCTCTAGAATTGTGGGCGAAGTCACACAGAAAGTTTCCTGTATTTATACCATTTTACCCTCTTTGTCTCCCAAATATGGGGTTTTCCGGTTCCCTTTGCAAGTTCTTAAAGAGCCCCTATGTGCTGGGGCTTTGAGACCTCAGCCAAAGGCCTGGCCTGGCGCCAGCGCTGATAACTTCGTCCGGGGAAGGTTTAATGGCCTCTCTGGGATGGGAGTAGTCTTATTTTCCTTATTATTTAAGCCAGCAAGCATTTACAGAAGCCAAGTAGCAGGGTTAAAATTTCAAACAGCAGTTTTTATATAAGATGGATGCTTCACTAACACCTAGTATAATGCCCAGCTTGGGGCTTGCTTTTCACTCCTGTCGCAGAAAAAGAACAAACATCTATGTTTTGGATTCCTGGTCTTAGGGAAAGTAAACATAATGGCAGGGAATAAATCTGACTTTTTCTCATACATCCCGAGTGGGGGACACCTTTTATTATTTTTAGAACCTTTATACCTTTGTTCAACCCAGGGTCTAGTAAGGAGTCCCTCACACAGGGGTCCGTGGATAGGATTTCCGGGAGTGTTCAGAAACACCCTGATATCACAGGCAGACTGGTTTTCTACATGCACATATGCACTTGTTGGGGTCCAACCCCAGCAGGTCCAGGGGTTCCCAAAGGTGTGGACGGAGACAGCGTTCAGTTGATCAGCAGCCTAGCCAGGTTCTCTAGCTAGGTTCTCCCTTTATTCTCCTGTTACATCTGTATTTATACCAGTTGATTTTAATCCTATCCATTCTATTCCAAAGGTTAGGGTGTTTGTTATCTCCATTCCAAGATCACTACTCTATTGTTCTGTTAAGCTACAAGGAAGTAACTGAAGGAGATTATCCTAAGTAAAGATTATGTAGCTTAAGCGTGATTGCTCGTTGTTAAAGTGATTAACTACCCGCCTGGCACTTAGTTAAGGGGTTTTACTGACTTATTCCCTTCCTTAGTCCTGTTAATCCCTAACTCCAGGGAAAAATCCCCACCTGGGGAAACAACCTTTCTCGGAGAGGTGACCTTGGTTAAAACACATAGCGCTAAGAAGGGGAGCAAACATATTAAGAACAGTATGCCATATACGCCAGGTCCCTTGAAACATATGCTGTGCAGATGTTTCTTCCCTGCAGCGACTGTGTCAAGCAGCAAGGATGGACTGACTTCCAGCATGCACTAACCTTTTCTTTGCATTTTCAAGTATATCCATAAAAACCCCTCTGCCAACTGCGAGAACCACTGCTCCGAGAATGTCCCTTTTCCAAAGCACGTTTTCTAATGAGTGAAAAACGGGCCTAACTCCCGAAGCGTCTGATGGTTAAGCTTCTTCCACTGTGGCCCTAGCTCATTGGTCGGCAAACTCATTAGTCAACAGAGCCAAATATCAACAGTACAACGATTGAAATTTCTTTTGAGGGCCAAATTTTTTAAACTTAAACTATATAGGTAGGTACATTGTTATTAACTGAATTAGGGTGCTCCTAAGCTGGCCTTTGCTAAAAAACGTCCTCAATCTGATTGAGGTACGTTTGCCGAGGTTGACCCCTTCCAACTCTCCCATTCACACTCGTCTTGTATACTTGTTTCGTCTATCTCCTTTCGTTCATTCTCTCTATATGTCCAAACCATCTCAGCATACCTTTCTCAATCCTCGACACTACATCTTCTTTCACTCCACAACATTCCCTAAAATTAACTTAACAAACTTTACTTAAAGTTTTAAGTCAACTTTTGCACTGTACATGCGCCAGCACGTGCTATTTTGTGGAAGAGCCACACTCAAGGGGCCAAAGAGCCGCGGTTTGCCGACCGCTGCCCTCGCTGGTTTGGCTCAGTGGCTAGAGCGTCGGCCTGTGGACCAAAGGGTCCCGGTTCTGTGCTGGTCAAGGGCTCTACCTTGGTTGCAGGCTCTCCCCCTGCCCCAGCCCAGGGCCCCATGCAGGAAGCAACCAACGACGTGTTCCTGTCTCTCCCTCTGCCACGCTCCCTAAACATCAGTGGGAAAATACCGCCGGTGAGGATGAACAGCAACAAAAACCCACAAGATTTATTCACTGTGAGGCGACAAGAAGAACTGGGCAAAACTGATGTGCACTTTGCAGCATAACCCGCTACTGGACGCGCTGCGCTGCAGAGCAAGACGGAAACACGAGGACGCAGCCCCGACGCCGGCCACGTGCGCCCGTCCAGAGTCGCGCCACAGACCACTTACTGGCGCAGGGCAATTCGGGGCGAGTGTCATCGCCCGCAGGGCACCCAGCACGGAAAACACACACACACTGTGCGGCCAGCGGGCCCGTTTCCCCGCCTGCACCACC
>NW_005371930.1:1422455-1422718 GCF_000412655.1 Myotis brandtii | reverse complement strand
GCCGAGTCAGGGCCAGCTGAGCAGGGCTCCCGCGCGCTTGCGCAATCGCTGGACGCGGGCGTTTCTTTCCTCCCTCTTTTCGAATTGGGTTTGAGAGGCGGATTGGAGTTAGAAAATGGCGGCCTGGAGCGCGCTCGTCGCTGTTCCCCCGGCGGTCTCCGGCTGAGGGGACGCTCCCCTCGCTGCCGAGCACAGACAGACGAGCCCCGGGGGACATGGTATGTGAGGCTCCGGGCCTGCTCTTCTCCGAGTCCTTCGCGAAT
>NW_005371930.1:1413018-1421927 GCF_000412655.1 Myotis brandtii | reverse complement strand
CACCGGTTTCCTTCCCAGCGGCTCCTCTCGGTACTTCTGGCCCCTCGGTCGTCCCGCCTGTCTCTTCTCACCCCTCCGCTATCTCTTTGGCCTAGCTCCCCCCCTTTTTAAAAAAAAATATTTTTATTGATTTCAGAAAGGGAGGGAGAGAGAGCGCTAGAAACATAAATGGTGAGAAAAATAAATAATCGATCGGCTGGAGCCCGCCGCCCAGGCCTGCGCCCTGACCGGGATCGCACCGTGACCTCCAGGTTCGCAGGTCGCCGCTCCGCCACCGAGCGACCTGGGCTGGGCGCTGGCTTCCCTTCTTACCGCGGTGCCGGGACATTGATCAGCCCCTTACTCTGTTCCTTCTTTAAAGAAGCAGCTAATGTTTTTTAAAAATTGATATTTAGGGCGAGAGAGAGAGAGGGAGGGAGAAAGAAAAAGACATCGATTGTTATCCACTTTATTTTTTTTTTGCCAACCTGTCTCCTTTTTTTTTTTTAAGTATATTTCTTTATTGATTTCAGAGAGGAAGGAAGAGGGAGAGAGAGATAGAAACATCAATGATAAGAGAAGCATTGATCGGCTGCCTCCTGCACACCCTACTGGGGATCGAGCCCGCAACCCAGGCATGTGCCCTTGGCCAGAATCGAACCTGGGACCCTTCAGTCCACAGGCTGACGCTCTATCCACTGAGCCAAACTGGCTAGGGCCTGTCTCCTTTTTTTAAAAAAAAATCTTTAGTGTCGAAAGTATTACGTATGCCCCCCTCCCCCTTGTTTATGCCTTTTTGCGTTCAGCTGTGGCTGCTGCTGTGCCCTGAGCGGGATGGAAGCGCAGCCCGGGCGCCCGGGGGCCACTGTGACCATCGACCCGCGGGCGGGAGGAGGGCGGTTCCTCTCCTGCGGGCGGTCCCGTCACCGGCCTGACGCTTGTCCTCTTTTTCCTCCGGACACCACCCTTCCAAGTGGGGTCCAGCCTGTTTTCCTCTTGGGGTGAACTGATGCGGACAGAGTTCCCCCCGGGGCTGGCAGCACCGGATCGGGAGGCCGCGTGTCCCCCAGGTAGCGCTGGGTTTCAGTTTCCCATCGAAGCGCTTCCTGGGCCTCATTGCCTCATGTGGGGCCTTTTCGCCTCAAGCCCAGACGCTTTGGAGTCCTTAGGCTGATCGCTCGCTCCAGGGCTCTGCAGGGATGCTGTATTCCTCATCTCACGGAAAGAGAAAAATTACTGTCTCCAGGGTCATACTTTGAAACAGAATATGGGCTGGTTAAAATGTATTTTAAAGCTTGGCTCATAATTCAAGGAAATACTCTTTTTCTAGGAACTTTCACGTTTTGGAGGAAGAATAGTATTTTATAGCCTTTGCTTCTAACAAAACATTTCTTTAATGGTATTTATTAAGCCCTTCCTCTATTCCAGGCATTATTCTTAACTAAGTTTTTTTTTTTTTTTATCTCACTTTGTTTTCATACCTCCCTGTTCTACATGTGAAAAAACGGAGGCACAAAAATGAAACAGCTTGTCCACGGAAATGGGAAACCTGGGTTTCCAGCTTCTTACTGTAGCATTTCCCAAATAGGAGTGTCCCCGGTCACCCGCTCAGCAGCTAGCACACCTGTCGGGATGGGCAGGCTTGGGTGTTTGGCGTTCAGCCAGCACAGAGAACAGAGCCCCCTGCCCTCTGGTGGGGTCCTGACTGTGGCTGTGGTAGGACATGAGAGCAGCTACTTTTAGATTGTTTTGCTGCGCCTTATGATTATCCACTGTGGGTATGAGTTAGAGGTTAAATTCTTACTTTATTACAGTTTCTGTACTTTCAGCTCCACCTCCTTTTCCTTTTAATATCTTATTAACAGTTAATAGTTCATCTTAATAGCAACAGTGATTATTTCAACTTCTCACCTCTCGTGCCCTCTGGTGGGAGTGGGAGTTATTGGGCAGCAAAATGGCCAAAAGAATGCAGGCAGAGAGACCTGGCCCTGGACAGTCAAGTTCAGTAAGGAATTATGTGTAAAGCTACATTGTTTTCGTTTGGATTACAAAAATTAGTAGCCAGACTTGACCAAGTGTTTGTGGGGAGACATTCAAAAGGGGATTCAAACATTATTAGGATGTTATTCGAAGCTGAAAACCCCCTATGTAATTACGGGGGTGGATTTTGGAGGACTTTGGAATGTCAGCAAGTGATGTTTACTTTATAGGCATTAAAGAGCAGTAGGTGATGCATAAGTTTGTATCCTAGTGAACATGAACTTCTAGGAACTTACTCGGGGGTTGTGGTATTGAGGGTAAACCAGGGTGGAGAAAGACTGTCAGAAAGGCTGTGGGCAGGTTCAGGAGCCCTCAGCAAATGGTAAGTTCCCGGGCGAGGGTTTCTTGGCCCCTTGGGCTGGTGAGTTATGCCATTCACAGTGGAGCTCTCCATTGATGGTTTTTGTTTCTGATGGCAGAGGATTCGATGTAGGATCAAAAACAAATGACAAAGGGACAGGTGCCAGCAACCCTCTTTGGCGATAACATTGTCAGTCCCCGCCTCGCACCCTGCCCTGCCCCACCCGCAATGGTGTCATAGGAACTGAGCTCATGGCTTACTTTGAAAGGGTTATAAATTCTCAGAATGTTAACACATCC
This sequence comes from Myotis brandtii, assembly GCF_000412655.1. Taxonomy (NCBI): domain Eukaryota; kingdom Metazoa; phylum Chordata; class Mammalia; order Chiroptera; family Vespertilionidae; genus Myotis; species Myotis brandtii. The sequence continues at coordinate 1,419,308 of NW_005371930.1, read as the reverse complement.
ATATTAATTACAGTTTGAGCTTTTAAATGATGTCCTATTTTAGCAATGTGTAATTTGGGGTAATTAAATGTTCAATCTTGGGAAATGTATTTATACCAATGTCTGTAGCCTAAACAAGAGGACTTATGCTATGAACTTATAACCAACATCTTTTTTTTTTAAAATATATTTTATTGATTTTTTACAGAGAGGAAGGGAGAAAGATAGAGAGTTAGAAACATCGATGAGAGAGGAACATCGATCAGCTGCCTCCTGCACATCTCCTACTGGGGATATGCCCACAACCAAGGTACATGCCCTTGACCGGAATCGAACCTGGGACCTTTCAGTCCGCAGGCTGACGCTCTATCCACTGAGCCAAACCGGTTTCGGCTATAACCAGCATCTTATTAAAATTCCTACCTAAGCATGAACTTCACTGGATCATCTTGAAGAGAATTTTAAATTTAAAATGTTTTGTCTGTAGCAAGGCTGTAAGTATAATTTGCATAGAATAAGTTAGTTAAGCACTTCTTGATTATGTGTAGTGCTTAAAATTTCAGTTTTAAACAATCAGTTGAGGTTGCATATAACTTCCTTTCAAATAGAGTTGGTTTAGTGTTCAGAAGACCTACCCTGCTTCCTCGAGTAATCCTATATTGGATTTGAAACAGTGGGAACCTAAGAACACCTTTGTAAAGTCCCGTTAAAGCCGTTCCCAGGGGAATGTTTCCTGTCTCATTTCATGCTAGAGTGAATTTTGAAAATTCTTTGTAAGCGTGAACTCTTGGTCTAGAAAAGCAAATCTTCTAATCTTTTTACTTTTAGCTTCGGGAAAATGGCCAAAAGAATTGCTGAGAAGGAACTGACAGATAGGAATTGGGATCAAGAAGACGAAGCCGAAGAGGTAAAAAGTAGTTTTCCTAAGAGTGATTTCGTACTGCTTCTCAATTTAAACTGGGTTCCTCATGAAGACTGGTAAAATGAAAAGGCTTTTTAAGACCATCCTGCACGGGAAACAGTGTGGTTTCTAGTGACCTGTACTTGATAGAGACATTTATTTACATTTGGGTGTGCCTTTCCACCAGCACCTAGTTCCTGAATATTGGGCTCCCTTGTAGAAGCACCTTCCTCCTGAATCTCATACACTTGCAGCATTCTGAGCCCGTGGTTTTAATCACAGCTGAAGGATGAGTACATGATCGAGTCACGAACTTAGCGCAGTGCCACGCTCAGACTTGACAAGTGTACACCACCACCATCTTGGTCTGCCATCCCTGTCGTTTTAGATTCAGATGGTTGAGTTTCCCTCCCTCACTCTAATCTTCTCAGAGCCCAGCTTCATTTCTCATTCTTACAGATCTGAGATGCTCCCCCCCTCCCCCCAACAATGGCATTAATGGAAATAGAGTTTATATTGGCCTAGTTTCTTTCCTAACAAAATCAGAATGGCCTTCCCTGAGGAAATCTTTTCGTTTTTTGGGTGCTTCATCAGCAGTGTGGGACACCCAGGCCGGTTCACCGAGGAAGCCTGCACCCAAGCTAAGAGGATAGTGTCAAGTAAAATAAAATAAAATAAAGAATCTGCAAGTGTCTTCAAGCTTATTCTTAGACTGGAGGCCCGATGCACGAAAATTGGTGCAAGAGTACACCTTTCTTCCCTCAGCTGCTGGCACCAGCTTCCCTCCGGCACCCGGGCCCGGGCTGGCTTCCCTTGGGCCGCCCCCAGTCACCCGGGACCCAGCTGGCTTCCCTCCGTCCCCAGCTTTGTTAGGAAGGGCATGCAGAATGACGTCCGGAATGACGTAGGTCTAGTTAGCATATTACCCTTTTATTATTATAAATGACTATCTTCTTTCTGAGTCTATATCCTAGTATCAATATTTTTCCTTTACAAATGTTTGCACCAATATGGTTAGGAAAGTCAAAATCACAAGCATGTTAATATTTTAACAAGGCTTTTAACATTTCTAGCTGCCGTCATGCTTTTTTGCCAAGACTTGGGTAACTGCATTTTTTCCCAAGTCTTACAGACAGCTACATTCTGAGCCCAGTAAGATTTAGACTACCATATAAAGATTGCTTTGACATTAAAATACTTCAGGAATGAAAGAACTCCCGTTTGGATAGTTGCTAATGAATGAATGTGGAAAGACAGTTACATTTGGGCAAATGCAACTAAATGATCCCTTCTGTGGCTGCAGAGATCTCTTTGACATTTCCTGAATAGCTGGGGACGGAGGTTTTTACAGGGAATACTGCCGCCAGCCGTACGGGGAACAGCGGGCATGGCCAAGCCGGCCTCGGCACGCTCCTCGCTGTGGGCCTAGTGCTTGGGGGTCAGCAGCAGTCACCCAGAGTCCCAGTGCTCCGTGGTCTCTGGATGAAGGGCAGATGGGCAGAGCTCTTTGTCAAAGGAAGAAGTATGTGTTTCATAAATACAGTTTTACTTTTGAAAACGGTAGTAGTGAGAGACTAGATTTGGGCACCTGGGTTTCAGAACTGGTTCCACTCCCAGCGGTTCATGATCTTTAAGGTATCTTCCAGCTTAAGTTTGATTAATACCTTTGAAATATTTGAAAGCTGTGCTAAGTAGTTTTGCACCATAGTTTTGGTGGCCTTAGCCTTGTCAGACTTTCGTGCACGCACTCCTCTCTCTCTGATTCCAATCTCGGATTTGTAGGCTCCAGAAGACTGGTGGTTCACCTGACTAGCATTGGAATTCACCAAGAGAGAGCACGGATATGAATTTTAATGTGCCCTCTCTATAATTTGTATTACGAGGATTAACAGTACTTTGAAAACTAGCAGATAATAGATGAGTTTGCCTGGTCTAGCTTTTTCATTCAGCATTTTATCTCCATTTTGGCCTTATCTTACTGCTGTTTAATTTGTGCGCTCCTGCAGGTGGGCACATTCTCAGTGGCCAGTGACGAAGTCTTGAAGAACAGAGCCATAAAGAAAGCAAAGCGTAGAAATGTTGGATGTGAAGTGAGTGTTTTCTACAGCTTTCTATGGGGTAGGGGGTGGGGGCGGGGGGCAGTCAGATCGGTCAGTGCTCATTAAAGTGCTTTCTCCACTTGGGAAAGCGCTTGGTGTAGAACAGTGGTCGCCAGCCTTTCGGCCCTCATGGGCCACCGGTTGGCGACCGCTGGTGTAGAACATACAGAACATTGAGCACAGGGCGGGTGTGCTTACAGGGAGCTCCCAGCTGCGGAAGCGATACAGATGCAGAGAAAATAGAGTTGAGTGCCAGTGTGGAGGAGGAAATGAGGACAGCAACACGGAAGACCAGAGAAGTGTGTGTCAGTAGCAGTGAGGAAGGAAAAGAAGGAATTCTCAGTCTCCCTACTGCCTGGGGTCGAGGTGTGGGTTGGAGGAGTCCTTTAACCGCAACAGCCTTTCCCGTGTCCACTGTGTCTCGCATTAAAATGCTTCCTTCCTGTGCTCGGAAGATCAAGGAGGAGCTGTATGTAGCTCAGAAACTGCAATCACGTGGTCAGGGTTCAGCAGTCACTCCACCTTTTCCCCGGGACTGTGCTCAGCCCTCATGCATTCCAGGCCTGGGCCTCTGGGTCAGGCAGGGGGACGGTTCGAACACTCCGGTGGCAGCTGCAGGAGAAGCTGTGCCTCTGCGGCCTGTTCGGTCCACGTTCTTTCCTCGTTTCCTCTCCTTCTTTAGACTGGTGTTTAGTTGGCTGTAGGCGATCAGCGAGGTGATGGTTGATGGGGAAAGGGCCAACCTCACTAGGAAGGAAATGATGGTGTTCGTTTTGGAAATGGCCTTAAGGGTGGTGTGGAGAGCTCTACAAGCCACTAGTAGACTGGTGGCTTCTCGGAGCAGGAGTGGAGCGAGAGGGAGAGGCAGGAGGAATCAGCCGTCCGGAGGCTGACGCCGCGGGGGTGAGAAGAGCTCATGAGGAGGACGGAGCTCTGGTTTGCACAGCTGTCATGAGTAAAATCGCTCCTGTCCTGTTTCTGCTCTTGCCAGCAGTTTTCCTGTAGTGGATGGAGGTTGCATGATTTAGCCAAGGTAATACTGCCCCTCACTCGCCTACCGGTTATAACAATTACAGTTATCTCTGCTCTTTCTTTCTATTTCAGTCTGATGGTGGCGGGGCCTTCAAAGGCTTTAAAGGGCTGGTGGCACCTTCTGGAGGAGGAGGCTTTTCTGGATTCGGTGCTTGTGTTGGAGGGAAGCCTTTGGAAGGACTGTCCAATGGAAACAGCATGGCAGGTGCCCCGCCCTTCTCCAGTGCGAGAGCTGCCACCGAGACCAAGGTGGCCTTTGGTAAGTAGGTCCCCCGCTCACTCACTCACATCTGTGTAAAGATAACCATGAAAATCACTTCGCAGAGATGTTTTTCTTGTACTTACCCTGGGTCCTGGAACTACCTGAGCAAGAACAGTCGTAATGAAACACACAGAAATGAGGGAAATGTTGGCTATTTGCGTTCTGAGTAGAGAATGAGCTTTTGAGCCAAAATAGAACTAGGTTCTGTTTTCAGCTCTGTGCCCTTGGTGAAGTTCCTGAACCTCTGAGCCTCCAGATCTTTGTGAAATGAGAATGAGTGATGAGAACTGACCTAAGGGTCAAAGGAGGAGAGGAAGCTCTTAGTGGGCCTCTGTAAAGGCCTGTCTCCCCAGGCCTTCGTTAATACGTGTACCGAAGACTGTGTGTATGGCACACACCTTCCCGAAACTTGGGGGTCCTCCCCTCTAGATTTAGGATGTGTTGGTTGCCTGATCTTGTTTTGAGGGAATTAGTCAAGATCTCGGGATTAGCAATAGAGAATAAGATCATGGATGAAAATCTTGAGTTCTTGGAAAAGAGCCCCACTCGTTGGATTGTTTTGGGGATTAAGTTTTGTACTCAGGGTATTTTGACAGTTCTGGGTAAAATGGGCATCTTTTTGAAGGAAAAGATTATTTTAAAATTACTGATGCGAGCATATAATAGGTACTGTTCCTGTGTAGAGTTTGATTTGATTTTTGTGGTAACCAGATCCTAAATGTTAGATGTGCACATACTTGAACTGTCACAAAAATGGGATGCAATAAAGGCAGAAAATGCGAAGAGCGATACAGAAATCTAGATGATTTAGACAAATCGCCTTCTTAGTAAATCTTAAAGCTTGACTTTCCCTTAGGATCTGTTGCTGCAAATGGCCCCGCCTCCTTGGTTGATAATAAGATTTCAAACCCCAAAAGGAATGGTGACAGTCAGTCCTCTGGTCTTTCCTCGAGCACCACTCACCAAGGGAACGCCTACCACAAGCAGCTGGCGGCCTTGAACTGTTGTGTGCGGGACTGGATCGTGAAGCATGTGAACGCGAACCCGCTGTGCGACCTGACGCCTGTCTTTAAGGACTATGAGAACTACTTAGCGGGCATTGAGCAGCAGCTTGGTGACAGCGGAAGCAGCGGCTCTGAAAGGAAACCTAGCAAAACGTCACTCGACTCACAGTCTCCCTCCCTATTTGGTTCAACAAAGTCACAGCAAGAGTCAACATTTTTGTTTCATGGGGATAAAACTGAGGGCACCTCTGAAAAGAAGACAGAGGCTGTGCCTGAGAAAAAGGGGGACCCGTCACTGGGAGCGACAAGTGCCTCGTTTAATTTCGGCAAGAAAATTGATGGTTCTGTTTTGGGCTCCTTAAACTCTGGCCCCCTGGCTGGGTTTTCATTTCCTTCTGGAAACTCCAGTTTATTTGGCAAAGACATTACCCAGAGTAAGCCCGTTCCTTCGCCGTTCTCCGTTACAGCACCGGAGAGCCAGGCCGGGGGCGGCAGTGCCGGCTGCGAAGGTGAGTGGGATGTTTACCCTTCAGTCCGGTTGTGTCTGTGGAGGTTTGTGTTTAGTGGAAGCAGAGACGTGCCGCCATCATTTCCGAGCCGCGTGATCCAGGACAGGTTGGTGAGCCTCGGAGTCTCCGCTTCCTTATTTGCAAAATGGTGTAAAGTCTGTGTTGTAGGTGATAGATCCTCCCTTCCCCCAACTGGTGGGCTGAGTATGACATAACCTGCAGCCGGGAAATACCTGAGTGACACCATGTACCTTATATGGACTATACATTGAACCACCAATCCACACCTGCCCAATACCCTAAGCCAGCGGTTCTCAACCTGTGGGTCGAGACCCCTTTGGGGGTCGAACGACCCTTTCACAGGGGTCGCCCATCGGAAAACACATATATAATTACATATTGTTTTTGTGATTAATCACTATGCTTTAATAAATGTTCAATTTGTAACAATGAAAATACATCCTGCATATCAGGTATTTACATTACAATTCATAACAGTAGCAA
>NW_005371930.1:1412149-1412934 GCF_000412655.1 Myotis brandtii | reverse complement strand
CGGCGTTAGGAAGGCTGAGAACCACTGCCCTAAGCCCTTGTTCCTATAAGGACCATACATTAAGCCACCAATCAGCGCGCACCGAGTACACTCAGCCCCCATTCCTTCCCATCCTCCCCTCAAAAGGCGTGCCCACCTCTGCACGGGTTGCTGTTCTCCCCTTTCGAGACAGCCCGGCAGGTCTCTTTCCCTTAATAAAGCCTGTAATCCTGGTTTTCCTTGTTTTCGGCTCCCGACTGGTCTCTCAGTAGGGTTATTGTGAGGATTAAGGATATAAAGATTAAGAATATGAGATTTTCTGGCACAGTGATTTTGAAAAGTATCAAATACATGGCTTGTATGTAAAGAATTAAGTGAATTAGCGTTTGAAAAATTGTATTTTATTGAGAGTTTATCATGAATATCCACTGAATTGTTTGTATTTACGAGATTTGGTTATAAGTCAAGTCACATAGCAAAGCAGGGCTGTAAATTTAACAGGGAGACTTCATAAGTCAGGGGAACAAATGAACGAAGTCTCTCCAAGACATGTCTGGGTTGCACCGCCTTCCAGGACTTCTGCTGTGTGTGGTGTCTGCCCCTTTTTGTCCACAGTTCATTGTTTGAGCACCAGAATTGTTTCTCTTAGAGTCGCTTTTTAAGTTGCTTTTTAGTTTAGGGAGTTTTATGGGAATGCCTTTCTCTTTAAGAGGATGGGCATTTGCCTCTGTTGCCCTGTCTTTGATCTCCCCTGTGTTGGGGCTGGAGTGAAAGGAAGTGCTGTTCTGGCTCCTGCAGGGTCGGGG
>NW_005371930.1:1408245-1412059 GCF_000412655.1 Myotis brandtii | reverse complement strand
GCATGTGATTCAGACAAAGCTCAAGTTACTTACACTTGGCTTTGGAGTGATTTCTCTGACAACGTTGCTTATTTTTCCCTCTGGTTGATGATGTTTGTTCCTTGGCATGATGCAGGTGTGGTCACAGGGACATTTGGGGGTGAAAGTGTCAGAAGCATATCTGAGATTTTAATGTTCCAGTGCTGATCTGAGTATATTCATAAGTGTTTATTACCTGTCTGTGTGCCCAAGGCTTCACATATCAGAATTGGAAGGAAAGTTTTATTGATCAGGAAGGTGCCAACTGAGAAGATGGGAGACTCAACCTCAAATCCATCTTAAGTACAAAATTCAGGCTTTTTTATGTGAAGGGAAGGGGAAGAGGGAGGGGCAAGAGTGATGGACCCCAGGCCACAGGGGTCGGAGGAAGACTGCTTCCTCTGTTGACCCTAGTTGATGTGAGTCTGCCAAGAGGTTCCTGCAGATCTTTGATAACCAGTGTGTGCTTCCCGCGTCTCCCGGGAGAGGCACTTCCTGGTCCGGGGCAAGCAGAACTCTAAGGATCCGCTGTCTGTGTAAGAAGGCGTTGGCCTGCAGCCTCTGGGAACAGCAGGTTGGACAGGGGAGTCAGAGGCCCAGCACTTCACTCTGTCACCTGTTTGATTTTTTTTTTTCTGTAAAAGTTTGTGTATGCACTGCATCATAAGCAAGGACATTTTTTCATTCCAGGGCTTTCTACAAATTGACAGTTGCTTTAGACTAGAGAAGTATGTTCCCATTAAAAATTGTTCTCGTTTTTCACAAAATAATAAAAACCCAGTGGATGCACACACACACAATTTAATATCAGCTTACGTGGAATTTTAGGTGAAAGGGGCGGGGGGGTAGGTAACAAACTTCCTTTATCACATTTTTAAGCTCTTGATTTGAATCTTACTGAGTTCGTGTTGTTTTTATAAAAGGTGGAGATGAAGAAGAAAATGATGAGCCGCCCAAAGTAGTAGTTACTGAGGTCAAAGAAGAAGATGCTTTTTACTCCAAAAAGTAAGTAAGAGTCGGAGCCGAGGAATCCACTTGGCGAAGGTTTTCAGAGACGTGAACGGAGGCTTCTGACATTGTCTTCTGACGTTGTCCCAGAATTTACTGTGCCAGCTGTGCCCACTCCTTGAACTGGAGCGAGGAAGAATTCTCGGCCCGTTTATTTAAAAACAAACAGGTTCTAGACAATTTCTCTGGGCACAGCCTTCTCTCCTGCCGACCCAGCCCTTCTGCTTCAACGTGCTGTAGAGAGGGCCTTCGCTTTGCCCTTCCTGCCCCTCTGGGCTACTTCCTCTCCCCTTTCTCTCCTCCCTGCCCCTCCCCTCCTCCATCCCCCACCAGGAAGTCACCGTCACTGACGGGGGTTCAGTGCTACTTCTGCTCTCTGATCCGTCCTGGAGACTGGCTGGCCTTCACGGATTCTCTCGGTCTGCCCAGCCCCTTCCGTGAAGGCTGTGTGAACACTGTCTTCCCTGCTGTCGGGGCTGCTTTGTTTTTAAATTTATTGGGGGTGACATTGGTTAATAGAATTATAGAGGTGTCAGTGACACTGTGACACCTCGTCTGTGAATTGCACCGCGTTCACCACCCAAAGTCCCACGCCTCCGTCACCGCATATTCGACCTGCTTTTGCTTTGACATGAAAGCTGCAGCTTTTAGAAGAAAGCAGAAGGGGGTTTTGAGTTAACTCTCAACAAAATGAAATTAGTACTTTTAAGAGATATTTACTGAAAAATATTTTTGCCATTTTAGAAGCTTCCCTAGAGGTATTTTTCTAATAGAAAAAGTTCAGCCTAATGAGTCAGCATTTTCATAACAAAAAATCACCATGTCCTCTGAGATTCCCAAGTGTTAACTACTGCTGAGAACTTTTAAAAGAGGCAACAATTCCTTTAGCCTGTTTTTAAGATTAATTTACACAGATGACTGAAAGGCGTCGTCAGTTTTTTTCCTAATCTGAGCAAATCAGAGGAGCAGTGGTTTTGGTTTGTTTATTGATAACCTAAGGCGCTGTGTGACACAGACTTCTAGGAGATGTTTTACTGCGTTGTCATTAGTTAGGGAGATAAAAAAATTGTTGGAGTCCTGAAAAGAATTCAGAAATAAGAAAGGAAAAAAGGGGAGGGCTGTGGGCAGTGTTTGTTCTGTTTTGCTGTTGTTTTCTTTTTTTAAGTTAATCCTCACCGGAGGATATTTTTCCATTGATTTTTAGAGAGAATAGATGGGAGGGGAGAGACAGAGAGAGAAACATCAATGTGAGAGAGAGACATATTGATTGGTTGCCTCCCACGCTCACCCTGACCAGGGCTGGGATCAAGCCTGCAACCTGGGACCCTTCAGTCCATGGGCTGATGCTCTATCCACTGAGCCAAACCAGTCAGGGCTTTTCTCTATTTGTTCTTGTCCTTGGAAGACCAGATGGCCGTGATTTTGATTGTCTTGAGAAAGGGTAGTTTCAGAAAGTTATGTAATAATTTGGGGAAATAGTGGGAAGGTTCTCGAATATCTAACCAGGCTCCTGTCTGGCTCGTGCCCAGGCTCAGTCGGGGTCCACAGAAGACGGGCCTTGAAGCTTCCTCTGCTCATTCAGTAGAGATTGCCCACACAAGTATGAATAGCGGTTGTTAGAAACAGACCTGATTTGTCATTGTTTGTCTGACTGGACCTGTTGTTTTTCTCCGTAGGTGTAAACTTTTTTACAAGAAAGACAATGAATTTAAAGAGAAGGGTGTAGGTACTCTGCATTTAAAACCTACAGCGAATCAGAAGACACAGCTGTTGGTGCGGGCAGACACCAACTTAGGTGGGTGCCCTTTCTCCCAGGCGGCACCGCATCGGCACCGTCCAGTGGCCCCGTGTAGAAGCCCTGTACTTGCTCGGCTCAGTCTTTGGGATTTTCAAGTCCATTGATGTGGGGTTGGGAACAGAGGAGACCGTTCAGGCCAAATTCATCCTGGACTTAGCGGTTCTTGCAGATTGATTTGAGTCCTGGGGGATAGTGTGTAAGAACATGCACTGCTAAAAGCTATAGCACAGCGGTTCTCAACCTGTGGGTCGCGACCCCTTTGGGGGTCGAACGACCCTTTCACAGGGGTCGCCTAAGACCATCGGAAAACACATATATAATTACATATTGTTTTTGTGATTAATCACTATGCTTTAATAAATGTTTAATTTGTAACAATGAAAATACACCCTGCATATCAGATATTTACATGACAATTTATAACAGTAGCAAAATTGCAGTTATGAAGTAGCAACAAAACTAATTTTATGGTTGGGGGTCACCACAACATGAGGAACTGTATTAAAGGGTCGCGCATTAGGAAGGTTGAGAACCACTGCTAGAGCAAGACCTTAACAAAATGGTCTGCATGCTCCTTTGTGTTAGAGACGTGACTAAAAAGCTGGAGGTGAATTGGATGGTTTAATGATAGACACACAAGGGGAATCAATCATTTAAAGGAATCCTCTTATGTAGCAAATAATCGTTAATGCACTCCCCTTAGCCCACCCTCCAGCTGGGCCCTTAGAACAGTCCATGGAAAGGGGGGTTTGGGAGGGGCCTGCGGTCTAAGCGGCAGCGGCGGCCCCAGGCGGGTTGGAGGAGGCCTCCGCCAGCCTTTCTCTTCCTGTGAGCCGGGCTGTGGGTGGGGCCTGGCAGTTCTCCACTCCCCAGGGAGCCGGCCCCGGGGACGCGTTTCTTCGCTGACCGCTGTCTGTTCCGATGACTTAGTGAGCTCGGGGCAGGCCAGTGTGCCCGTCCTCCAGTGCGACAGTGCACGGCCGGCGGGAT
>NW_005371930.1:1387660-1407966 GCF_000412655.1 Myotis brandtii | reverse complement strand
GTCAGGCAGAGCCAGTCCTGCCGGTGGCCTCAGGGTCCTCTCGGGACACCCTGCTGGCCTCGGTCAGGACCGGGCCCGTTTCTGTGACATTCCCGTGGCCCCGTTTTCAGTCCGTGGAGTGCAAGGGGGCTGCATGTTTCATGTTCAGCGCCTGAGAGCTCTGGTTTCATGGGGCTGCAGTTTGTATGATTTGGGTCGTTTTGTTTCCTTAAATGCAGGCAACATATTGCTGAACGTCCTGATCCCACCCAACATGCCGTGCACCCGGACCGGGAAGAACAACGTGCTCATCGTCTGCGTGCCCAACCCCCCGGTGGACGAGAAGAACGCCGCCGCCCCCGTGACCATGCTGATCCGGGTCAAAACCGGCGAGGACGCGGACGAGCTGCACCGAGTCCTCCTGGGGAAGAAGGACGCCTAGCCCCGCCCCCCTTAGTCAGGTTTCTTCTTCCGTTGACGTTCTGAGAACTTTTAGGTAACTTACAGCCTGTGAGCAAGATTAATATGGCCAATAAACCTTTAATGTTTAGTGTTAAGAACTGTCTAATGTGTAAACTACATTTGAAAGAAATTTTGGTATTTTTAATGTTCATTTATTAAATTAACCACAAGTGATTTCTTAATGGACTGAAATCAGGGTAGTGATCGGATTTCCCAAAGCTTTTCCCACCCGTGGGTTTGGGCGAGGCTCCTGAGGGTGGGTGTCCAGAGGAGCCTGGCCCTACCCTCCCGCCTAGTGGGCGAGGCTGGGCCGTGGGGACAGCGCCCCTCCCAGGTGAAGCGCTGCCCTGCTGGCGGGGGTGTGCTTGCTTTAAGTGTTCTTCTAAAGCTGCAGCGCGGGTCCTGAAGGGCACCCTCTGCCGGGCCGCTCAGCAGACGTGGCCTTGCCCCTGCAGGCTGCTGGGCAGGACCCAGAACTGCTTTTCTTTTTACAGGAAACAAGGACTCGTTCTTTAGTTGTGGAGTGTGATTCACGAGGTGCTGTTACTTCTGTGTCCCCTCATGACACATGGTTAAGGGGGGTTGCCAGGGATGAGATTTAAAAGCACAAATTTGGTCGCTTATACTTTGTAAATCATCCTACAGCAGAAAGTGAATGTGCTTGGACCACGCGAGCCCTGTGGGTCTACAACTACCTACTGCTTAAGCCCTAGGAGCTTTTATTAGGCACGAGCCTTGTGAATCCACCAGGAAAGGGAGGGGAGAGCGTGTGTGTAAATGTTGCCTTTACCTTGGACGCCGGGATGTTCCCTATTCCCATCAAGTTCCAGTTCCTTTCTGAGTGAGGTTGTTCAGGGTGCCCCCGGGGAGGGGAGTGGCGTGGGCACAGGCGTGCCGCGCTGCTTCCCCACGGCTGTCGGTAGCTCACGCCAGCTTCCCTCAGACAGCACGTGAGAGACGGGCTTTGTAGGTGGACACGCCCGTGTTCCTGACTCAGCGCCAGCGCTGGCATCAGGCGAACTTTTTTAAGGCTCAGTTGGTGCCTGAGGGCTCACACTATGTTCTGACCTTCAGCACATCTTCTGACTTAGAAAAGAGGAGTCAAATAATTGTAGATAGTGTAGTTGTTTTTTTAAAAAAACAAGCTACAATTTTTAGATGTAAAGGGGGCAGGGAAACGTGATCAAATATAATAAATATTGGAGGCCAGGTGGCTTGACCAATGTTTGCCATGAGATTCCTGCACTGCTCTGTTTGTTAACTGCACGGGCGCGTCGGCCAGGGTGACGGGATGAATGCGCAGACAGGCGTGCTTGCTGTGATGGATGTGGGCCAGCTCGTCTCCTGCGACCCAGGCAGAAGCAACAGTGGTTTTTGCATTTACTGCTTAGAATTGAGATTACTCATGTGCTCTGGTTACAGATGATTGCTAATAAACAAGCTGTTTATTATTGATGCTGTAACAGTCGTCCTGCCCCTGCCCCTGCCCCTGGCCTGGGCACATAGGGTTCTCTGTGTATCCAGCTGTCAGACGGATGAGGAAGTACAGGGAGCGCACATCGATCTGTTACAGCCTGGCCACACGTGCTCCGGGCCCCGCCCGGAACAGCGGAGTCAGCAGGGAACTGGTGGTCACGGTGCATCGTTGTTAGCTTTTTTTTTTTTTTTTTTAAGTTTGGATCATAATTTTAATCGTTGTTAGCTTTTGTGTGACTGGCGAGATGCGCAACAGAAGGGGCACGGGAACACCTGTGAAGGTGGTTGGCCTACGTCTTTCAAACCAGTGATGGCTATGTGTGCTTCTCTCCTAACATTCCCAGCAAATTCTTGCTGCTAAGACTCACTGTTAAAGTGAAAATTACAGGGAAAAATGTGATGTGTGTACCATAACTCAAAATGTGATATTTTCTTACAATTCTCACGCTTTAGGAACTTGTTGGTCTCCACTTGAAACAGGTGCTGGGTACCGGCGCCTGGGAACGTGCGGATTTCACTGTAACCCGACCTCCTGGCGTGTGGCCTGGGAGGCTGCCTTTCCTCCCCATTGCGGGACAGCTACACCCTCCCCGTGCGGTCATGCTCATCTTTAACAAAGTGTTAGAAATGAGTCTTTAAAATGTTTAAATGTGGACTGAAATTTTCATTTTTGGTTTAAGAACCTATAAAGTGTATTATGTATGTGGCCTACAGTTAGTGTGTGTATCTTTCGTTCTGAATCAGGTATTGTTGCATCTTGACAAATGCTGAGCATCCCAGCGGCCTTTTCCACACGGGTGTGTCCTTCTCAGCCTTTTGAGCCTCCCCAGTAGGCGAAACACCGCTGTGGGCTCCTTCATTGTTAGACTTACAGACGGAAGATGTGTGTCCAGGTGTTTTTTAATTTCAGAGAGAGGAAGGGAGAGGGAGAGAGATAGGAACATCAATGATAATAGAAAATCATTGATTTAGTATCAAGCCCAAAACCCAGGCACATGCCCTGACCAGCAAAAATACTGTGATCTCTTGGTTCATGGGTCCACATGCAACCACTGAGCCACACCGGCCAGGAGCATCCAGGCTTTAAAGAAGTTTAGGTTGTGTTTCCTGGGAAGAACGAGTCCGACTGTTTAGGAACTGGTTTTCTTTAAAAGGATGGCCGTTTAACAACTTTACTCTAGATCCTATTTTTGATGCGCTGCATGCCAGAATACCTACCTACTATCGCATCTTGCTCTTAGTTCGGACCAGTGCTCACTGAGAAAGATGGGGGGGTGTTTGGGGGCATCTGTCAGTCACTCTGGAACAGCCCACATGCAAGCGCAGTGCACTCGAGGCTTCGTACACCAAGCGGCTCCCTCCCAGCCCCCGTGTCTCCTTCTGAAAGTGAGAAATGGACAAGCTCTCCAGGAGACACGGGGTTGTCCTGTGCTGCCCGCAGGGACAGGGAACCTCTTGGCAAACTGGTCTCAGCCCCGCGCTGAGCACAAGGCGCTGGGAAGTACTTGGCCTTGGACAGGAGCCTCTCCCAGATGAAAGCTTCCTTCTTAGCAATCAGGTGGATACATTGTTTGCTTTCTATTTTAAGTAGGAAACGTTTTTAAATACTTGAATTGTCGGCCCATGTAATCCGTTTGTGTTAGTTTTTGAATGATCCCATTGAGGACTTGTAACAATCCACGAAATGTGAATAAATGGAGAGGAAACAACATCCGTGTTTGACATTCCATGTTCCTTCTCGACGCACCTGGCACTAATACAGGGCACGAGAGCAGAGGGGTCTGCAGCGCGGGGTGGGGGGTGGCGCGGTGCTGCTGCAGAGCTGGGGGGGCCTGCAGAGCCCCACCCAGAACCTCCTGCTTGGAGGGAGACGGAAGTTACCAGGCCCGAGGCCACTCCCACGAGGCCTGGAGTAGCTCGGGGGCTGCTATGGGAGCTGTGCCCGGCCTTCTCCGTGCACCTGGTCTGGTCCTCACAGCAGGCCTCCCGCACTTGGCCTGGGTGGGTTTCCAAAGGAACGAGTTCAGGAGCTTCAGTTTCTCGCAGATAAGCCAGTGGAGCGGGGATCCGTCCCAGTCAAAAATCCGAGCTCTTCAGGACATTTTAAAACTAAGGATCAAAATGATCAAGAAAAAGTAATGTTTTGAGTTTATGGAACTGTAGATTTTCAGTGCTTTAGAAAATCACTATTAAGGCATTGACAAGACTGTAGTATTTGGAGTCAGGCTCCTGTCTTTTCCAGCCCCCGGAGTTGCTCAGCACTTGGCCGGCCTGGAGGAGATGTGCCCTGGGAAAGAAAACTGTCAGTGCTTTCCCTGAACTGCAACAGCTCCCGGGGACTGTGCTGGCTCTGGCTCTCGGCTGAGGGCTGGGCAGGACGACGGTCTCTAGTGTGGCCCTGGGTGCTCAGCTGCCCCGAGGGCCTCAGACACCTGGGGACCCAGAGTCAGAGCCGGGCGGGGGCCAGCTTGTCGCCTGTTGATGTAACTCGCATCTATAAAATCCACTGTGTACAGTTCAGCCGTGTTTAGTATATTCACAGAGCTATGCAACCATCACACCAGCTCATTCCAGAATATTCTCTGGGTTTTAATAAGTGGTTCTGATACAGGCTCCGATTTGAGAACCCTGGGCTACATCTGTGCTCCCTCGTGATGTGTTTGAAGATAACCTGTGGCACACCCTTCGGGCACATTCCAGCGGGGGGACTGGCAGAGCTATGGCAGCCCTGGTACAGGTCACATGTGAACTTTGGTGGCTGGCGATTTTGCTTCCCAGGGAAGCCCAGCCCAGGATGAGACAATGGCCCACAGGGTTGGATGCGGCTTGAAGCAGGAGGGGCCACTGGGTTGGTTTCTGGAATTGAATTGTTTACCCAAAATATAATCATTAAAGTTCACTCAACAACCATGGTTATTTCAAACAGAGCAATCTGATGGTTTTATTCAAGTTAGATTCCAAGATGAAAGACCATAACCCACATACAGGGGAGAGAGAACTTGTTAAACCTGTTAGCTCATGTGGAGGCCAAGTTGGGAGGGAATTCAACACAAGGCTGTAGGCAAAAGACAAGACATCCCGTTATCATCCCCGAAACAAAGACCTTCCTTCCTCACACGAGTTTCCCAGGCTCCTGTTGTTTAACAACCAAGCACAGAGTACAATGCGTTTACACATCACCACTTCTGGTCTATATACAATGGCCGTGGGGTTGGATGGGCCATTTCACGTTCCCCCTCCTCCCAGTGTAACATTCCCAAAGGTTTCCCCTCGTCACTGTGTTTTCTAGGCAGGGGCATGACAGTGCTTCCTAGAAGTCCATCTAGGTCAGCATTTACCGAAAGGGATCCAGAGTCGGCGATACATAGCAAAGAGGCCCAGGTAGCTTTCCAGGGAGACTTTCTCCAGCTGAACGTTTTCAGGTGACTGCTTAAAGGGACCTAATTATTTACCGGTTTGATCTGTGTGGCGAGGGCGTCGTTTTAACCCACTGAGCTGCCTCTTCCGTAACCACCGTCTTGTAGTCTGCCCAGGTGATGCCGGTGCACAGTTCCAGCTCAGCTGTTCCTAGCAGTTCCCAGGTGTCACCTGGATGTGCTGCCCTTACTATTTCTAGTGTGTGTGCCTCAGACCCCCTTTTGCTAGTCTAGAACTTTCTGCAGTGTCCTAGGCCTTATGTACACCCAAGGCATAGTGACAGCCTTCGTCTGACCATGGAAAGGGAAAGAGAGCCCCTTGCTGCTTCCATCCATGATGAACTTGCAATAAACAGAGGCTACGGCAGTTAGCGAAACGTGGCCACGTGCTCAACGTCAGCTTGAATAATCGCAGAGCAAGGCAACAGAGAGCTGGTGGCCAAAGACCAGCTTCCACAAGACCAGGGGGCTGGTGCGAGCCCGCCTCCTCCGGGGCTGGTGAGGAGGCGCAGCCGGAAACTTGACAGCACACTCAAGGTTGTCTACTTCCCAGGGCTGAGCGCCGAGGCTGAGACGCAGCTCTTGGATTTAATTTTGCAAACACAGCATCTGACTCAACCACAGCGGCGGCCGACCCCTGGCCGACCCGAGGACAGCCGAGGCCCTGCAGGGGGTGGTTTCTGTCAGTCCCCAGGTCAAAAATGTAGCTTGTGTCAGGACTCCAAACAGTAAGAAATCTTTGGGGGGCAAAAGAAGGTTCAATCACTATGTTACCACATTGCTGTAATAGCTGCATTTCATCTGAAATACCCTCGTAGAGAAAAAAATAACTAGGTACGAGTTCGGTAGAGGAAGACACGGAGAAAAAATAAATGTAATATTCACCATGCAACCAACTTCCAAGAGGAACGCAGCCTCGTGAGCATGGCGTAGACGTAGACGGGCTTCCGCGGGATGCAGACGCCGCTGACCGGAAGCCGCTGACGATCCGACCTGAAGGTGTTCAGTGCGTATCGCCAAGCTGCTTTTGCAGAAATCACTTTAGTTACGGCTTCAAAGTGAAAAATCTCCACAGGTTTCCTTGCGGGTCTCAGCAGAGAACTTGTTCGGAAAGCACAGGAGATACGGATTTACGCCCACATCGCCCCACCTTCTGTGAAGTGAGGCCCAAAGGGCAAGAAGGTGAGGGGCGGCTCCTCCTGCGTCCTACACTCAGCAGGTTTGGGATCTGCTGAGCCCCAGGCGGGACCGCGGCTGTAAGCACTTCCCAGTGTCTGGCTTCCTCCCCTTCTGAGGCTCTACCCGCTGCAGAACTCGGACCGACCCCAGGCCACTCGGTGGTCAAGTGATTTGGCTTCTGCGTGTGGTGCTCCAAGTTCTCCAGGGCCGAGTCAGGGCAGGAGGCTTCTCTCCATGAGGGTCAAGTCCATGCCAAGTCCATAAGGGAAAGGGAAGAGGAAGTGACAGCGCGCACCTTCCTCCACTCCCAGGCCGTCTCCGTCTCCGAGGAGCGGCTGGAACTCCAGCTGCCTGACCAAGAGCACACCTGCTGCCAGGGCGGCCACTGACGCTGCCGAAGGCGAAGGCGGCGCGAGCTCCGGGGCAGGGGCAGCCAGCACTGCACTGCCATGTCTCGGGCTGTGTCCTCCTAGGTGGGTTTTTAAAGGGAAGTTTGTTTTCTGGTTCCAAGACAAGAGAAAGCCTGAGCAGGAAGTCAATGTCATGTCAACAGATACTGGTTCATGAAACTGAATATAAAACTAAATTCTGGCTAAATTGGAAAACTGAACATATATATATATATCCCCAAAATGTATACACATTTCAACAGCTGCTAGCTCATGTTTCTTTTCAGATTTAATCCATTGGAATGAATAATTATTCCAAGTGTGTATACATTTTTGTGAGACAACTTGTATGTATGTATGAAACCTATTAAGTCTCATTAAAAAGCTAGCAGACTTGTAATATGTAAGCCTTTAAAGGATTTTGGCCGATTTAAAACCACCATATTATGACAATGTCAAATAGATTTTTCAAGTCATTAGAATATACCAACTGCATAGGGACTACCCCGTGGAATGTGTTTAATGGAAAAAAATCTTTTATTTCATTCTTAAAATGCCTACTAACTAGCCCCGGTCAGGGTGGCTCAGTTGGCTGGGCATATCCCATGCACTGAAAGGTTGCCAGTTCAATTCCCGGTGAGGGCACATGCCCGGGTTGTGGGCTTGATTAATGTGACACCTAGGTTTCTTCAAAGAAAAACTGGACTTCTGATTCCAAGTCCCATTCAAGAAGTTTACGCACACATTGTCATCCCTGCATAACACACGACAGGCATGTCCCCAGAAAATTAAAGATGGCCTTACAAGTAAAGATGGACCCACACCCAGACCCGCGGGGACAGGTTCTGGTCCTGTCACTTGTGCCTGTTATTGGTTACTGATGCCATTTGTCACTTGGAAAAATCAAACCTCAGCCTCAGCATAACAGCTCACTGCGCAGCCATCAAGCACCTCGGAGCAGGTTTTCAGTCCAGTATCACAGGACCTTTGGGATTTAAAGACGAAGGTCAGCTCCACCAAACATCCGTCCATCTGTCCTGGCAGCGGTGTCAGGGCTCAGTGCGGACTGGGGCGAAGCCGAGGTGGCCTCCTGCCCGCCATGCTTGCGGTCAATCTTGGGCGGTCACTTCACCTCCGGCGGTTTCCTCGTCGGTAAGATGGGACAAGGACACGACATGCAGGTGCTGCCTATGTGTTGGATGCAGAACAGCCAACCGCGGAGTGCTGTTCCCGGGCTGCACACGAGGTGTGAGCTCTTGAAGCCCAGCCGGCACGTGACCCCCCTGCCAGCAAGTGTCTGAGTTCTGTGGCGTCTTCCCGTTACTGCACTGGCCCCCAGCACCCTGCGAGGTCCCCAGGAGCCTGACTCGCCGGCCCAACCAGGAGCGGTGGCCACGCCTTGGAGCTGGGCCGACCACTGGCTTCAGCGGGGAACCTTCTGGGGCTCCCCCCCTGAGGACAAGGGGGACCCTGCCTCCTGCACGTGCTGAACTAGCTCGTCCCCCCACCCCACCCCCGGGAGCTACGTCAGGACCGTTTCTCCCAAGAACCGGGTTCCAGTCTTCAGACCCCAGATGACCAGGAGAGAACGGTCACTGCAGAGCCACCTGGGACCCAAGCTCGGGCTGCGATCGGCGCCTGGAGCCCTGGGCCATGTGGGCTCACTCCGAGGCTCGGCTCGGCTCCCAGCTCTGGCCTGCCCTGACTGCTGCCCTGCCACCCTGCTTCGGAACTCGAAATTGTGCAGAGCGGGGCACCGCTGAGCACAAGCTGGGCGGCAGAGAACGCCAGAATGTTCAAACTCAACCCCATCCAACGTCTTCGGGGTGGGGAGGGGGTGACAAGGACAGGGGAGAGGGAGATTCGCAGCCAGACTCCGACCCCTGACCCCAGTGGTGCAGAATGGCTGGCGATCGCACCCTGACCCAGTTGTGTACTGGAACTTGGAGACGTCAGTGAGGTAGGTGGTATCAGCCCCATTTTACAGGTGGGCAATCTGAGGCAGAATGAAATGCAACAGCTCGCTTTTAATAACAGCGTACAAAATCTAGAGAAAGCCCCATAGTCCCTGTCCCGGAGCCCAGTGCAAACCCTTGGAGCACAGAATGAGAACAGACGGAACAAGCCCCTCAATTCCTTTCCTGCCCCCCAAGGGGGCCTCTAATGCACAGCAGGATCCCTCAGGTATTTCCAGGGACTTCAGACCCAGCCACGAAGCAACAGAGACCGGCGACCGCTCCCAGGGGGCTGGCCAGGCCTCTCCTGCTGAGGGCTCGGCTTTGAGAAGGGCACGTGCGTCCTCACAGGCGGAGATCCTGGCTGGCACCAGGCCACAGGCAAGCCCGGGGCTCCTGTGCCACCCACACCTGACCATACCGGCCGCAAAGAAGCCAATTTTTGCCTCAGTGAGTTGGTCTGAGAAATGGGACCAGCACACTCAGGTAAGGGAGGTAATCTCTAGAAAACCAGAGAGGAAACCCCAGCCCCGCCCGGCCCGAGGAGTATGAGCCTTCCTAGGAACCTGCCAACCCCACCCACCCCATCCCTCCTGTCTGGCCCTGAGCCCTCCCATCCTCAGTCCACGTTCTGGGCTCAGCGCTGAGGCCTGGAGCGGGATGTCTCCGGGTGGAGGTGCGTGGGCGGTGCTCTTTGGCTGGAAGCGAAGGCCATTCTGGCGGGATCAGGGCCTGTCTGCTGAGCTCGAGGCCTTCCTGGAACCGGGTGTGGGGGGACATGTCCCCGCCCAGGGCCACACCATCCAACAGCTGTGCTCCCATCTCCCCAGGGCGCCCCCTTTTGGACCACGCTAGGGAGGACAGACATGTCAGGACCAACGCGGACGCTGAGGTTCATTGGCACGGAACTGCAAAATCGTAAACGCTTCCTTAAGAGGTGCGGACAGTGGGCACGGGGGTGCCCCAGCTGGGCGGTCCCGCCTGCTGTCGAGCGGGACGAGCACCTGGGGTCGGCGGGTCTGGACACACTGGATGTTGCTGCTCCTTCGCTCTCTCGATGGCCTCCTGGCGGCTGTGGTTGTCTTTGGGTGCAGAGGGCTCTCCAGGGACGGGCTGGGTGATGGGGGGTGGGCGCAGGGCAGGAGCAGAGCCAGCGGGGGAGGAGGAAGAGGCACTTCAGTTTGGGCTGGTGTTCATGGAGTCGGCCCTGGCCCAGGGGTGGAGTGGCCCGCCTGGCTCCGGCTCCGGCACTGGGCTGTCACAGAGACCCCGGTGGCGGTGGACAGGTAGGCACTTGGCAGTACTCCCAGGGCCGGGCCGGGGGCTCCGTGTGGGCTCCGCGCACGGCTAGGTCATCAGGATGGGCTTCTGCCGAACTTCCAGGATGTCTGGGGGGAGGTGAGGAAGGACAGGACAAGGAAGTCAGGACGCAAGGCCACGCCACGCAATTCCCAGGATTCCCTCTTCCAGCCTCGCAGGCTGCAGTGCTGGAGGCCCCGTGTCACGGACAGGGACTCGGGGTGGAGCCAGCCCCGTCAGTGGGACAGGGCCGCCTCTCCCAGAGGCCCCGCAGCGAGTGTGAACAGGGTCCTGACTGGGAACGATGGGACGGGGTTGGTCACCCCTGAACTGGCCTCAGGAACCTGGGGCCCGGGAGTCAGGTTGGCTACAAAGCGGTGACGCCCGTTTTCCACAGCAGACGCTACCTGTTAAGATCCGATGCAGCGGCAAGGTGACGTAGGTTAAGTGTGCATAGAGAAGGAAGTTTCCATCCGCTCTGTTCAGCTTCAGCCAGGACCCGACCAGGGACCGCCCCGTGCCAGACAGGGACCGGGACCGCAGGTTGGTGGCGTTGTGCAGATCAGCTGGAGGGCAGGAGGCTGGGTCAGGGGTGACTCCTTCCCGCCCCGCTGGGCCCTCTGCGGGCCCTTTATTACCCTGGCCTTCGACATCTGCCCCCGCCTGCCCTCTGCCCACCCCATCCGTCAGGGCCGCACCCAGCCCTCTAAGCTCCCCCCACCCCCTTCTGTCTGGTCTCCTCCGGGGGGTCATGCACCCCACACACTGCCACTCCTCTGCTTCCCTGTGGCCCTGTCACCGGAACTAGGTGCCACCAGCCTGCAGGAAACGGGGCGAGGCTGGGATGACGCGGCATCGTCACCAGGGAGGCAGGTGGGTGGTTGTTCGTGCTTCCCTACGGGCGTGGGTCTGATCCGAGATGAGGGCACTGCCGAGCTCACAGAGCGGTCAAGGCCAGTGCTGGAGTCTCTGGGTCTGGGGGGCGGGACCACTCAACACCAGCGCCCCAGCTCCCGTCCTGCCGTCCAGCCACTCGTCCAGCAGACACACCTGGCGTTCCTGCCCTGCCGGTGGGGCCGCTGGTCCGAGGGCCACGGTGCAGGACGCACTCACACTTGCACTTGGGGCCTCACCAGCAGGGAGTTGAGCTGGAACTCCCCCGGCTCCTGTTAGCCGGCCCCCCTCCTCGAGTCCATTCTCCACATGGACCGCGGAGTGGGATTCTGAATATTCCAACTGGACCTTGTCGATCCCCGGCTCACAGCCCTCCACTGGCTCCCCAGGCCCCTAGGCTCCATGGCGACATGACTGCCCCTCTGGCTGCACGATTACTGATGGCGGGACCGACACCACGAGGCACAGGTGTGCTGGGAGGGACTGCAACTGTGTGGGCCAGACCCAGGGCCTCTGCGCAGGCAGGCAGGAGGCTGCGGAGGCTGGAGAGCGGGAGGCCTGGACCCCTGCGGACCCCACTAGAGCCGGTGGGAACGTCTGGATACCGCCTGCAGTCACTGGGGCTGGCCTTGCCAAGGCATTAGGGGTGCGTTAAGGAAATGTCTGACCCATATCTCGGGCTAGTTTTCGTTTTCTGCAGGCTAACGCTTAAGTTGATGCATTTGCATGGCCCGCGAATGATGTTACAAATATCCACATGGCCCCGGCAGAAAAAAGGTTCCCCACCCGGTTCTAGAGCAAGGCTGAGTGGCCAAAGACAGCGCAGGGGGTAAAACAGGCCAAGTCACAAAATGCGTGAACAAACCAGAGCCCACTCCCTCGCACGCACTTCCGGCCCCGAGGGGACAATGAGACCATCGGCATCTGCAAGTGCACGGACCCTAACACTGCGCCCGCGCTCGGCCCTCACGTTCTGAACAGACACACTGGAGGGGCGCGCCTCGCGGCAGGCACCTCCCCCCGACAGGCACCCTCTCTAAGAGGAAGGAAGGAATGAGTGAATGAATGAATGAACCGAGAGGCATCAGGGGCCGGTCACCTGCACCATCGTCCTCCCGGAAGAACTCCTCGCTGTCGTTGGCCGAGTGAGACTTCTTCATCTCGGCGATGCGGTTCCGGGGCACCTTCCTCTTGAGGGACGGGGAGAAGAAGGTGGGCCGGTTGTTCCGCTCCGGGGTGGGGGGCGTACTGAAGGAGGTCATCTGGGGACAAAGAGCAGTAGTCACAGAGCGGCCGCCAACCAGCGGGGATCCCAAAGCCACTCACCTGCCCTCAAAGAACCCGACACAGAGCTCCCCCTGGGAGCACTGGCTGAGGAGGGGACTCGGCGGTGGCACCGAGCCCACCCTGCTGCGGGCTACGTGGGCACTAGGACATGGTTTCAGCTCAGGGACCAGCAGGACGGCCTGGTCACCAGCTCTGCCCTCAAACACTGGCAGGAGCTGGGTTAAGTGCCAAGACTGGCTGCTAACGCTGCTCAAGCACCTGCCACAGCACTGAACCCACAGAACTTCCACGAGACAGGACCCGGCACTAACCCCTCGGGCAAGTGAGGACACGAAGGTGGACAGCAACTTTAACTCGTCCAACGTGAACTTCCACATCATCCGGCAGGATGATGGCCAAACGGATTGCAACTCAGGTCTTCCGCCCTCATTTCTTGGCTAACGTGTCCCCATCCCCACCCCCCCAGCATTCTTCCACACACTTGCTATGGCTGAGTGGTCCATGCTTCCGTCCCCTTCTCTCCTCTCTTCTAACCACACTGTTCAGTTCACCAAACATTCTCCACACCCGCTGGGGGCCCAGCGGACGCAGCACTAAGCACAGACAGGCACATGACACTGGTCCCTGCCCTCAAGGAGCTCACAGTCTGCTGGGGGCAACATACTCAAAGATGAACAATAGACTACATGTTGGTTGCTGAGACAGATAAAGAGAGGCACGGAATACAGGGGAGCACAGAGGCAAAAGCCCGAGAAAGCAGGGAAGGCTTCCTGGAGGAGATGCCGCTGGAGCCGGGTCTTGAAGGACGAGTAGGAGTTCGCCAGGTGAAGAAGGGGGGGAAGGGCGTTCCAGGCAGAGGGAACGTGGCCCCTCTCCTCCCTCCTCCCCATGCAAACAAGAATCTGAGGAACAAGATGAGCTGGGACCGAGACTTCCGGAGCCCCGTCAGCCTCTTCATCATGGCTCTGACGTCCACCAAAGTCCCGGCGGCCGCTGGCTCCAGGTGGTCCTCCCACAAGTCAGGGAAGGTTTTAAAAGATAAAAAACAAACACCAGAAACCACAATACACACAGAATCTACATTTGTCATACGCTGGTTACAAATAACCCCCTTGAGGGAGGCCCCCTAGCTCAAGGAGATAGGACAAATAACCCCCTTGAAAAGGAGGGTAAGCAACAGTGAGCCCAGAGGTGGCGGGGGCCTGGAAGGTCCCCAGGAGGTCAGGCCCTGCCACTCACAGCTGTGTGGCCCTGGCAAGTCCCTTCCCTTGACCCCAGGACCACCCTGCTAAGAGAGGCCCCTGCTTGGGATTCTCACCCCTCCTTACAAAAGTACCGTTTATTTTGTTCTGCTTATAAAACACATTCATTGCAGAAGATACACAACAAGGAAAGGTATAAAGACGCTAAAGAAAATGCCCTCTGGCCTCCTGGAGATACGCCTGGTTGTCATCATTAGACAGAATTAAAAGTACGGCAAACACTCTCCCGCACTCAGCACATAGCACGTTATTCACATTCTTAAGAGTCACTTCCCAAGCGGGTCACCAGCAAAGTCACTACAGTGGCTGCTCCCTGGACACCTGCGGGCCAAGCCCTGTGCAGGCGCTTGAGGTGCAGCGGCTCCTCGGAGCCTCCCAACACTGCAGGGAGCCGTGTGTCACCTCATTTCTGGATGAGCGCACTGAGGCTCAGGGAGGAAGAGACTTGCCCCAGGTGGCGAGCAGCAGCGCCCAGACTGCAGCCCAGAGCCTCCCCCAGCCCCTGCCTCCTGCCCACTGCGCTCACATGCCTGTCTCCTTCCAAGACCCCGGGAACCGCTCTGAGCAGCCCCGATACCCAAGCCGGCAGAGCGGCCAGTGGGCTGGGGGGAGACTTCCTCCTCCCTGAGCCCCGCTGAAGGCCGAGTACAGCCGCCGCCGACCTGGGTCCCCACCCCGGGGAAGGATGGTGGCCTGGAAATGGCAGGGCTGCAAGGCTGTGCTGTCACACCAGTCATGCGACCCAGGGTTCCCAGGTCCACGGACAGGAAAGCTCCCTCCTGCCCATGGGGTGCGGGGGGCTGTGCAGCTGCTCACCTGGGAGACACCCGGCGGACAAAGAGCAGAGCTGCTGCTCAGGGAACAGGACGGAGGCCAGCGCCTCACGGTCCCGTCTCTCTCACAGGGAAGGCCTGTCACCCGCCTGCGCTCGCCCAGCAGCTCCACCGAGGCAGGCGCCAGCGCGAGGTAAACAGCCTGGCTGCACGGACAGCTCGGGGAGCAGAAAGGGCTCTGGCCCGGGCACTAACCTGCTGTGTGACCCTGGGCAAGTGACTTGCTCTCTCTGAACCTCGGCCTCCTCACCAGAGAGTGGGGACAATACCTACCTCCCCTGGGGCTGTAAGGATCAGGGAGACGGTGGGAAGCAGAATCAAGGGACAGGAAGCCCTGCCCGAGGGGGCAGTCCTTACCCGCTCGTGCATGGGCGAAGCCGGGCTGGAGTCCTCTTCAGTCCCGCAGGGGGACGTGTCACCAGTGGACACACGGCTGACGGCCATCTCCGCGTGGCCCTTGCCCTGGGGCCCCTTCATGCGCACGAACTCCATGTTGTTGTACTTGTAGAAGCCAAATGACATCTTCTGCGCCATGCGGGCGGCCACGCTCACCTGTGGGCAGGTGGGAAAAGGCTGAGCCAGGCTGGTGGGCAGACAGTCATCCCTCCCGGAGCAGGCGGCCAGCAGGCAGGGCAGTGCTGAACACGTGGGGTCCCCGGCTGACATCCCCCTCACTGCCGGTGACCCTACGCCCAGCAGGCTCAGGGCCCGGCTGGGAACAGAGCTGCAGCCCCAGAACCCGAGCCCGTCCCCACCCCCCCACCAGCACAACCCCCAGGCTCCAAGGACGCGAGCCTCAGGGTGGCGCCCAGCTCTGGAGAGGGCCTCCACCTGGCCCCCCACCAGCACAACCCCCAGGCTCCAAGGAGGCGAGCCTCAGGGTGGCGCCCAGCTCCGGAGAGAGCCTCCACCTGGTTCTTGTCCCTCAGGTGAGTCAGGGCCGGCCCTGGGGGTGTCCTACTGGGAGTGGCCTGGGAAGGTCACACAGCGCTGGCCCTGAGCCACCTTAGTGGGCCTGGGTGCGCAGCTACTCTGAGGGTGGCACGGAGGGGCTGGGCCCGGGCCACCCGCGCTCACCCGGTTGTCGTACACCTTCTTGAGCGCCTCGTAGCGGATGGAGCCCTGGAAGATGACCCCTTGGAACATGTTGGTTTTGTCACTGGCCACCAGCTCCACACAGACCATCTCTCCTTCCCCCACAGTCATGTCGCTGAACACCTGGGGTGGGAGCAAGCGGAGAGAAGACGTCACCACCCACCCCTCACTAGCCCCGAAAACTCCCATTTAGCAGATGAGAACACTGAGGCACAGATGAGAAACCTGTGGCCACCCAGCTCTGCCATCCTCCGCCGACCCAGCGCAGCCTAACTGCGGGGCAGGGGCAGCGTCCAGCAGAGGACGCTTGTGCCTGTGACTCTGGGAGGGAAGGGGAAGGACTCCTGGTCGTCATCACACCTCCAGGCTAAGCAGTTAGGCAGTTAGAGGACTGTCCCCCGCTACGGCCATGGGGGACCAGCCCCACCCTGAACTTCTCAGCTTGTATGCAGGCACAGAGTGACCCCGAGTTTTGAGGCCACACAGACTCGTTCAAATCTCAGCTCCTTGGATGAACGAGTTGTGTGAGCCTCCAGGGCACTTAGCCTCCTGAGCCTAAGGTGCTTCAAGACACCATCAAGCTCTGGCTGGTGTGGCTCAATGGATAGAGCGTCGGCCTGCACACTCAAGGGTCGTGGGTCTGATTCCCGGTCAAGGGCACATCCCTGACCCCAGTCAGGGCACCTGCGGGAAGCAACCAATCTATGTGTCTCTCTCACATGGATTTTTTTTCTCTTTCTCTCTCCCCTTTCCTCCCTCCCTTCTACTCTATCTCAAAAAAAAAAGATACAATCAAATCCAGGAGACCCTGGAAGTCACCCCCCCCTCCTCAGAGGCCTGGGGGGTGGGGGGAACTGGCTGGGCAGGTGCTGTTTCGGTCAGGAGTGGGACACAGCCTGGTTCTTCCCAGCACCTGCTTCCCTGGGCGAGTCACCCTTTGCCCAACCTTAATACAAACGTGTGGCTGGATGACTCCCAAAGCCCTGCCCCTGACCCCCAGGGTCCCAGGCTGGAGCAGGCGGGGTGGAGGCGCTTGTTTAGAGTTTTGTGGCGATACCAACGACCCTCCTGCAGGGCAGCACTGCCGAGGCCTTTAGTGCGGTCTCCCATGCAGGCGCCCCCTTTGACCTCCGACCCTGAGGGTAAGTAGGACAGATGAGCACTGTTTTACAGGTGGGAGAACTGAGGTTCCAAGCTGGGGGCACCCTTGCTCCTCGTCCAACACCAGGAAGAGTGGGGGCCATGTTGGCAGGAGTCCAGACCCGTCTGCTTCTAGCCCTTCCCGCCCTCCACCGCCTTTCTGAGGGGGTGAGGCCGGAGGGAGCGCTGATGGGAGACACACTCACCTCCTCGAAGCTGTCGATCATGAAGAAGATGTTGGGGTAGCTGATCTTAGACTCCTCCCCTTTGCTGTCCATGGGGTGTTTACTAGGGGACGCAAACACTTGCTGAAAGAAAGGAGATTTACGGACGCAGTCAGGCCCACCCTGCACCCAAGTGGAGCGTGTTGTCTAAAACACACCTCTTCAGAACCAACCCAGGGCAGGCAGGGGCTGCGATTCCCGGGCGGAGCTGGCAGCTGGGAGGCCTGGGGCTCTCGGTCGGTGGCTCACCTGGGATTTCTTCTTATGGATGTGGATGTCACCCCCCTCAGAGCGCGTGCACACGGCACATGTCACCATGTAGTCCAGCTGGAAGAGAGCAGGAGGGGGTGCGTGGAGGGCTCGGCTGTCCCTCAGCGCCCACCCACTGCCCTGCTGCTGGAGCCCCGCCCCGCCGGCCCTTACCTTCTGGAGGATGAGGTTCAGGCAGACGCTCTCCTCCCAGTCAATGTCAGGGTCCCCCAAGCCTGGCAGCTTCTTGGAGTCCCGCCGGTACACCTCCACCTCCACCTCCACCTCGGGCTCAGCCTCCGCCAGCTGCGAGCACAGGTCGGAAGGGAGTTGGTGCTTTCTCCCCGGCCACCGCCCGGGGCAGGTGTCAGCACACAGATTCCAGCCTTGCCCTCAGCCTCTGCCGAGATCCTGAGTTCATCAGGAGCTGAGCCTCCCAGGCTGTCACCCTTTCAGAGGGCCTGCCCGAGGGCGGGGATCCCAGCATCCTGTTCCACCCACACTCTGCTCCCCAGCCCACAAGCAGCAGCCCATCAGCCCACCCACCCTCCCCCGCTAGCGCAGGCAGCCCGCAGGTTGCTATGGCGACTGTGGGCTCTGCACGCTGCAGGATGGAAGGGGGGGGGAAGCAGCCTGGGCTTGCCGCAGAGCACAAGCAGTGCGCAGGCGCCCCAGAGAGCCGGCACTGCACCTGCCAAGGGCTTGTCTTTCCATTTTGAATGGTGGGGGCAGGAAGCCACCTGGGAAGCTGCCATCAGGTTTCCCCACATCCCCTCCCCGCCCGCCCTGCACTCCCCAGGCCCATGGGGCCTCCTCAAATTGCTGCCCACCCCCTGCCCTCCAAACACCAAGCCAGACGCGGCAGGGCCCACCCCTCCCGCTTCGCATGTGCCGGTCCCTCCACACAGGTCCTCAGCTCACTGCTGTCCCCTCTGTCCTACAACACTCAGCTGAGGTCACCTCCTCTTTGTGGGCCCCCACCCACTCCCCATCTTCCCACCATCGCAGCTCTGTGTCACTGGCTACGCCCTGTCCCAGCAGACTGGGGGTCCCCAAGGCCAGGGCCAGGGCCAGGGCCAGGGCCAGGGCCAGGTCTGATTCATTTCTGTACACAGCTCTCTGTGCGTGGTCGATGGAACATTCTAGCACATGAACAGCTGGACACATGCTCCCATGGACTCAGGCTCCCTCACCGACCTCAACACCCCCCGATGTTCAGGAGCATTTACACAGGGCTCTGCTCCCTCCTCCACATTCCCCCGCCCTGGACCAGGAGCCTCTCTCCCGCCAGGTGAGAGCTGTCTCTCCCCACTCACTCCCCGCTGGCCTCTCCCGCCCGCCTTCCTACAAGGAGAATCCAGGCGGAGGCAGGTTAAGAACACCCTCCCTGGCGGGTGGAGGCGGCCGGGGAGAGGTCAATGGGGGAAAAAGGAGACTTAAGTAATACTTTAAACAATAAAGAATTTAAATTAAAAAAGATAATAATAATAAAAATGAATGAGATATACAAAACCGAGAAAGCAGAAAACCTGAATGCTAATCTTAGCTTTGCCGCTAATTCAGTTCTTTCATGTGTAAAATGGGGACCTAAGCGATTGGATTGCAAAGGCACATCACCTGGGCCTGATCTCTGTCCTCTCACAGGTTAGTCCAGTGGTCAGCAAACTGCGGCTCGCGAGTCACATGCGGCTCTTTGGCCCCTTGAGTGTGGCCACGAAGTTTCAATCGCACTGTACGTGCGCGCCCGCACGTGGTATTTTGTGGAAGAGCCACACTCAAGGGGCCGCAGTTTGCCGACCACTGGGTTAGTCTATCTCCCAAGGTCCCTTCCAGCTCCAGTAACTAGTAGAATTCTAGTGGTGACGTACGCATGAGGGGACTGGGCGTCACCTCACCATGCAATTTTGGAAACTTTAATCTCTGTTTGGGAACTGGACATTATTCAAGAGCCACAGGCCATATTATAATATTAAATGACCCCCCCACACACACTCACACAACAACACCCTCCCTCACCAGAGCTGGGGCCGCCCCCGCACTGAAATTCCAGAAACAGCTGGGAGTGCCTCAGGGCCCCGCCCTTAGTCTGCTGCAGCGACTGCCTTTGGGGAACGACCCTGTCTACAATCATTCCAGCAGAGGCCTACGGGCCAGAGGATGACCGCCCCGCCCCACCCCCCGCCCCATCTCTCTAGCCAATCGCTCGCTGTCTCCTGCTGCTCCCTCCAGCATCAGGCTACCTCAGGGCTGTCCTAGGCCTCCTGTCTCCCTCCTCTTCCCACGGGCTCCCGGGGCCCAAATCTCTACCTCTGTCCTCGACCCCCCAGCAGAGTTTCAGACAGGCGATCCACCGCCTGGAAGACATCCCACAGGCACCTCCGACCGACTCAGCCCATCCGACACTCACTCCCCTCCTGCTGTGAGGGCACCATACTCCCCTGCCCCAGTTCAGTCACCTGAGGCCCTGCTGGGTTAAGCCCACGTCCTGGGCACCGGCTGACACCCTCTGCACGGCTCCTCTCCCTGGTGCAGCCCCACCAGCACCCTCCCAGGCAGCCCTGCCTCTGCTCCGACCCTCTCCAGTCCACCCGCCGCCCAGCACTTGCTGAACGGACCTCTGACCGCAGCCCCTTCCTCAGTTTAGGCTCCAGTGGTGTCCCGGGGCTTTGGAGAAAACGCCTCAATTCCTGGGCGTGACTTCCGCATCCCTGTGGTCCGGCCCCTGCCTCCCAGGTGTCCTGCGTCCCTCTCCTTCAGCGCAGCTGCACAGACACAGCGAAGCCCAGACGCACGGGATTTTACGCACTGTCAGGCCCACCACTGCGCTGCTGGGAACACCTTTCCCTTCAGGGCTCACCTCACCAGGGGCTCGGCTCCCATTCCTTCTGGTCACTAATATGCCAACCCTGGGACTGTGCTCGGTCCCAGTCACGACAGTCCCACAGCCAGCTGCCTGCACAGCAGCCGAATGCCAGGGACCCAGGCCAACCCCAGGGTGTGGCTCTGTCCCCCCACATGTCACGAAGCCCAGACAGACCAGCTGTACTGCCACCGGCATGCAGAGGGCCAGCGCGGCAGGAAGTCACTGTGTCTCTTTGCCGGGGATGCCAGGCCTGTTCATTTGTAGAAAACCTATTCTGCATGTGTCAGGCCCAAGAGCAAGCACA
>NW_005371930.1:1371124-1387549 GCF_000412655.1 Myotis brandtii | reverse complement strand
CAGGCCTGGCCCGCAGGGTTCAGGGCCCCGGACCTGGAGCCAGGCAGGCTGCACAGTCCCGGCTGCCTCCACAACCCTCCCACGTTTGTGTTTAAAAGAAAGCCATGCATTGCCATGTCTGGCACACAGGTTGCTAAAACATTTTAAAATGAAAGCTTCTGAAAAAAGAGCAGGAAACATGCAGTTTGTTGCATTAACTCGTCCACACACTTAAGTGCAGTGGATGAGAAGCCGTGGGCGAGTCCGGGCATCTGAGTGCTCGCTTTCCTCATCTGTAAGGGGAGAGGAGCATCTGCCCCGTCGAGGTGCCGCGAGGACATGAGATCAGGAAGTGGAGAGCCCACATAGGGTGGCCCGTGGTCTGGGGCCTAAGCTTTGCTCTACCATTTATTTACTAATTATGAGAGGCTGCCCGAACCACCTCGCCTCTGAACCTCAGTTTGCTCAAAGGTACAATAATGATAACACTGCTGCCTTTCAGGGTCACGGTGAAGGTTAATAATAATGTGCATCACCCCCAGCACATCCCACCCCCAGCAAGCATGTGTGACTGTCTCCCCACGGCTCCCGGCACATAGTAGGTGCTCAGTGAACCTCGTTTCCCCCTTGGACATGCACGGAAGGGACTGCAAGGGAGGCCGCCTCGCTCGCCAAGAGCAGACTCTGCAGGGACCCTCAGCCGGGCCGGAGGAGGTCACGCACCTTCCTCCCGTCGACACCGCTCTCGGTGCCCGAGAACGCCAGCTTCCGGCGCACGTAGAAGAGCATGTCGTCCTGCCGTGGCGCCCATTTCTCCATGAAGTAGGTGGAGAACATCCAGGTCCAGAAGGCGATGCGGTCATCCTTCAAGCACCCTGCAGGGGAGGCCAGACAGCAGTGAGAAGGACGGTCAGCCTGGCCCTCGCCATGTGACCTTGGCCCAGCCTGTCCCCCTACACCCCCACTGCCAGCCCCAACCTGCATTTCTGGACAGAAACCTGCCAGGGCTCTGTGCTGTCCAGAGCCCCCTCCTCCCACCCCACCCCCACCCCACCAAGGGGCAGCCAGAGAGGCTCAGGGGCACCTCCCTGGAGGCCCGACTCTCCACCCAGAGGGGCCCAAAGGCCCAGCTCCCAGCCCCACAGCTGCATGAACTCCAGCCCGAGGATGAATCAGCAGCTTCTGGGGAAAGGAAAGACCTAAGGAGGGACGTCACAGGCTGTCGGGCTGGGGCTGGAGCTGGAGCAGGAAGGGCTCTGCAGGGGAGACCAGTCGTCATCAGACAAGCACCACCCTCAGCCCACACCCCCACCCTCACCCCAGGCTGCGGCAATCCCCAGAGAATTCGACTTAAAGGAACAGCTGCCCCTTTGCCAACGAGTCTCAGCTGTGGGCAGAAAGCAGCGAAGACGGGCACAGCCCCTCACCCCTGAGCTGCGGGGCCTTTCAGCAGCGAGGTTTACTCTTGCTTGGTCTTCAGGGGGGCTCTGCTCCTTTGACAAGTAGCATTTCTTTAAGGTAATACAGCTATCGTAATGCCTTCTGCACAAGGGGAAAAGCCCGGCTCTCGTAGGGTGGGAAAGCCGGGCTTCCACGCACATCTACCTGCTGTGACAGCAGGCCGGCAGCGTGGCTCTCTGATGCCCCGGCCCCTTGTGGTGAGTGTGGGCTGACGGGGCCATGGGCATGAAGGCCCGTGCCTGGCACAGAGAGGATCAGCAAGCTGGGCGTCCTGCCTTTCTAGGCAGATGCAGGGAGACTGCAGGATCCGCTCCAGAGCTGCTGCGTATACCCTCAGGGCATCCCTCGTTGCTGGTTCCTTTCCCTCTGCCCCAGAAGAACCAGTACCATTGGGACCTCGGGCTCCTAGTCGGTGCAGGAAGGGCCTGACCTAACCCTACACGTAGAGACAGGGAACCAAGCCCTCGCCCTCACGGGCAGTTCAGTGGCCCGACCAGGACTGCCAGGTGCCCTGCCTCACAGCGCAAGCCCCCTAGGCCTGGGGGTCAGCCATCAGGCTCTGGAAGGCTGAGTCACATGCAGAAACCCTGGCCTTGGTTTACTTCTGCCACAGCGCTGCCACAGCGCTGCCAGCGAACCAGGCTCCAACCAGCTCCGACCCCTCCCTCTGCTCCCACAGCCTGCCTGGCTCCAGGGAGGAAACAGAGGGGTCTTCTCCAGCAGGGTCTAGGTCAGCCTGATCCACTGGGGGGGGGGGGGGGGGGGGGAGGCGGAGCCTGCAGGACTGACAGCCTCTCCAGGCTCCCAGGCACCAGGGGGAACCAGGCAGCTGTCTGCACCACGGATCTGAAATTCCTGCCACACTTTCACAACAGGCAATGCCCAACTCACGCCACTACAGACCCCCTACAAAATTAAGCAAATGTGCTGTGCTTATCTACACTAATAAAAGAGAAACATGGTAATTGGCGTACGACCGCTACCCTTTTCATTGGCTAATCAGTGAGTATATGCAAATTAACTGTCAGCCAAGTGGCGGCCGGAGGAATTGCCCTCAGGACTTACTAAAATTGTCAAAAAAACTTTAACTTCTCAGGGGAAATAAAAATGCCACAAGGGAGATAGCCTTCCTCATTAGACTAGAATGTTCAGTGACCCCAAAGCTATGGCCTGTAAAAAATTAAGTCAGTAATGGTATTAATAGAACTATGTGCCTATCCTGATGAGACCTGGTTGGCTGTGATCACTTGAAAAGGAGCCAGTTAATTCAGCATTTTTATGCATTTTCATGTGTCACAGTTATTAACTTATTCAACTTTTCAGTCAGTTAAAATATTGACTTTACCGTAGTATATTTGCCTATCTACACTAATAATAGACAAACATGGTAATTGACCGTAGCTCCACTACGCTTCCCATGGGCTAATCAGGGCGATATGCAAATTAACTGCCAACAAAGATGGCGGTTAATTTGCATACATAGGCACAATGATGGGAGGTGAAAGGGGAAGGATAGAGGAAGCCGCCTGCTGCTGGTGGTGGTCGGAAACCCAGGCGGCAGGCAAGAGCTGGGTGGCAGGGCAAAGGTGAAGAACCCGGGCCACCTTTGTCCTGCATGAACTATGCAGCTGGGAGAGGGGCGTGGGGCTGCTGGGAGCAGGGCAGGAACTTCCTGGGGTTTGCGTCAGGCAGCCAGGAGAGGGGCGCAACTATGCAGCCAGGAGAGGGGCACCTGGCCACTGGGACTGGAGCGGGAACTTCCCAGGGTTTGCATCAGGAAGCCAGGAGAGGGGCACGAACTATGCAGCCAGGAGAGGGACACCAGGTGGCTGGGAGCAGGGCGGGAACTTCCCAGGGTTTGCAGCAGGCAGCTGGGAGTGGGGCCAAAGTTCCCACCCCGTAGCTGCTTGCTCATTCACTTACTCGCTCATTCATTCACTCATTCACTCACTCATTATCCACTCACTCACTCAGCAAACCCTCTCAGATCCCTGGCACTGGGCCAGGCACTGAAGTTGAAGCAGGATAAGACAGAGCTGTGTCCTCAAGATGTTAGTAATTCAGTAGGGCGAAGCAGGCACATGAACGAGGCAGTTGTACGCACAGATGCAGTATACTGGGTTCAGTGAGGGCTGTAACTAACGCCAACTTTGTTCTCTTGATAAAATGGGGCCTCAGGAGCCAGGCTGCCCCAAGCCTGTAGGCCTGTGCCTAGGCCAGGAGTGGCCGGGGTCCCGGAACATGACAAAGGGTGCAGGTTGGGCTGAGGGGTCTGGCCCCACCCCTCACCCTCAACCCCCAAGTGCACAAATTTTTGTGCACCGGGCCTCTAGTCTATATATATAAAAGACTAATATGCAAAGCGTCCCCTCGGGAGATCGACCAGGGCACCAGGAGTTCCATCACTCGCTATGATGTGTGCTGACCACCAAGGGGCAATGCGGAACAAAGGAAGGCCCCAGCAGGCAGCCGGAAGGCCCTGATCGGCCCTGATCACTGGCCAGGCCTGGGGACACTACCCATACACGAATTTGTGCACCAGACCTCTAGTTCCTGAATAAAACCTGAACTCCTGCCTGGCGGGCATGGCTCAGTGGTCAAGCATCGACCCATGGACCAGGAGGTCATGTTTCAATTCCCGGTCAGGGCACATGCCTGGGTTGCAGGCTCGATCCTCAGTAGGGGGCCTCCAGGAAGCAGCCGATCAATGATTCTTATCACTGATGTTTCTATCTCTCTCTCCCTCTATCTTCCTCTCTGAAATCAATATATATATACACACACATATATATATATACACACACATACATACTAGGGGCCCAGTGCACAAATTCGTGCACCTTGAAAGGAACTGTGGGCCACGAGGCTGTGGTGGGCACAGGGGC
Source organism: Myotis brandtii (assembly GCF_000412655.1). Lineage (NCBI taxonomy): Eukaryota > Metazoa > Chordata > Mammalia > Chiroptera > Vespertilionidae > Myotis > Myotis brandtii. The sequence goes on along the minus strand of NW_005371930.1, from coordinate 1,383,224 downwards.
AGATCTCGGCCCATCCTCCATGGCCCCGCCCGGCCCCTTCTGCTACGGCCCCCGGTTCCCTCTCTGCTGGCAGCCCCGCTCCTGCTGCTGCCGCTCCCACGCACTGATGGTGACAGCCCTGCTCACACCTGCTGATGGTGCGAGCAGGGGGAGGTGGAGAAGCCCTCAGGGGCGATTGGGGCTGCAGCCACCACTCGCACCCACTGACAGCACTGGGCGTGAGCGGCGGCTCCAGAGCCAGCTGTGGGTACGAGCGGCATCTCTGGTGCCGGCAGTGGGTGTGAGAGGCGACTCCAGCGCTGGCAGTGGGTGTGAGAGGCGGCTGGCGGCCCCAATCATCCCTCAGGAGCAAGGGCTGGGGGAGAAGCCTGAGGAGGAATTGGGGCCGGCAGCCACTGCTGGCACCTGCTGATGGCGCCGAGCGATTGGGGCCAGTGCCGGGCACTGGTAGTGGGTGCGAGAGGCGGTTCTGGTAGTGGGTGCGAGCAGGGCTGGCGCCGGCAGCAGGTGCAAGCACCAGGCAGGACCATGGCACGTGGGAGCAAAGAATTTTCAGTAATCACCAGAGGCTCGCCCCGATGACAGCGACCGGGGCCCTGCCTTGGTCTGGCGCCCCTGCTCACCTGCTCTACCATTCCACCGTGGTCTACGCTTGCCATGTTCAGCGCTCTTCCCCCTGCTGCCAACACCCGCCATGTTCTGCACGCACCCCCTGGTGGTCAGCGCATGTCATAGCAACCGGTTGTTCTGTCGTTTGGTCTATTTGCATATTAGGGTTTTATATATATATATAGATAGATAGATAGATAGATATAGATTTAAAAAGAGAAAGGACTGCTAGAGCAACCACCAGGAGGGGCCGTGGGTGCCACACCAGAGCCACAGGGGGACCAGACAATGCTGACCATCTCCACACCCAAGACACTCAAAGTATAAAAGCAAGAAGAGCTGTGTGGCTCAGTTAGTTGAGCCTCGTCCCATGCACCAAAAGGTTGCCAGTTCGATTCCCAGTCAGGGTGCATGCCCAGGTTGAGGCTCCATCCCCAGTCGGGAGAGTGTAGGAGGCAATCAATTGGTGTTTTTCTCTTTCTTTCTCTCCCTTCCTCTCTCTCTCAAATTAATAAAAACATATTTTTTTTAAATGCAAGAAGAAACAGCACAAACATTAAGAGCTGCCCTTCTGAACATTCAAAGCTCCCTTCATGTCCAAGAAAGCAAAAGGAACAAGAAAACCGGGAGGGGAATCCTAACACGTGAGCAAGGACCATAATAGAGAGAGTTCGCACCATAGCAGTTATGAAAGAAAGTGCGTAAGACTCTGATAGATAAATGTGTAAAATACCCAAACAGGTAACAGACCAAAAGGGAAATATAAGTGCTTAGCCAAAATGTGGGAAAATATTGATCTCGCAAGTAGTCAAAATTTCACATTAAAAGAACAAGTTGTCATTTTAAGAGGGCATATTTGGTAGTATGTATTTATTTTTAATTTTTAAAAAATATTTTTTTATTGATTTCGGAGAGGAAGGGGGGGGGGACAGAAACATCAATGATGAGAGAGAATCATGGATCAGCTGCCTCCTGCATGCCCCACACTGGAGATCGAGCCCACAACCTGGGCATGTGCCCTGACCAGGAATCGAATCGTGACCTCCTGGTTCACAGGTTGATGCGCAAACATTGAGCCATGCCGGACGAGCCAAATTTGGTGGTATTAAAAAAATACCACTTAGGAAAATGGGCAGATTCTTACAAGCTAACCATATTTACCAATAATTTGCCCACTGCTAGGTACTTACCCCAAAGAAATGAAGCCTGTGCCTACCACACACGGGTACCCACATGTTCCTGAAAGCTTTATTCATAACAGCCCCAAACTGGGAACCAGGAGGATGGACACACGAAACATGACACAGCCACTCAAGGGACGATCACGGGCAATAAAAGCAAACCACTGACCAACCACACAACAGATAAGTCTCACACTCGTCCTGCTGAGTGAGGGGAGTCACACAAAAGGCTGCACCCTGTAAGGTCACAGTCACGTGATGGTTCCGCAAAGACAAAACTATAGTGACAAAAGCAATGGCAGTTTCTGGTGTGGTGGTGGCTTCACAGGTTCACGCAGCCATCAAACCGTTCCCTTTCCGGTGGATGCCATTTGTCTTACATAAACTAGACCAGCCGTGGGCAAACTACGGCCCGCGGGCCGGATCCGGCCCGTTTGAAATGAATAAAACTAAAAAAAAAAAAGACCGTACCCTTTTATGTAATGATGTTTACTTTGAATTTATATTAGTTCACACAACCACTCCATCCATGCTTTTGTTCCGGCCCTCCGGTCCAGTTTAAGAACCCATTGTGGCTCTTGAGTTAAAAAGTTTGCCCACCCCTGAACTAGACTTTAATATAGAGTGGGTAAAACACTGTAATTATGGAAGCTGGCAAGGGTGCACTGAGCTGGGGACTCTCGTATGTACAAGAGAACAAAAATCATTATATTCTTTGTGTAAATCAAATGAGCATTCTCCTATTTCTAGGACTCTGCCTTATAGAACAGAAATAAAACAGACAAAAATAAAGCCTCATGCACAACGACATTTCCTGCGTTGTAATGACAGCACCGCGAGGTGGGTTCCGCTGTGGGTTCTGGGGACCTTCTGCCTGCTCCTTTCCATGTCTCTGTCGGGGGTGTGGCTTGCTCAGACGAGGTCACTGGATCCCATACTTCCCAATGTCGCGTGGTGCAGTAACTGTGTGTGAATAAACACACGAGGGGTGACTGGACCCTGGGTAGCCTGTGGAATCAGTGCTGTCTCTCTCCCACAGGTAAACCCTGGACCCCGAATCCTTCTCCAAGGCCTGACCAGCAAGAAGTCCCCTGGGTGTCAGCCCTGGGAGCTGCCATGCCGGCAAAGAGCTCCCTCATCTCCAGACGCTCCCTGCCCCTGTCTCCCTGACATCTGGCCTCGGGACAGCGGCTTTTCCTGGCCCCTGAGTCCAGTGGATGCTCTTAGACAGGGGTCCTCAAACTACGGCCCGCGGGCCACATGCAAATACAAACATTGTATTTGTTCCCGTTTTGTTTTTTTACTTCAAAATAAGATATGTGCAGTGTGCATAGGAATTTGTTCATAGTTTTTTTTTAAACTATAGTCCGGCCCTCCAACGGTCTGAGGGACAGTAAACTGGCCCCCTGTTTAAAAAGTTTGAGGACCCCTGCATTTTGAGGAGATGCGGTCAGTCCGGACGCCGAGCCGCTCGCTTGGGCAGCACCACGGACAGCTCCACGCCGCAGGCCTGCCTTCCCTGCTGGCCTGGGTCCCAGAGAAGCAGCCTTGATTACAGTCCCTTCTCATTCCTGGTGGTTCTGTTCTATAAAGTAGCCACAAAGGCTGCATTAACAAACACCAAACAAACCACAGCTCCGAGGAGAAATGCAGGGCTGGGTTCCTTCAAGCCTCTGATCACAGAATGCTTCTGTCTGCCAATCAGCACATAACCTTGTTTTATGTGTGTCTCTGATTAAAGACACCCTTCTTTACTACATGGCTTGCTCACTAACAATGAACTCCGGGCCAACAGTACCATAACTCGTGCCTGGACGAAGCTCACCTGACGTGCATTTTCTCCATGGGCCCCTGCAGCCTCCGCGTGCCGGGGCCGGCCAGCACGTCAGCACTATGCGTGGGGCCGGTTCAAACAGCAAATCACCGACACGAAGCACACAAACGCACTAAGTGACGGCAAAGGACCCCGTTTACGGCGGGAGCTGAAGCAAGAGGCAGAGTCCCGCCTGTTCCACCTCCGCCGGGGACACGCCTCTCAGGTGACTCAAGTGTTCACCGTTCTGCACGTCTCCAGTTAACCTCTAAAGCTCCCTAAGTATAAATTAGGGTTAGAAGTAAATGTTGGCAAGTAGCCGAGTTTGCAAACGCAGAATCCAGGAGTGATGAGGATGGGTGCATCAGGAAACCCGGCACCTGCCAGCTCCGAGGGCTGCCGCCACTGGGGGACCTGCTTTTGTAACCACTGTCCTCGAACGTCAGACCTGGGCGAGCCCTTTCTGGATGAGCGGCTTCAGGGATGGAGAGAGGGCACAGGGCCCTCTGAGGCCAGAACCTGCGCCTCTCTTGCCCGCTCAGGGCCCTGGGACTAGGTTGTCACAGATTCTGCCTCTTGGACAACACTGAACGGGTGATGAGTGTCAACAGCTCAGCAGGACTCCTCAGAGATTACGGTTCGGTTGCAGACCAGCGCAGGAAAGCAGGTTCTGAGTAAAGCGAGGCATCATCTTTTTTTATTTTTCTCACGAGTCATTATGTTTTGCTGGTGGAGGGTCTTGGCCTTCAATTTGTAAAAAATGCAAGACCCGTGAAGCTCAGTGAGCGAGGCGCAATAAAACATGGTCTGCCTGCAGAGCTCGAGGACAGCTCAGTCTGCAAAAAATGCAAGACCCGTGAAGCTCAGTGAGCGAGGCGAAATAAAACCTGCTCGCTACAGAGCTCTTTCAGGCCCTCGAGGCAACTCGGGGAGCTGGGGATGGCTCAGCTAACTGCGGCCTGCAGTGTCAAGATAAGGCGAGTGACACCTTGGAATCCCGGGACTCGCTGGCACCTGGGGCTCAAACGTGGCCCCTCTTCTTTCCAAGGCCCCGCGCACAGACACATGCAGGGCGCGGATCCTGGCCCTTTCTACCTGAGGAGACAGGGGACCTTCAGGTCACCTGCTGGGAAGCCAGAAAATCAACCTTCCCGATACATGTCTGAGCCCCAGGAACAGCCCTGGCCGGGCCCTGACACCCTGACCCTGCACCAGGGGGTAGGGGGTGACAGTGGCCTCCTGAGCTCTGTTGTGCTACGGTATCCAGGAAGGACGTCTGGATGAGCGTGTAGTATGGGCTCCACTTCCCAGCAGAGTGGCAGTTTAACATAAATAAACTACTTTCCACAGAGGTGATTCTTTAAATGTACACTGGGAAGGAGGGGAACTTTTATATCTTATAAGGCTTTCCACATTAATGCAAACACAACATGGGGTTAGGGGAAGCCTTTCTCAGCAGAGTGTTTAAGGGTAGACTTGGTTCATGTTTTTTGGTTTTTTTTTTAAATATATAGCCCTGACTGGTTTGGCTCAGTGGATAGAGCATTGGCTTGTGGACTGAAGGGTCACAGGTTTGATTCCAGTCAAGGGCACATGCCTGGGTTGCAGGCTTGATCCCCAGTAGGGGTCCTGCAGGAAGCAGCCGATAAATGAGGCTCTCTCATCATTGATGTTTCTGTCTGTCTCTCCCTCTCTGAAATCAATAAAAATGTATTTAAAAAATAAAAATATATATTTTTTATTGATTTCAGAGAGGAAGGGAGAGGAAGAGAGATAGAGAGAAACATCAATGAGAGAGAATCATTGATCAGCTGCCTCCTACATGCCCCCTACTGGGGAAGGAGCCACAACCGGGGCATGTGCCCTGACCGGGAATCAAACCCTGACCTCCTGGTTCATAAGTCGATGCTCAACCACTGAGCCACACTCGCCAGGCTGGTTCACATTCTTGACCATTGTCTACTTGGGTAAATTAACCTCTCAGGTTTTGTTTCCTTATCAATAAAATTGGGAGAAGAGCAGCTCCCTCCTGCAGTTACTATGGAGACCAAAGGAGATTCTACAAGGTGCAGGTACAGCACCTGGCACTTTGTAAAACTCACTGAATGAAGACTGCTACTGTTATTATAAATAACTCGGAACCACTTTCCATTAATTAACCAGGCGTCTGGAGTAATCCTGAATTGGATTTCAGAAGGCATGCCTCGAAACGCACCCCTATTCTTTCCTAGACCACTAAACCACGTAACACTAATTTTCAAAGTGTACAGCCATTAAACATGATGGTCATGTATAACAGCAGAGAACACTGTCCAAGAGCTACTCCCAAGAAAGCACACTCGAGTAGAAGCTGAGATGTTTGAGAGGACAATTCTACCAGATCTTGAAGAGAGAGTTACTCACACGTCTCTAGAGCCTAAGAAACTTGCAAATTCTTTTCAACAAGGAGGCACAACATACATTCCAAAAACAGTGTGCATGTGCCCCCCCCCCACACACACACACAATTACAGGCTACTCTCACTCCTGGATATGAACATAAAAACCTTAAATACAACATTAAAGGGAACCCATCAGTCCACTGAAAGGACATGCCATGAATAAGCAGGATTTAATTCAGGAATACCAGAAAGGTCCAATGTGAGGAAATCTATTCATAATTCACTATATGTAGGTAGTTCAAGTGAGAAATAACAAGAAATAACACACAATCATCTCCACTGATGTAGGAGAACAATAAAATTCAACTCCCATTCTTGATCTAAAAAATAATTCCCCATAAAATACGAATCTAAACATTGTTGTAAAGACACCAGACATTTAATTAATACTGAATGTGCACTATAATTGAAAAATAAAAAGTAAACAAATAAAATAAAGGAACTAAGACACTGCAATTATACAGGGAAGATACTGAGAATAGACAATGAATATAAGGTAAAATTAACATTAGTTATAGATGATGTTATACCTGACCTGAAAATGCAAAAAAAAAAGAAAAAAAAAAAGAAAAACATTAAAAAATTATTCAAACTTCAAAATAGAAATCATAAGGTATTTGGGGACAAAAATCACTACATCCAGAAACCAACACCTTTGATAAAAACCAACACTCCACCCTAGCCAGCTTGGCTCAGTGGATAGAGCGTCAGCCTGCGGACCAATGGGTCCCAGGTTCGATTCCGGCCAAGGGAACATGCCGGGGTTGTGGGCTCGATCCCCAGGAGGGGTTGTGCAGGAGGCAGCCGATCAATGATTCTCTCTCATCATTGATGTTTCTATCTCTCTCTCCTTCTCCCTTCCTCTCTGAAATCAATAAAGAAATATATTTTTTTTAAAAACCAACACTCCTAGCCCTGGCCGGGTAGCTCAGTTGGGTAGAGCATCATCCTGATACACTAAGTGGCAGGTTTGAGCCCAGGGGTCAGGGCACATACAAGAATCAACCAACTGTCTGACCGGCGTGGCTCAGTGGTTGAATGTTGACCCATGAACCAGGAGGTCATAGTTCAATTCCTGGTCAAGGCACATGCCAGGACTGCAGGCTCGATATCCAGTAGGGGGCGTGCAGGAAGCAGCCAATCAATGTTCTCTCTCATCATGGATGTTTCTAGAGCTCTCTCCCTCTCCCTTCTCCTCTCTCTGAAATAAATAAAAACTTATTTTTTTTTAAGAAGAATCAACTAATGATGCATGAATAAATTGAACAAGTCTCTCTCTCAAATCAATAAATAAAAAAACTAAAATCCAACAACACACAAACCAACACTCCTGGTTAGAAGCTATATTGGGAGGAGTGGTTATATTGTGTTTGTTTTTAAAAAAAAGATTGGAACAAATGAAAAGGTTTACCAAGTTCTTAGCCAAGAACATTCAAATCATAGAGCAATTCTACCTGATTTGATCTATCAATTTAACATGACCCAAAAGAAAATGCAAGAGAATGTCAAACAGCCAGGAAAATGTAGAAAGAGTAACGTAGGGACATGACCCCTATCACATATTAAAATGTACTGGAAAGCTAAATCCCATGTCACCGCCCACCCAAACCACACTTTCCCCGTCAGTGGTGCAGCCGTGAAGCCTAGGGCGGCCCGAAGCCTCTGTCCTGCGGGGGGAGGAGGTCCACCTGCAGCAAGAAAGGGCCAGAGGTGTCCAGAACGAGCTGGAGAGCGAGGACACCGGGTCCTCAGTATCCGGCACTGCTTTTCTTCTGGAGGTTTCAACCGCCCGTTAGCCAGTAACTTTCTCTTTTTGGTTTCTTCACTTGTCACCAAAGGAATCCTAACAAATGCAATACTCAAGACTCACCAACTTAAACCAAAAACAAAAACCTAAAAGCCTCCCTTGGCCCCACATCACCCTCTAGCTACTGCCTCGTCAGAAGCTGATTCCAGCCCTAGTTTTCTTGGACCTGTTTGTTAATTTATGGATGTGCTAGTTTCTGCCATCAGCCCCGCCCCCCCGGACCCCCCAGAACTCTCTACTTTATCTCTGTACCGTTTCATCAATTCCATCTCCAAACAAGCCTGGGAGCCAACCACCTTTCATGAATGACTCTCGCGCCCGGCCCAGCTGCTGCCAGGGCCGCCTCCGCTGCCCAGCTTCCTTCTGGACCCCACACTTACTAGTAGGTCAGTCCTCGTCACTTCCCTGCTCACAATCCTGCGGGAGGCTCACATCCTTACCTCCCTCCGGCTCTTCACTCAAGTATCCAGCTTCTCGGGGGGCCTTCCCACACCACCCACTAAAAATGGCAGAGCCCACCCCAGCACCCCCTCCCACCTCCGCAGCACTGGCCGCTAGAGGCCACAGTAGAAACTTGACTACTTATGGTTGCTTTCCATCCTTCCCTGGCACAGGAGCCAGCAAACTTCTGTTAAAGTTCCAAACAGAAACTACTTGAGGCTCTGCAGACCATCTGGTCCTGTCTCTACTACAGAACCAGCCATAGTGTCACACGGAGAACTGGGCATGGCTGGGCTCCAAGGAAGGTTTATTTACAAACACAGGCGGCAGGTGGGAGTCGGCTGGGCCACAGTCTGCCAACACCTGCCCTTCCAGAACTGAGCTATTTTTTTAAAATATATTTTTATTGATTTTTTACAGAGGAAAGGAGAGGGATAGAGAGTTAGAAACATCAATCAGCTGCCTCCTGCACACCTCCTACTGGGGATGTGCCCACAACCAAGGTACATGCACTTGACCGGAATCGAACCTGGAACCCCTCAGTCCACAGGCCAACTTTCTATTCACTGAGCCAAACCAGTTAGGGCTGAGCTATTTTAACAGAGAGAACGTGAGCTCCACGATGGTCTGAATACCTTTCCTCTTTGATTTTGTTCACTGATGGATTCTTAGTCCCTAGACTACTGTTTGACCTACAGGAAACAGTAAGTATTGGCTAATTGCATGAATAAATTAAATGAACTAAGTGATTAACGACAGCGAGGTGGTACTGGCACATCATTAGACAGATCAATGGAACCGAAAAGAAAGGACAGAAATAGAACTAAAACACATGGTAATTTAATTGATATAAAGGCGCCACTTCAACTCACTAAGATGAAGATGACTGTGTGTTATTTCTCACTCCACAGCTGGTCCTGGTACAACCGGCTAACTGAGGGAAAAGAGAAGGCTGAGTCCCTGCTCAGGCCTAAACAAACCCCAAGAAGATGACAAGTTTTAAGTGTTCTAACTAAAATCATTTAAAAAATACCAAATAAACCATGAATTAATTTTTCTGTTTTCTCAGAGAGAAAAGCCTTTCTAAGTAAAGCACAAAAGCTATTAAAGAAAAAAATGACAAACCACATAAGAAATTTCTACGGAGATAAAAACCCACACACCATAAACAGGAAAATAATGAAACCCTTCTCGAGGGCCGACTGCCTCAACAAGTAACACGTTTCATTCGATGCCTAAGAACATGGAACAGAGTGAAAGCCAAGAGGGATACAAATGGCTTTTAGAACAGGAAACACACTCACCTTCCTACCATTAGAGAAATGTAAGCAACAACTGTTTTTTTCACCTCCCCAAACACCTGATGACACTCCAGGTTCAAGAGGGTGTGAATGAACATGGATTTCACACCTGACAGTGGAAGGTGGACTGATAAAAATCCCTATGGAGCGCTAGCCCGTGTTGTTCAGTGGTTAGAGCATCAGCCTGAGCACCGAAGGGTCATGGGTTTGATTCCTGGTGAAGGGCATGTACCTGATTTTTGGGGGAAGAAGGAGAAAATGGTGGCCAAATAGGCAGATCTTTCTTGCACCTTCTCCCAGGGCCAGATTGGAAATAAAACTAAAGTGGGGAACATACACCCAGAATTACCAACTGAGGTCCAGTCTCTTCAATAAATGGTGCTGGGAAAATTGGACAGGTGCATGCAAAAAAAAATGAAACTAGACCACCAACTTACACCATACACAAGAATAAACTAAAAATGGATAAAAGACTTAAATGTAAGTCATGAAACCATAAAAGTTTTAGAAGAAACCATAGTCAGCAAAATCTCAAACATCTCTCATAGCAATATGCTCGGAAAGCCAAGAGGGATACAAATGGCTTTTAGAACAGGAAACACACTCACCTTCCTACCATTAGAGAAATGTAAGCAACAACTGTTTTTTTCACCTCCCCAAACACCTGATGACACTCCAGGTTCAAGAGGGTGTGAATGAACATGGATTTCACACCTGACAGTGGAAGGTGGACTGATAAAAATCCCTATGGAGCGCTAGCCCGTGTTGTTCAGTGGTTAGAGCATCAGCCTGAGCACCGAAGGGTCATGGGTTTGATTCCTGGTGAAGGGCATGTACCTGATTTTTGGGGGAAGAAGGAGAAAATGGTGGCCAAATAGGCAGATCTTTCTTGCACCTTCTCCCAGGGCCAGATTGGAAATAAAACTAAAGTGGGGAACATACACCCAGAATTACCAACTGAGGTCCAGTCTCTTCAATAAATGGTGCTGGGAAAATTGGACAGGTGCATGCAAAAAAAAATGAAACTAGACCACCAACTTACACCATACACAAGAATAAACTAAAAATGGATAAAAGACTTAAATGTAAGTCATGAAACCATAAAAGTTTTAGAAGAAACCATAGTCAGCAAAATCTCAAACATCTCTCATAGCAATATGCTCGCTAATACATCTCCTAGGGCAAAGGAAACTAAGGAGAAAATAAGCAAATGGGACTATAACAAAATAAAAAGCTTCTGCACAGCAAAAGAAACCATCAACAAAACGAAAAGGGAGCCCACTGTCGGGGAGAACATATTTGGCAATGATACATCTGATAAGAGGTTAATTTCCAAAATATATAAGGAACTCATACAACTTAACAAAAGGAAGACAAACAATCCAAATAAAAAAAATGGGCAAATGACCTAACTAGACATTTCTCCAAAGTGGACAAACAGATGGGCAAGAGACATATGAAAAAATGCTCAAAGTCACTAATCATCTGAGAGATGCAAATTAAAACAACAAGGAGGTACTTATCACCTCACACCTGTCAGAATGGCTACCATCAACAAATGAAAAGTGTTGGAGAAGATGTGGAGAAAAGGGAACCCTAGTGCACTGCTGGTGGGAATGCAGACTGGTGCAGCCACTGTGGAAAACAGTATGAAGTTCCTTCAAAAAACTAACAGTGGAACTCCCATTTGACCCAGTGATCCCACTTCTAGGAATATATCCTTAGAAACCCGAAACACTATCAAAAAAAATGTATGCACCCCTATGTTCATAGCAGCACAATTAACAATAGCTAAGATTTGGAAACAGCCCAAGTGCCCATCAGCAGATGAGTGAATAAAAAAGCTGTGGCCCATTTATACCATGGAATACTACAAAGCAGTAAAAGAGAAGGAACTCTTATCATTTGCAACAGCAAGAAGGGACCTGGAGAGTATTATGCTCAGCGAAATAAGCCAGTCAGAGAAAGATAAATATCACATGTTCTCACTCATATGTGGACTCTAATGAACAAAATAAACTGATGAACAAAACTGATCCAGAGACATAGAAGCATGGAACACTGACGAATATCAGAGGGAAGACAGGGGTGGGGGTGAGTGGGGAGAAATTAACAGGGGAACTTATATGTGTACTAGAGGCCTGGTGCACAAATCTGTGCACCAGTAGGGTCCCTCGATTTGTCCTGCGGGATGGGGGCAAAACTGGCTCTCCGACATCCCCCGAGGGGTCCTGGATTGCGAGAGGGTGCAGGCCAGGCTGAGGGACCCCACCAATGCACCATGGGGGCCGGGGAGGGATGCGGGAGGTTGGCCAGCCAGGGAGGAACCGTGGGAGGGCTCGAGGGCATGTCCAGCCTATCTTGCTCAGTCCCGATGGGCCGGACCCCAGAAGCAAGCTAACCTACCAGTTTACTGTCTGCTCCCTGGTGGTCAGTGCATGTCATAGCGAGCAGGTGAGTGGGCTTAGCATATTATTAGCATATTACACTTTGATTGGTTGAAAGGA
>NW_005371930.1:1359237-1370173 GCF_000412655.1 Myotis brandtii | reverse complement strand
AGGGAAGCTTGGCTTCCTCCATCATTGGGGCAACCAAGCCTCCTGCTTGCTCCAGTTCCGTGGCTGCCGGCCGCCATCTTGTTTGGGTTAATTTGCATATAGCTGCTCTGATTGGCTGGCGGGCGTGGCTTAAGGCGTAGCGAGGGTACGGTCAATTTGCATGGTTGTCTTTTATTAGTGTAGATATGTATAGCCCATAGAACAGACAATAGTGTGGTGAAGGCCGGAAGGACAGGTGTGGGGTGGAGGGGAGTAAATGGGGGAAAAAACAAAGGAGACATCTGTAATACTTTCAACAATAAAGATAAATGGAAAAAAAAGAAGAAAAAAAAAAGAGCATGTACCTGGGTTGCAGGTTCAATACTTGGCCCCGGGTCATGGCCCATACGGGAGGCAACCGATCTCTCCCTCTCCCTCTCCCTCTCCCTCTCCCCCTTCCCTCCCCTCCTCTCCCCCTCCATCTCTAAAACAATTAATGGGAAAAAATAAACTCAGGTGAGAATTAACAACAACAAAATCCCTACAGAGGGACTTTGTGTGACATCCACAAATGCTTACACCTTTGACCCAGCTGTTCCACTTGGAGGCCTTCCCACAGTCTCACTCCCACGTGTGAAGTTATGTAATTACCATGGCATGTCTGCAGCCACGTGACCATGGCCGTGCAGACCCTACACGCCATGGACTGCAACTGGGAAGGCAAGCCAAGCAGCCAGAGGCTGGCCTGGCCTGGGCTTTAACATGGAGCAGCTCCTCTGGGCAGCGCCTGTCCTCTTGCCCTGCTGGAGATGAGATTGGGATGGAGGGAAATGTGACACTGGAAACCCAGGGGTTCAAGTCCATGAAAATAAAAATTCCTCCTCCTCCATGTGAGTCTCAGCAAATTCCTCTCCTTGCGACATTCCTCTCCTCAAGAACTCCACTTCCTCCAACAACACACAGGGACACAGAGGGCACCCCACCGATAACATCACCACTCGGAGAAACAGAAACCGGTTTACCAGTCGCCCGGGACACACAGCTGGCTGGGGCTGGAGCTGGAACCGGGAGCCACTGGCTCACACCTCATTCCATCCGGGCCCACATCTATCTCCGATGCCACTGTAGAGGCGGTGCTCCGGGCTGGGGCTGGGGCTGGGCCGGTGAGGGTGAATGGCATCTAGCACGTCCCTGACCCCTGGAGCGCGTCAGCACGTAGCAGACGAGGAGGGCAGCCGCCTGGGCAATGGCAGGAGCGCAGGTGTGTGCCCTGAGCCCATGACGCACGTCAGGGTGTCAGGGAGGCGCCCTGAGGAGGGGGGTGTCAGCTGAAGGCTCATAACTATGGGTTCAGTGGGCAAAGCCGGGCACAGCACTGCAGGCCCCACGGCGGCGGGGACCGCCCGGTGAAGCGAGGACAGGAAAAGGGCCCAGGATGCTGAGCGAGAACCCGAGCTGGAGCCACCCCAACCTCAGACCTCCTCCCTGGCTGGGGGCTGTGTGGGCATCTCAGAGGACCCGGGACCCCTCACGGGTGTGGCGGGGAGGGTTTGAGGGAAGTCTCTCTGGAGTGCGGAGAATGGACGGAGGACCCCTGACCCACAGAAAGTGGATGCCCGGTGCTGTCGGAACAAGGGCCTGGCCAGGTGCCTCCTGCGAGCTCGCCTGGCTCAGCAGCCTCTGCCCAGCCTGGCCCCCCCCCCCCAAAATGAGGGTCAAGTGTCCTCTTTGGGGAGCGTCCAAGGCAGCGCTTGGCCGCTTCCCCTCTGGGCAGCCAGGACCCAGTGAATAGGCCTCTGTGTCCCTCAATAGCCCTTTCAGACCCCGTGCCTTTCAGTGCCCTTTGCTGCCGAAGCCCCTCCCTCGGGCACAAAGACCAAGGAGCTGCCCGGGGCCAGGACTGTCCTGATGAGGCCTGGGCTGGGAAGCTGGGCTGATGGGTCCCCACGTGAGCAGCCCCACAGGGCGGCTGGGCCTCTGCGCCAGCCTAAGGGAAGCGAGGGGTTTCAATGATGCAAAGTGGCAGAACCAGGACCGGCTCACACCCCTACCCGTGCCCTGCCTTCTTCAGTTCAAAGGCCTGGCTCCTCTGCCAGGCACAGCACTCCAGGCCCTGTGGAGGGGGACCCCCGGGGAGGTAAGGACAGGAAAGGACCTCTCCAGACAGCCGCCTGAACTGAGGTGTGGCCCCACGCTCCAGCTCCCCGCCTTCTTCCCTGACGGAGGCCCAGGCGACCTGCCTGTGAGAGTAGCTCAGCTGTCACCTCCCAGGACGGGAGGGGGAGGGTCCATTCCCCACCGGCCGCCCCCTTCCCCGAGCCCTGTGCCTCCTGTACCCATGTCCCTGATCCCTCCCATTGCTGGGCGCCCACCTGCGCTGCTTTACCTGCTTTGATCTTCACCAAATCCCAGGGGATAAAATTACTACCTCCGTTTAACTGAGGAAACTGGGCTCCAGGCTTGAGTCACTGTCTGATGTCACTCTGCTAGCAATGGCCGAGCAGACAGCCCACACCTCAACCAAACCCGGCTCCAAACCTGTGCTACACAGAGCCTCGTCACACTGGCTCCTAACCCCTGGCTCAGCGCCCTGCCATCCAGGGTGACCTCAGACCCCGCACAGGGCGGGGCCACAACAGGGAGTCAGCAGAGCAAACATGTGACTGACGAACCTCGTTTCCAGCTTGCTCAGGGAATAATGGGGCAGCTTCGAATCTCACCCTAGAGCCCTCACCAGCAATAACCTCATTCACGCTCCTTTCTTACCTGTGCACACTGTTGCAAAATTCTCAACGTGCTCTTTCAATCCTCATATCACGTCTGGGATCTCCCTAATAAGCCAGGTGACTCAGCAAGATGAGAACGGGAGCTGGGTCTGGAATCCAGGTCGGGTTCAACCAGCACCCGCTCTGTGTCAGGCCCTGCGTGAGGCCCTGGGGCCCAGCGAGGAAGAAGCCGGACCCTGACCTCAAGATGGCTTTCATGGGGTGGGGCTTTGGCCACAGCAGCCCTCGGCCTGCAGTTCCGACAGCAATCCTGCAGACTCTGCAAACAGCAATGCCTGCACCCTGCAGCCCTGTGGCATGTGACACCTGGCTCCCTGCCAGCTCCGTCCGCCTGAGCAGTCAGCAGCCAGCGTTCCCCGCTCCAAGTCCCGCTCCTGGGAGCCCCTCATCGCCGTGGGCCTATTCAAACTCCTGACTCACTGCTTTGCTGTGACACATACAAGGGCCTCCAAACTGCTATCCTCCTGAGCAATCTCTCAGGCTTCCTCGGCCACCCACACAGGTGCCCCATCCCAGACAGGAGCTGTGACCCGGCCACCTCAACTCCCGCCTCCCATCCGCTCCCCAACTGCCTGGGGTCACCGCCCAGTCAACATCCCACCTCCTCCCGCCTTCACCACAATGGCGACACGGCATGAGGCAGGTCGCAGAATCCTGGAAGCCTCGGCCAGAGCTGCCAGACATGCTGCAACCAGCTCACTGTATGGGGAGACACTAAACCCCGTCAGAGGGACTCGGGCGTGTGCGTTCTGCACGCCTCCTCACTGAGCCAGGCTTGGACCCAGCCGGACCCACCCACCCAGCTCGGAGGCCTCAACAGGGCCTGTCTTGCTCACTGCTGTGCCTGGCACCCAGCTCCCGCGGGCTCTCTGGGTTCAGGCAGTTTACTAAGCACTCGATGTGCCAAGAGGCAAAGCTGACAACTCGCTGCAGGGAACGAGGACTACAGCGCAGTTGGTCAGACACCGAGGGACAAAGGGCCCTTCAGTGGCCCTATCTCCAAAGTCACCTAGCATCCTCCCTGTGGAAACCAGACAAACCACCGCCCTCCCCCCCCCCAACACACACACACACCCAGAGGCCTTTCTCTCATTTCCCCAGATGAGGAACTGGGACCTCGGTTCCCTTGCTCAGTTCCTGCCCTCAGCTGTGCGGTGGCCCCAGAAACGCCCAGCCCCGCGCAGCCGCCTCTGACAAGTCCCCTCTACTCTCCTTCTACAACCTCCTTCCCCGTGAAGAGCCACACAGACAGAAGGCCCTCCTGGGAGAGATGGACAGGTGAGTGAGAATGGACAGGCAGCAGCCACGTGCGGGACACCTGGGTCCCAGACCTGCTCTGGGCCCTGAACTAAAGCCTCAATCTCTCGCGAGTCTCATCGTCTTCCCCTGCCAGCGGGGATGTACCTTTGTCACAGGGTGGCCATGGGAAGGACACAATACCAGGCGCGCAATAACAGGAGGAGGTGGCTCTCCGGCCCCAGCCTGCCCGGGAGAGAAGCGGCCTCGCTGGGCTCAGGGGAGGCGCCGGGCGCAGAGCCCCTGGCTGCAGACGGCTTCGCCCTGCCCCGGGGCAGCACGCAGCTTGCACGGTCTGGCTCTTCAGGTTTTGCTACAGGAGCAAGGATCCCAGGGGCTGAGCAACAGCTAATGAGCTGCTGGGGTGGGGGGCAGGAGGAATCTGGAATCCCTGGCCCCACCTCCCTGGCAGGTGGCACAGTCTCCAGACCACCTGGGGTGGCACCAGGCACCACAGATAAACTGGGTATCAGGAGGACGGACCCGGGGACAGAGCTGGGGGGCTCGGCGGGTGTGAAACCTACAGCCCAGGCTGCTAAAGAAATCTTTCCAATGCACAAACCTTTGTACAAATAAAGAGGTTTGTTGCAAACGATTTATAACAGTGAAAAACTAAGCTAAGTTTCTCACAGAGCAGACCAATTCCGGAAATAATGGCACATCCACTCAACTATCTTGTAGTCATTTAACTAATGTGCAGAGTTTGAACAACATGAAAAAGGTTTTAGGGATTCTAAGTAAGAAAGCATGGTTAAGGACCTCTATGTATAGAATATCAAGTATTCTTTAAAAAGCTTTATAAAAACTGGAAAGCAAGACTTTGCAAAGTTCATAAATAGTGTGCCTCTGGGTGATTGGAACTATGAATAATTTTTTTCCATTTCTTATATTTTCCAGTTTCTATTATGTGCATGTGACATTTTTTTTAAATTGGAAAAAATTGAGGGGTTTTTCTTTTTTTTAAATATATTTTTATTGATTTTAGAGAGGAAGAGAGAGGGATAGAATGGATAAAAACATCAGTGATGAGAGAGAAGTAATTTTTTTCCATTTCTTATATTTTCCAGTTTCTATTATGTGCATGTGACATTTTTTTTAAATTGGAAAAAATTGAGGGGTTTTTCTTTTTTTTAAATATATTTTTATTGATTTTAGAGAGGAAGAGAGAGGGAGAGAATGGATAAAAACATCAATGATGAGAGAGAACCATCCATTAACCGGCTGCCTCTTGCACGTCCCCCACTGGGGACCAAGCCCTCAACCCGGAATCGAACCCGGGACCCCTCAATCCGCAGGCCAACACTCTATCCACTGAGCCAAACTAGCTAGGGCGAAATTGGGGGGGTTTGAGGCTGTTTTTTAACAAGTGGCTCACAGCTTGTCTGGTACTCAGGAGCCTGCCCAGCGCAAGAAGCGAGTTTACATGAGGACAGCAAAGGCTGCAAGCCGGGGGGACGTACCTTGTCCCAGGACACAGAGCTAGCCTGGAGGCCAGCCTGGGGGAGGGAGGATGCTGGGCGGTGCCAACACAGCTGATCACCCTCTCACCTTGCAGGGTGTCCCTGCAGCTGTGACCCTCGGTTTCTTTAAGGTGTGAGGTCCAACGTCCTCACGTTTCCCAGAGAGACCACAGAGTCCCTGCTCCGGGAGAGACCACACTGGCAGATGGAGGCCGGAACCCACAGGCCTTAAAAATAGGCCCAGGAACTGAAAGAGGCACAGCTACGCATCCAAACGGTCCCACTTCCTCTCCGCCACTGGCCCAGAACCAGCTCTGCCTCCTTAGGGTCGAAGGGCCCGGGGCCCAAACTGTCCCCAGTGACTGCAGAGCAGCTGAGCTCGAGTGTGAACCCAACCCTAGTTCCAGGCGCACGCACGTGTCTTGTATCCTTTATGACAACAGCAGCATTAGGGGCGACCCTGTACCTGCCGTGTCTCATTTACTCCTCGCGCTGCCACGAGGCTGTGCCTGTCACTTCTCCAACCCCATGACCCTCTAGACTTCGCTGTGTCCACTTTTCAGATGAGGACACAGAGGCCTTGACGGGCGACATGTTTGGGCCCCACAGACTTCCCTTCCAGCCACAGGTCCCACTCAAGTCCCCCACCCCGTCTCTTACACCCAGCGCCGCTGCCCCCGCAAAACAAGGGCCAGGCCGACGGTGCTCGGCACCCAGGAGAGGCTCATGGGGAGGCAGTTCCCCCTTCATTCCTTCCGGCTCATTCCATGAACTCTGCAAAATGGCTATTTGCATCTGACCGCCTCGGCGGGAGCCTCCTGGCCCCCAGCCCTGCCACCTCCCGGCTGCCTGACCTCGGCTGAGCCACTGTCCTCCTGAAGCTCGGTTTCCTCATCCGAAAAATGGGGAAGAACAGCAGCTGGGCACGGGAGGTCTGCCGCAGGCACCGAGCGGCGGGCACACGCAGGCGGGCAGCATCCTCTGTGCTCACCGCCCCTTGGTACCGGCCACCCCACAAATCAAACACCGGACAAGCTCCTGAAGGTCCGACCAAGAAAATTCGAATTCTCAGCCGGGCATTCGGGGCCCCAAACCACCCTGCAAGCCGCATCAGCCTGTCCTCCTCCGTCCAGCCCGTCTGTCCTGCCTCGGTCCCTCTCAAAGGCCACACACTGCACATCCCCCCTCCCCCAGCCTCCCTTCTCTGGGCCCCCAATAGGCACACCTGTGGGAAACCACCTATTGTCTTCACTGGCAGAGAAGTGTGGACAGAGAACCCGGAAGGCTGGTGACCTTTGAAGCCCTAGCAAAGGTCAGAGCTGTGCACCACCTCTGTTAATTCAGATAATGGTAGCTGAAGCAACTTCCCCACCTTTACTCGTGTAAATCCTTATTGATAAGATAATCTGTGTGTTACCGGAACTTGCCTGTCTAAGGGCTATATTACGGGTGGATCCCAAACCAATAAAAGGTTGGTGCGGCCTGAGCACCAGTGGAAGTCGTTCCCCTTGAGTTGGACTTACCCGCCTGGCCCCCCAATATTCCCAAATTATCTCTTGTCTCTTCTCTTTCATTTGTGTGCGGCCCCTCTTCCAGATCCTGAACCCTGAACCACGCGGGACATGGAGGGAACATTTACAACACACACCCTCATACCTCAGCCTGGGCCCTTCCCCAATCCAGCCTGTGCCAGGCAGCTGTGCACACCTGTATGGCCGGGCTGCCAGCGCCAGAGGAGGGCCACAATGGGTTCTTAAACTGGACCGGAGGGCCGGAACAAAAGCATGGATGGAGTGTTTGTGTGAACAAATATAAATTCAAAGTAAACATCATTACATAAAAGGGTACGGTCTTTTTTTTTTTTTTTTAGTTTTATTCATTTCAAACGGGCCAGATCCGGCCCTGGGCTATATTATGGGTGGATCCCAAACCAATAATAGGTTGGTGCGGCCTGAGCATCAGTGGAAGTCCTTCCCCTTGAGTTGGACTTACCCGCCTGGCCCCCCAATATTTCCAAATTATCTCTTGTCTCTTCTCTTTCATTTGTGTGCGGCTCCTCTTCCAGATCCTGAACCCTGAACCACACGGGACGTGGAGGGAAACATTTACAACACACACCCTCATACCTCAGCCTGGGCCCTTCCCCAATCCAGCCTGTGCCAGGCAGCTGTGCACACCTGTATGGCCGGGCTGCCAGCGCCAGAGGACAGGTGTGGGGGGGCCTCACCTCTGCTAAGAGCCTGGGCTCGAACAGATTCTGTCGTTACCAGCCATGGACCCAGGGACGGGTTACTTCACCTCTATAACTGAGCTTCCTCATCAGCAAAAGGAGAGGAGTGCCCTATACCTACAGGATAGGACTATCTTGAGGACAAAAGGAAATAGTGAACAGATAACACGCCTTCTGCCCCACAGCCTTACAAACAAAATTCCCCAGGCTACCTAACAGCAGATGACAGCCCAGAAATGCCCACCCCACGCAGGACCCAAAGACAACCAGCGTGATGGAGGCCCCACCCGCACACGCTCCGGTGGCCAGGCCATGTGCACGTGGCCTGACCGAGCGTCAGCGTCCTGCTGCCCCTGTTGGAAGGGAGCCGCCGCACAGCACGCCTGGACTGATGTCCAGGGCCCGTGAGAAGGCCCAGGCCCCAGAAGGAGGGTCAGGTGACAGCCTCCTATGGTCCAGATGTCTGCATCGCACATCTGGGCACCGGCCCCCTCATGCTTCCCAGCTGAGATCCTGAAGGCCCACAGGCGCGACCTCAGCCCGCCGGCGTGGCTCATCCACTACCTGGAATGACAAGCAGCTTCCTGTGCACAAACACCGAGATCCTGCCAGGAGGGGCCACAGCCCCGGCTGCTTCCAGCAGGGCCTTTACTCCAGCACGATCACCTGCGCGCCTGGCTTCTCCCCCGCTCACTGTGCCTCCCGCCAGGCAGGGATCAGGGCCGCTCCGCTCCCACACGGAGCAAGTACTCCACACTGCTGTGCTGTTCCAGTCAGGTTTGGCTCTACAACGTGCCTTTCATCATGACAGCCAGCTGCAGGGGGCGGTCCCTCCTCCCGGCTCACAGACACACACTGTGACTCAGAAACACAACAGCTTGTCCAGCGTCAGGCGTCTCCACCACAGCCTCCCAGACACTTTCAAAACAACCGCAGAGAACACGGCACAGTTCGGAATAACCTGCGCTCGAGTTAGACAACAACAAAAATCTGTGAGGTTTCCATTCATTCCCAAACGTAACAGGTTGTCACAGCTGTAGAGTGGAGACGAGAGGGTTTCCTGAGCCACTGGATGTACACGTGGCTCGGGGCCGGCGTTCCGGGGTCAGGCTGGGTGCTCGGGCCAACCCTCAGGTCCTCTCTCTACACTGGGCATGAGGTCATGACTAAGCTTGCCCCTTTCTGAACATCCCATTTCTCATCTGAAGAAGAGACGGGGAACGTGAGCCCTAGGAGGTTAGGGTTCCGTTCTCCTTGCCACCCATACCCTTCACTTCCCAGCCCAGAAAGCAGTTCTTGCATTTGTTGGCTAAACATTTACTGGGCCCCTGCTCTGCACGGGCCTGTGCGGGACATGGAGGAGACTCAGACTGGGCAGTGCCCGGCAGGGGTCCCTTGCTAACTAGGGAAAAGCCACACAGAGCATTACGGCGCCACAATCATCCTGAGCGAACAGCGGACATGTACCCAGTCCCCGGGCACAGGCAGCGGGGCAGGGAGTGGCAGAAGGGCTCCCGGGGGCATCGCTTGGAGCTGAGGTTCGAGGGGAGACCTGTAGGTGTTTGCAGGGCAGGTGAGTAGGGGTGGCCTTCCGGGTGGAGAAAACGGCAGGCCTAAGGGTGCAGCGCATCAGAGCAGGGCCGAGTTCAGGCGAGTATGGGGCAGGGTGAGGGGTAAGACAGGGGTTCCTGTGAGGAGGGAGGACTGGAGGCCAGGGGAGGACAGAGTAATCGCATGAGCAGCAGGCTCTGCCCTCGGCCTACGACCAGGGGACAGTTCTCACCAGGTGCAGCACAGTAGGTGCAGCAAGGCCTGGCTGGGGGCATTGCAGGGGGGGGGGGGGGGGGGGGCGCGGGGGGGGGGGGGGGGGGGGGGCAGGATCCGGGGTCAGACTGACTGAGGGTCAATCCCAGCTGTGCCACAGCCTCACTGGTTGTCCCTGGGCAAGTCTCTTGCCTCTCTGAACCTCAGGCACCTCTTGGGTGACATGGAAAGAAGATTCCAGTAGCAAATTGACAGCACACAGGAGGCACCTGGCACATGCTAAGGACTCAGCGAATGCCAGCTGCTGGAGCAAATTGTTACTGTTCTTAGGGGATGGCCTCGGGGCTCCTTGGGGTGGGGACTAACAGCGGGGAGGTGCTCAGGGGGTCAGAGGACAGTGGGAGAGGTGGACAGGGGAGTGGGGAGGGGCTGCCCGGAGCTGCTGAGCGAAGGGCTGAAGGGCTAGAGCAGATGGTCCCTCAGACCCCTCCCATTTCAGACATTCTGTGCCAGGTGCCAGGTGGGCATTCAGCCTGGCACACAGTAGGTGCTCAGTGAATGTCTGCTTAACGAATGAACGTGGATCCTTCCATTTCTGCTCAAAACTAAGTTGTGACACTTTTCAGAAAAGAAACCTATGTCCTCATTCACCCCACCCTCACCCCCACCCACACAGGAGCAAAGCTTCACTCCAGGGCGGGCCGGCGGGGACCTGCTCCCAGAGCAGTGTCTTAGGCTCAGCCTGCCTCCGACACAAAGGAGGACTGGCATTCATTTCCTCTCCTCACCCGCCTCCAGGGTGTGGCCTGCGGAGGGGCCTGGGCCCCGGGGCTGCCATGTCCCTGCTGCCTTGTGACTTTAAGGGGGCTGCGTGGGCTCCCCGGGACTCAGTTTCCCCAGGGGTGAATGAAGGGTGTGCTGGCGAAAGCTCCCAGGCTGACATGCCTTCTCCACGCTGCTGTCGCCTCCTCAGAAATCCCCAGCCCAGACGCGGGACGAGGGTGGGGTGGGGGCGGCAGACAACGTGCTATGAAGTCATTCCCGCATGGAGAAGGGAGGGGTCTTTCCGCGAAGAAAATGGCAAACCCCACACCACAGGGGAGGGGGCTCCTCCGGATCCATCGGCACCGATGACCTCACACCCCGCCAAGCCCGAGACGCCCCCACACACACCTGCAGTCAGTCCCAGGCTCTTTAAACAACACGGGGCCCCCCCCCCCCTCACCGCACGTCCGTGACCTGGGCCCTCCTGGGAGCAGAACCGCACCCCGAGGGGCCGCAGGCCCTGCTCCCTCTGCCCCGGGCGGGGGGGGGGTTCAGGGGACCACAGCCCAACAGGTCCCCGGTTACAGCGAAGGGCCAGGCAAGTGCAGGAGGACAAAGGCTCGGGAAGCCGGGACGTGGCCTCCGTGTCGGCTGGA
>NW_005371930.1:1356713-1358003 GCF_000412655.1 Myotis brandtii | reverse complement strand
CCGGCTTCCTCCGCCCCGAGTCCGCGCCGGCCGGTCCCTTCCCCCGCAACCCTCCCACCCGCTCCTTCTTTGGCCCCGCCCACTTCAGAGAGGCGTGCCTCCGCCGACCACTCTCTTCCTCAAATGGCCCTTGCGATCCCGCCTCGAACCCCAGCCCAGGGTCTCCTGACCTTGCCTGGCCCCCCTACCCCGGGCTCTGGCCCCGCGGCCCTTTCTGAGACCCACCTCCGCTCCTGAACGCCTCCAGCAGCTTGAGCCCCGCCCATCGCAGCTTCCCGGCCTCCTACCCCTGCCTCCTCCTTCCTGCTGCTGCCCGCGTGAGATTGGCTTTGTCACCCCCCTACTCGCTGTCAACCTCCTTCTCGCCACCAAGTTGCAAAGACTAGTTTCGCTGAGAACTTCCTGGAAGAACCCAGAAATGGGTCACACCCATCCCCCATGGCGAGGTCTCAGGGCCGGCCCTAGGCACTTCGGCTCAGCGAATAGAGCATCGGTCCTCTACTGAAGGGTCCTGGGTTCGAATCCTACCAAGGGCACATACATTGGTTTCAGGCTCTATTCCTGGCCCTAGTCGGGGTGTGTTCAGGAGGCAACCAATCCATGTGTTGCTCACATCAATGTTTCTCTCTGTCTCTCCCCTTCCCTCCACTCTCTCTCAAAAAATAATAATAATGGGAAAATATTATCTGGTGAGAATTAACAAAAACAAAAAAAGGTCTCAAGGTGGCACGATGGCAAAGCCCTTCCCACCCGCACTGACTGCTCCACCTGGCATAGCGCAGGAGTAGCCAAGGGCTATGAGCCTGTTACCTCAGTTGTGCTTTATGGGGGTGTGCCCTGAGGGTTGAGTAGGGCTGAGGGGGGTGAGGGTGAGGGTGAGGAGGTAGGAGGTCAGCTGGGCATGTGATCCCAATGAAGGTCAAGGTCCGGCCTGGCATCCATCCATGTACTGGCATCTGCAGACAGAGGAAGACCTAGGTGAAGCAGCCAGAGGCCCCCCCCAGACCGCACCCCTGGCGGCCCACTTCCAAGGACAGGGGGCGATGGAGAGGGAGGGACAGAGCTGGGTCCCAGCTACCTGAATCTCCAGTAATCCCCGCAGGCACACTAGCCTCCATTCCCCAGACCCAGCAAGGACGGTCCTGCCTCCAGGCCCCACCCTGTCCCTCCTCCCATTCCTTGTAAAACTCACTTCCTCGGGTTTGGGGGACCCCTGTGTCACCTCCTCAAAGAGCCTTCCTGCTTCAGGCCTCGCCTCTAATTCTGTGCCCATGTCTGGGTACCAAGCGC
>NW_005371930.1:1355446-1356560 GCF_000412655.1 Myotis brandtii | reverse complement strand
AGGCTTGGGGCTGGGGACAGGGGGGTGGGGGTTGCTCTGTAAAGAAGCTTGGAGTGAGGGGGGAATTAGTGAAGTGAATGATGGGCCGTGGGTATATCTCTCTCCTCTAGGCCTGTGTCCCCACCTGTAAAATGGGGCACAGGCCTGAGGGTTAGGCCTCCAGTTCTGAGTCTGCACAGCTGAGATTGGAGCTGGGGGAAGTGGGAAGGGGAAACGTCTGCGCAAGGCTCAGAGGCCGGCATGTCCAATGGCCATAGCCCACCTGTTTCCCAAACTCACGAGTCCCGGCTATACCCGCGTCCCTCCCTCTGCTCAGCTGTTCCCCTTGCTTCACATCCTGTCTTTACTACTGTGCTCACCATCCCAGCCGCGTCCCTGGGCAGCCATCTGATTGGGTCTGGCCCGCGCACTTGTGTTCTTACCGCTTCACAAACTCCCTTCCTGCACCCGCTCACCCCATGGCTGCCTCCACAGACTCTGTGCCATAGGACCAGCATCGGATCAACGAGCCCATATTTCCTGGCACCCGGCCCAGGGCAGGTGCCAGGACATATCTGCTGAATGAATACATGAACGTCACTTGGGCCCCCTCCTTTTTATTTCGATGCCCGCCAGGTGATGTCCCTTAGGGAATGTTTTCATGTCAGCAGGCCTGGAGTTCTGTTTGGGACTCACAGGGGGCATGAGCAGGGTTCCTGGGGCCACAGGGCATGCTCTGTTTCTTGATCTGGGTGCTGATTACATGGGTGCGTGTGGTCAGTTTGTAAAAATCAAGCTGCAACAGCGATTTTTAAAAAATTTAAATTCTTTATTGTTGAAAGTATTACATTAGTCTCTGTCTCTCCCCGCCCCCCATTGACCTCTCCCTGGCCACTCCTCCCTGCTTGCAATGGCAGCTTATGTACTTCTCTATACACAGATAAAAATGATTTGGCCCTGGCTGGTATGAATCAGTGGTTAGAGCATCAGCCCACACACCGAGGGGTCTCAGGTTTGATTCCCGATTAAGGGCACGTACCAGGGTTGTGGGTTTGCTCCCTAGCCCTGGCTGGAAGAGACAACCAGTTGATGTGTCTCTCTCACATCAATGTTTCTCTCTCTCTCTCTCTCTCTC
>NW_005371930.1:1352621-1355342 GCF_000412655.1 Myotis brandtii | reverse complement strand
GGGTCAGAGCGGGCAGGCGCAGAGGAGCCCACGGTGTGACTTCCCTGGGCCTGGGCACTTCTGCCTTTGTGGGACCCTTCCTCCATTAAGAATAATACTAATAAATAATTAACACTATTTACGACTGCTTCGATATGAAAACAGATATATCAGAGTTGTATGCTAAGATGTTTTCTTCATAAAAGTCCATTCTCCTTCTCCTGACTCCTACGGAACTTGGGTAAGTCCTCCGTGGGGTGGGCGCGTTCCCATAGAGCCAGCACGCTCCGACTCTGAACCGCCTGCGGGGCGCCGCCAGGGGGCGCCAGACACCACGCGCGGCCCCACTGGGCAGCCGGAATGGGAGCTGGGCAAGGGCAGCGCATCAGCAAGCTGGGTCTACTCTGGAGGCTCCAGCACACCCACTGGGGTCCCCAGAAACCTACTCCGTGCACCTCACGGCCCCTCTACCCATTACAAGACCCAGTGGAGGTACCGCGGCCTCCAGGAAGTCTTCCTGGGCGGCAGGCTGGGCCAGGTGTCTTCCCTGGGCGCCCACAGCCTCCTGGGGCCCTGACCACACGGTCAGTCACTGTTTCCTTCTCTGAGGACAGTGGACAGTGAGTCCTCAGGCTGGGATGGGCCTGGGCCGCCCAGGGCCACTCGGGAATTGTTTTCAGGTGAATGACTCTGGGAGCAGGGAGCCCCACGCAGCTTTCCTGGGTCACTCCCAGCCTTGCGAGGGGCCGGGTGGCCACAGGCGCTCAGTAACGGGGCTCCCACCCGTCCCGTCCTCTGTCTGGACCCTCTGAGGACCCCCCATTCCTCTGGAGGCTCAGGACCGGCCCTCCCACCTGCAGGGGAGACTCGTTGTCAGTTTGTGACAATAGCAAAGTGCTCAGTTGTTGGAAATTAATTTCTTAGTCAGTGAGTCAGAGGGATGCCGCTATCCCTGTAATCATCGGTTTCACGCCTGTTTTTATTTATTTATTTATTTTAATCACCAGTTATCCTCCACCCCCTCCTCCACTTCCGCCCACCCCCTCACTCTTGTGTTGACCTTGCGGGAGGGGCGGGCCTGGCCAACGAGGTCAGGGGTCGTGTGTCTGGCCCAAGAGCGGTTTGGGAAAGGCTGGATGTGAGCCCTGAGCCTCCTGCTCCCCAGGGTCCCCTGGGGGCCTCAGGCTCACACACGCACCGTGAATGTGGTTCCTGGCACAGATGGGAGCGGTTCTGCCAGGTGCACACCCTGCTCCGGCTCTGCCCGCTGCATGACCTGAGGTGAGCTCCCGAACTGCTCTGTGACTCGGTTTCTTCATTTGTAAAACGGCCTAGGGGTATCAGAGCTGGGCCCCTCCCCCCATTCTCTGGGAGACTGAGGAGACAATGGCACAGAGGGGTGCTGTGGGCTGGGACTGGGAGACCGGCCCAGGCTATCCTCTCTTCCCCTTTCAGATTGGAAACCAGGCTTCTACTCTCGCTGGCCCCCCAGTTTTCCGGGGGGATGTGTCCTCAGCTGTAAAAACAGGACAGTGGGGCCCGCTTCCCCCAGGGTCGGCCACGCACGTCTTGGCTCCAAACCCCCGGTGCCAGGCACAGCTCCTGGGACCAACCTGCCCCAGGGAGGTTGTGTTCTGGGCGGGGACACAGGTGTCGCAGATAAGCCTCGGGCAGCCCCCAACAGGTCAGGCCTGGAAGCTCCAGCGCACTGGCCCCCAGGACACCCGGCCCACGTGCCCGGCTCGGTCCTTTCTCTGCGGAGCCCGCGGCTCTGAGATTTGGGATTTCTGCTTGAGCCGCTGCCCATTCCCCAGGGCTCGGCCAGTGGGTCCCGGCTGGAGACTGCAGGGGGTGGAGAGCGAGCTCAGGCCCTGCTTCCCTACTTCTTTTTTTTTTTTTTAAACAGAATATGATTATATTTAATGCACAAGTTTGATACAACCAAAAAGTAAAACAGCAGAGTAAAATAGTAACAAAAAACATGGTATATCATTTGCAATGCATGAGAAATGGTTAACATCTTTAGTTATAAACAAGCTCTTAAAATCCAGTGACACTATAATAATGCAAGGAAGCTGGAAAAATGAAATGAAAAAGTACAAGTGATGATTAAGCAGTGAGCATATATGATTTTGCTGAGCAGTGATGAAGAATAACTTCTCTGCAGTGTCAGTGAAACTTCCCTACTTCTTTGCTGGGTGTGGCTGGCTTCTAGTAGATTCTCTCCTTGCCCCACACACAGACCTGGGGTAAACGTGGGTGCTGCCCGCCCGCCAGGGCCGCCGCCGCTTGCTGGCCTCCTGAGCCCGCAGCAGTCCCCAGTGCCGCCTTTCCTGCTGGACCACATCCCTAGGAGCCCCGCAGGGCCCCACCCTGGCGCCGTTCCTGTCCGGAGAGGCCGAGCCCGCTCTGTGCTCTCTGAGCCCCTTCTTATCCGGTCGTGGCTTCATGTGACGCGGTGTGAGGTTATTGGACGACTATCTCCCCTTTCCCTCATACGCGGCGCCCTGAGGCAGGCTGTGCTCTGTCCCTGGCTGTTTGAGGGGTTCATTCCCAGCACACAGGTGGCTCTCAGGAAAGAGGCCCACGGTGTCCATGGAGCCATGCAAACAGCTGGGGCTGAGCTAGGATGGGGACGGAACGGGAGGACTCGCTTCAGAGCTGGGCTGCTGGCAGGTGTGCAAGCGCAGGCCCTGGTGCCCAAGGTCAGGGTCAGAAAGCACCAGGTCAGAGCCGCTTCCC
>NW_005371930.1:1350377-1352459 GCF_000412655.1 Myotis brandtii | reverse complement strand
GGGCCCCTGCGGGCTGGCTAGAAGTGCCTGGGATGGACGGGGTTGCGGGGAGCAGCAGGAGTCCCAGGATCCAGCCACTACCCACAGCCTGGGGGTGACCCACCTGCCCCCCCCATTTCCAGTGCCCAGGGCCCCCAGCCCCGCCCAGAACCCGGAGGCCCAGACGCAGGGAGCGGAGCCCACACAGACTAGTGGCAGCCGAGGCAGCTTCCGGCCCTGGCAGGAGGCGGGAGGTCACGCTGCTCAGAACGGTTTTCTCCTCTGTAAAGTGGGGTGGGGCCCCGGGGCTCCCAGGCTGCTGTCGGGTGAAGGGGAGGATGGAGGGAGGACTCGGGGGCTGACCCACCCAGGTGGGCCGGGGTGAGGGCCCCTGTGGTGGAGGGAGAGCCGTTCTGAGCATTTGGGGCTGGGCGGGAGCGGCCCCATGCCCGGCAGCCTCCAGATCACACAGATACGGGGACATTAATGTCTAATCCGGCTTCATTCCAGAGATAGACAAACCAGTTTGCCACCACTCAACCAGGAAGCCTCACCTGGCCGCGAGGCAAGCCGGGGGCGGGGGCGGACCCCCTGACCCTCTGCCCTTTGGCCTTGACATGGGGCTCCAGGAGCTGCTCCAGGCCCCTGCGGGTCTGTGCCCAGCGCTGGGACTGGACAGCGGGCAGCGCCGGGGGACACTCGTTAAATTCACGTGGTAAATGGGTCCCCCTCCCTCCTGCCACCGCTCGGGTGTCACTGGGTGGGGAGCTGCCGCCCACTCCACAAACTCACAGAAGCCCCAAGACAGGCAGGTCCCTGGTGGACGCCACCTGGAGGGGGAAACTCGCCGGGGTCTGACCGCTGCTCTGAGCTGCTGCGCGGCTTGGCCCGGCCGCTTCCCCCTCTCTGGGCTGCAGAGCCTCGACGGTAAGAGGAGAAACAGAAGGTCTAAAGCCGATGTCCCGCCCGGCCAAGGCGGCTCCGTGGTTGAGCCTAGAACTATGAACCAGGAGGTCACGGTTCGATTCCCAGCTGGGGCAGGTGCCCTGGTTGCAGGCTCCACCCCGGATCATGCAGGAGGCAGCCGATCAATGATTCTCATCACTGATGTTTCTCTCTCTCCCTCTCCCTTCTTCTCTGAAGTCAATAAAGATGTATTTTTTTTAATGCCATATTACTCCTGGGTTTATTCACTTATTACAAGATGTATTTTTAATAAAAGAAGCTAAGGCTTTGTAAAGGGGCAGGGACTGGCCCAGGGAGAAGCAGAGCCAGGCCCTAGAGCAGGGGTGGGCAAACTTTTTGACTCGAGGGCCACAATGGGTTCTTAAACTGGACCGGAGGGCCTGAACAAAAGCATGGATGGAGTGTTTGTGTGAACTAATATAAATTCAAAGTAAACATCATTACATAAAAGGGTACGGTCTTTTTTTTTTTTAGTTTTATTCATTTCAAAAGGGGCCGGATCTGGCCCGCGGGCCGTAGTTTGCCCACGGCTGCCCTAGAGGAAGAGCAGGTGTGAGGGTGCGGGGATGGGTGGCTGCAGCTGGGAGTGAGGGGGGCTGTGGCGCCACTCAGAGCTGGAGTGGGTGCGTGAGCCCCCAGGGCCAGGAGCCTGGGCTTGTTCTGTTTTCAAGGGACTGAATCTCAAGGGGCAGAAACGCTTGGCTTCCAGGACCTCTCTGATGTGGCAAACACTGAGAGCAAGGGCTGGGGTGGGGGGTACCCCAACTGCCCTGACTTCTAAGGAAGAGACTCGTGGAAATTGGCTCAGGCTTCTCTGACCCTCAGAGAAACATTTCTGGGTCAAGAATTTCCAGCCCATAAACCCCCAGGTTTCAAATTCTCAGGAGGCCGGCGCGGGGCTGGGGTTTGCATAGCCTTTCACATGGCAGAGCTTCCTGTTCCGTGGCCTCCCTCCCACCCAGGCTTCTGGGCCAGGGTTCAGGAAGCCGGTCTGATGGACTGAGACAGACAAACAGACCGAAGTCACGCAGCTCAGGGCCCTGGAATCAACGTGATCAAAGAGGGGAAACACTTTCTTTGCAAACATTTTTTGGGATGTCCACGCAGGGGGGCAGGCCACAGTGGGGAACACTTTCC
>NW_005371930.1:1345534-1350077 GCF_000412655.1 Myotis brandtii | reverse complement strand
CCGCCTCCTGCACACTCCCTACTGGGGATGTGCCCACAACCAAGGTACATGGCCTTGACCGGAATTGAACCTGGGACCCTTGAGTCTGAAGGCCGACGCTCTATCCACTGAGCCAAACCAGTCAGGGCCAAGACCTTATTTTTTGCAGACCGTTTTTGGGCCTTAGCAGGTTATTATTTTAACACACCTCCCCGCCCCCCATGTTCTCCCCATATTTGGGTGAAGCACGGAAGCAGAGGCCTTTTGCTTGTTTTTTCGTAGATCTGCCGAGTCTTGGAGAACGGACAGCTCCCGGGCCTTCTCCCCCCCCCCCCCCCCCCCAGTGTTCTCCCCATATTTGGGTGAAGCATGGGAGCAGAGACCTTTTGCTTGTTATTTTGTAGATCAGCTCCTGGGCCTTCTCCCGCTCACGGGGCTTCGGGCTGAGCCGGCAGATCAGCTCTGCGGCCTCTGATAAACTCAGGTTTACACACTATCGCTGGACGAGAAATGTCAGTCCATAAACATGCTTGGAGGAACACCCCACCGTTTGCTCAAGAGTTTCTTATCTCGGGGCGTTTTCTGTTCCCTGGAGATAGGATCTGATCTCCACTCCTGGCACGTCAGTGCTGAGAGCCCTCCCCATTTCACAGGGGGAAACTGAGGCCCAGAGAGAGGAACAGTGGGTTTCTGGTCTGCGGCCTCTGATAAACTCAGGTTTACACACTATCGCTGGACGAGAAATGTCAGTCCATAAACATGCTTGGAGGAACACCCCACTGTTTGCTCAAGAGTTTCTTATCTCGGGGCATTTTCTGTTCCCTGGAGATAGGATCTGATCTCCGCTCCTGGCACGTCAGTGCTGACAGCCCTCCCCATTTCACAGGGGGGAAACTGAGGCCCAGAGAGAGGAACAGTGGGGTGGGTTTCTGGCGGAGCTCAGAATCTCTTACTCCCAACATTTTAAAAAATTAAATGTTTTTATTGATTTCAGAGAGGGAGGAAGAGGGAGAGACAGAAACATCAACGATGAGAGAATCATTGATCGGCCGCCTCCTGCACGCCCCCTACTGGGGATCGAGCCTGCAACTCAGGCCTGTGCCCGGACCCGGAATGGAAACATGACCTCCTGGTTCTCAGGTTGACAGTCAACCACCAAGCCATACCAGCCGGGCCAACATTTTTACTTAAAAAATTTTCAAAGCTATAGAAACACTGGCAGAACAGCATGACGAATGCCCATATTCACCAACTGCTAACATTATGCTACATTCGCTTTATCGCTTGCTCTCTCTCCCTCACTCCATATACAAGTGTGTGCGTGGGCGTTTCGGATACTGTGACACTTCACCCATCAGCCTCCGGCGTGTACCTCTTTCGTAACCACAACACCGTGGTCACGCCTGGGAAATTTAACATGGAATCAATACTGTCATCCAATACACATTCCCCAATTCGGATTTCTCCCATTGCCACCCTAACTACAATAGTGCTTGTGACAGGTGATTAGTTTTTACCCGAGGACTAGTCGAGGCCGCGGGGGGCAGCTGGTTCTGTCTCCGAGTCTCCTTCGGTCCCCAGTGTTTTCCCTTGTGGTTGCCTTTGTCGGTCATGACACTGACATTGTCCACGCGTCCAGGAACTGGCTGGCAGGAAGTCTGTTTCACGTTGATTCGATTCGGATTTCACTTTTTAGACAAGAGCCATGACCCCGGAAGCCCATGAGCTCAGCCCGTCGTCCGTCCCTTTACTGGTGATGTTAGGCTCATTTCATCACGTTGGTGTCCCCAGATCCCCGCCAGCGTGTTCCCTAACATCCTTCCATCCTGGGTTTCACCAGCCTCCTGTGCCAGCGCCTCTGCCCAGCCCGTGACCCTTCCGGCTCTCCTGTCCTTCCTCGGCTCTTCTTGACCTTTCCCGAGCCAGTCCTGGGGTCACCCCGCTCCAAGGGGTGTCTGTCTCTGGGGAATGGGATTTCGGATCCAAGGGTGCGCAGTGAGCTCCTTCATCCAGGCCCTTCCAGTACAGAGCTTGGAATTCATTGTTATTTTTCTTAGCAACACTTCTAATTAAGAACACCTGGCCCCGCCGGCGTGGCTCAGTGGCTGAGCATCATCAGTGTGTGCGTGGGCGTTTCGGATACTGTGACACTTCACCCATCAGCCTCCGGCGTGTACCTCTTTCGTAACCACAACACCGTGGTCACGCCTGGGAAATTTAACATGGAATCAATACTGTCATCCAATACACATTCCCCAATTCGGATTTCTCCCATTGCCACCCTAACTACAATAGTGCTTGTGACAGGTGATTAGTTTTTACCCGAGGACTAGTCGAGGCCGCGGGGGGCAGCTGGTTCTGTCTCCGAGTCTCCTTCGGTCCCCAGTGTTTTCCCTTGTGGTTGCCTTTGTCGGTCATGACACTGACATTGTCCACGCGTCCAGGAACTGGCTGGCAGGAAGTCTGTTTCACGTTGATTCGATTCGGATTTCACTTTTTAGACAAGAGCCATGACCCCGGAAGCCCATGAGCTCAGCCCGTCGTCCGTCCCTTTACTGGTGATGTTAGGCTCATTTCATCACGTTGGTGTCCCCAGATCCCCGCCAGCGTGTTCCCTAACATCCTTCCATCCTGGGTTTCACCAGCCTCCTGTGCCAGCGCCTCTGCCCAGCCCGTGACCCTTCCGGCTCTCCTGTCCTTCCTCGGCTCTTCTTGACCTTTCCAGAGCCGGTCCTGGGGTCACCCCGCTCCAAGGGGTGCCTGTCTCTGGGGAATGGGATTTCGGATCCAAGAGTGCGCAGTGAGCTCCTTCACCCAGGCCCTTCCAGTACAGAGCTTGGAATTCATTGTTATTTTTCTTAGCAACACTTCTAATTAAGAACACCTGGCCCCGCCGGCGTGGCTCAGTGGCTGAGCATCATCCCATACGTCAAAGAGGCCGCCTATTTGATTGCTGCCCAGGGCACAGGTCCGGTTGCAGACTCCATCCCCAGTAGAGAGCGTGGAGCAGGCAGCCGATTGGTGTTTCTCTCTCATGGATGTTTCTATCTCTCTCTCCCTCTCTCTAAAAATCAATAAAAGCATAGTTAAATAAACAAAAACAGAACACCATAGAGTCCTTCTCTTTCCTCCATTCCATTCTCTGTCATCCGCAGTGAGTGAGGCCTGGGTCCCAAGTTCCTTCAGAACGGCTCCGCCTCCCCCGGGCTCTGTGACAGTCCCCTTGTCCAGGGAGCATCTCCTCCGAGGACGCGCAGGCAGATACGCTCGGTCCAGTCCTCTCGGACAGTCTCTTTCTCCTGTGTTCCTGCACGTGCCTGTCATCAACGCAATGCACTGGTTTACTGCTTTCTATGGGGCTCAGTTCACCTAAGAATGAAAGGGCCTTTCAAGGAGGGGCACACGCATTTGTTGAGATCGATCAGGATAGCTATTCAGGGTCATCGATTCAGGCAGGAACCCACCTCCTCTCTTATTGGAGATGTAAAATGTCATCTTTAAGGTGCGCTCGGAGAGGGGCACGGGTCCTGATGCTGGAAGGAGCCGCTAGTCCAGGCGGAACTGAGTCACTTTTTCCGGTGCTCCCCCGGATGCGGGCCTCATCCTGTTCCATCCCGTCTGAAGTGCCCGATCTGGGCAGCAGGACCGCTGCGTTCCACCAGCTGGGCCTTTCCAGGGCGTCCACGTGCGGCCTTGGCCTTGTGGTGAGCTGAAAGGGTCACACCACCGACCTCCAGACCCGCACAGACCCAGGACTTCAAGGCTGCCATGATAGCACTTAAAAAAATATTTTTTTTAGAGAGAGAGAGGAAGGGAGAGGAAGAGAAACATCGATTTGTTGTCCCACTTATTTATGCATTCACTGGTTGAGTCTTGTATGTGCCCTGATTGGGGATCGAACCTGCAGCCTTGGCCTACGGGGATGGGGATGGGGATGGGGATGATGCTCTAACCACTGAGTGCCCGACCAGGGCCCATGGCAGCGCTTCCCCTGGTTAACCTGGTTCCTCTTCACAAGAGCCAGTGAGGGTCTGACACTTAGTAGGGTCTCTATGAACAGTTGGAGGAATTAGCGTCCCCATTTTACAGGATGGAAACTGAGGCTCCTAGAGGGGTGGCTTGCCTCCCCCCTCCTCAGATATCAGGCGAGAGACACGGTGAAAGCAGGCCCAGGCCTCTGCACTCAGTAGGCACTTTGGTAACAGCTCCCGCACAGACTGAGGCCTGATGCCTTCCGCTGGGCACCTTGCGGGCCGGGAGTCCAGGGCGGGGCGGGGCGTATGTAAATAGTCCTCCAGGAGGCCGCGGATTGGCCGGAGCAGGCGGGGGCGGGGCGTATGTAAATAGTCCTCCAGGAGGCCGCGGATTGGCCGGAGCAGGCGGGGGCGGGGCGTATGTAAATAGTCCTCCAGGAGGCCGCGGATTGGCCGGAGCAGGCGGGGGCGGGGCGTATGTAAATAGTCCTCCAGGAGGCCGCGGATTGGCCGGAGCAGGCGGGGGCGGGGCGTATGTAAATAGTCCTCCAGGAGGCCGCGGATTGGCCGGAGCAGGCGGGGGCGGGGCG
>NW_005371930.1:1334164-1344787 GCF_000412655.1 Myotis brandtii | reverse complement strand
TGTGTGTGTGTGTGTGTGTGTGTGTGTGTTAGGAG
The DNA here is from genome assembly GCF_000412655.1 of Myotis brandtii. Taxonomy (NCBI): domain Eukaryota; kingdom Metazoa; phylum Chordata; class Mammalia; order Chiroptera; family Vespertilionidae; genus Myotis; species Myotis brandtii. The sequence continues at coordinate 1,344,752 of NW_005371930.1, read as the reverse complement.
GACGCAGAGGGTGCCCGCGGTGTGGACAGTTCTGCCGGGGTCAGGTCCTGTCCGCACTGCTTCCCCAGGTGTGACCCTCCAGCCCCAGCTGGCTAGTGTCACCTTTGCCACCAACAACCCCACCCTGAGCACCGTGGCCCTGGAGAAACCGCTCTGCATGTTTGACAGCACAGAGGCCCTCAACGGCACCTATGAAATCTACCTCTACGTCCTGCTCGACTCGGGTGAGGGCCCTGCTCCCCTCCGGCCACGGCCACAGCCACAGCCACGCTGAACGGGTCTGACCTGTCCACGGGGAGGGAAGGGCAGGTGGAGGGGTGCTCCCTCCCTGTGAGGAAACCACTCCCGCACCTCACCAGCCTGCACTGTGTCTGCCTGAGCCAGCGCGGGCTGGGCCCTGAGGGACACCCTGTGTGGGGGGAGTTATGACAGCACCGGCCGCCAAGCACCCACCGCCTCATGCAGGTGCCCGGCGCCCCGGAGAGCTGATATTTACGGCCGCCCTTGAGCAGCAGGGTTTGAGCTGCACGGTTCCACTTAGATGCAGATTTTTTCAATAAATACTGTAACTGCGTTTTTTCTTACAACAGGTCCTTTCTCTTACTGTATTATAAGAATACAATCTAGAACCCATATACATACACAAGAAGTGTTAACTGACTGTTGATGTTATTGATAAGGCCTCCCTCCACAGAAGGCTATTGGTTAAGTTTCGGGAGTCGAAAGTGATATGCAGATTCCCCCTGTGCCCTCACCCCCCATATCGTTCAGGGGTCACATGTATTAGGTTGCCCATCACAGAGCAAAGAATGAAGGCTCCGAGGGGCCGAGGGACTCACCGGGGCCGCCGGAGCGGACGGCGAACCCAGGCTCTGGTCCTCAGGCCCCGCTCTCCCCGAGGCGGCTCCAGATCGGTGTTTCCCAGGGAGCCTGCTGGCTCCGGTCCAGCCTTCCCCGGTCACAAAGGAACCCAGTGACCACCTCTTACATTTCTAGCAACCAGCCACTTACAGCACCTCACTCAGGTCATCGACTTCACTTTTCCTGGGAACACTGATTGGCCGCCTGCCTGGGCCCGAGCTGTGGGCTGGCGGGCATTTCTCTCCCAGTTCCCAGGCCTCATCACCAGCTGGTCAAGAGGAGACCGAGGGCCGGTCAGGTCTGGCTGCTCCCCCTGAACCTGTGACCCTCCTTTTCCCTTCACACAAGGCAGAATCCAGGGCTCTCGGCAAGGAAGCGACAGTGGATGTGGGGTGGGGGTGGGGGTGGGGGGAGGCTTACAGGCCTGTGCCAGGAGGGGGTGCATGAGAGCTGCACACAGGGCCGGCACCTCCATTGCACAGGGAGCCCTGAGGGTGGGGACTGAGCCTGTTTGTGCCTGCGACCCAGGGCCCAGCACAGCGCTGGCTCAGAGGGTGCTCGGGGGGCGTTTGATGAATGACTGAGTGAGTGACTGAGCTGGGGTGGCCGGGACCTCACTCCCGGCACCACCCCCACAGCCAGCTCCAGGAACGCCTCCGTGCAGGACGGCGCCAACACCCCGCTCAGCTCCACGTTCCAGCAGACGGCAGGAGGGAGGACGGGCCCCTACAAGGCCGCGGTCTTTGAGCTGACCCCCTGCAGCGACCTGCCCAGCTTGGACGCCGTGGGGGATGTGGCCCGGGCCTCGGAGATCCTGAATGCATACCTGATCAGGGTGGGCGACAATGGGACCTGCCTGTCGGACCCTAACTTCCAGGGCCTCTGCAACCCGCCCCTGTCGGCGGCCACGGAATACAGGTGGGTGTGGGCACCGGCGCGAGCCAGCAGTTGTGCCCCAGCCCCGCCTGACTCGGGAAGACCCCGAGCTGGTGAAGTGTGAGAGGCCACATGTCTGAAGAGCCTACTATGTGCCAAGACCATCTCGGGTCCCATAAGGGGCTTCCGGGGTGTGCGGCTGTGCACAGGGCCCCGTGCTCAGAAGGGCCCCCACTTGGCTGAAATTCTTCATTTTGTAACAAGGGTCCTGAGTTATGCACCTGGTCCCAGCCCATCACCCAGGTGGCAGCCACCCACGAAACCCCCTTCACTTGACCGGGAAGGACATTGTGGTCTAGAGCGGGAGGGAGCCACCTGGTGGAAAGCTGGGGCCCAGCATGACCTGGAGGCCTGGCTGAAGCTTCGCCAGCTCCCAGCCCACCCTCTGCTTTTCCTGCCTCGCTCCGGCGCACCTGGGTGTGGCCACCCCACCACAGTGGGTCCCTCAGCCATGCCCACAGATGGGGGCTCAGCCCCGACCCATGGCCAGGGGGCTTACCAGGTGCCAAAGCCTCTCTTGTTACCATGGAGATGCCTAGGTTGGGGGTCTCTGTACCTCCCAGGCTGCACTTGGGGGCCAGGCCATCACTCACCTGCCATCCTCTCCCCTCCCTTCCTTTGGCCCCAATCACCAGGCAGGACAGGAGCCCTGTCTCCTCTGCCCCCCTCAGCCCTCCCTCCCTGCTGACCTGGACCTCTCCCTCCTCCTGGATCGCAGAGCTCACCACCTGGGCACACATCTGTGTCCCAGCCTCTTCCAAGCCTGGAGAAGTGGGGCTTAGAGATTTTAAGAGTCTTATTTTTGGTTCTTTACATGTTAAGCTAGAGGCTGTCAATTTATTAGTTCTCAGGACATCCATCATTTTAAACTGACCTTCAGTCGGCTATGGGCATTTTGTACTGTAGCTCCTGATCTTCCTTTAGGATTCTAATGCTGGGTGGGGCTTTCTTCATGTAAAAGGTAGGCCTTATCCCAGAGCAGAGCCGTGGGCGTGGGAATGGATATTATTATTCAAGCCCCATTTGTGGGACCAACGGCCAGTCTGGGAGCAGTGGAATGCAAAAGTGCAAGGAGGACGAAGGGTCAACACTCATCAGATACACTACACGCGTCATGTACGCCATAGAGAAGCAGAGGGGCTCTGGAGGGAGAGTCTGGAGGGGACCCCTGACGCCGAGGACTGCCTGGAGGAGGTGACACCTGAGCTCAGGAAAGGGTCCCGGCAGTGATATGCAGTGAAGGTGCTGATGCAAAGCCCAGCACCGCCCTGTGCCCAGAGCCCACTGTGGCCGCCTGGATTGCCCTCTAGAAGTCCCCGCTCTGTCCCCCACTCCAGCCACCCTGATCCCTCCCACCTCCAAGTGGCCGGGCTCACAGGATGGATGGAAGTCATCAGAGCTCCGTCTCCTTTCAGGTTCAAGTACGTCCTCGTCAATATGTCCTCGGGCTTGGTGCAGGACCAGACCCTGTGGTCGGACCCTATCCGAACCAACCGGAGTGAGTGGTGGGAGTGGGCGGGGCGGGCAGGAGTGGATGGTGGTGTGTGGGGGTTCCTCAAGGGAACCTGGGAAAGCAGACTGGGGCTGTCACTCTGAAAACGCTCACAGACACAGGCAGGCCATTGGGTGATGAGGAAAATGCATTTTAAAACAACTGAGCCTTCCCCTGGACACTGTTTGGCACTGGCCAGAGCAGGGGGAGCCCTGGGCACCTGCTCCATCGCCCAGCGCCCTCTGCTTCACCTTTAATAGTTTGTAATCTGCATCCCACCCACCTCACCCGGAGGCTGCAGGCCTGTGTAACTGAAAGTTATGCACAAAGACAGTTAAAAGAGGGAGAGCCCGGCCAGTGTGGCTCAGCGGTTGAGCATCAACCTATGAACCAGGAGGTCATGGTTCGATTCCCGGTCAGGGCACATGCCCGGTTTTTGGGCTCCAGCCCCAGTAAGGGGTGTGCAGGAGGCAGCCGATCCATGATTCTCTCTCATCATTGATGTTTCTATCTCTCCCTCTCCTTTCCTCTCTGAAGTCAATAAAAATGTATTTTTTAAAAAGGAGGAAGAGACCAGACACACTCAAGAGAAAGTTGGGAATTGGGATGTGGGGACAAGCACCTCAAGGCAGGGGAGACAGTCCTGGAACTGGGTCCCCCTTGTCCCTGGGACCTGCTGCCACCAGGGCTGGGAAGACGCTGTGCATCCTGGGAGGGCTGAGGGTGCAGCGTCTGGGGAGTCATGGGCCTGTGTCCTGCTAGTCACCCCGTACTTGGCGATCGACACGTGGCCGGGCCGGCGGAGCGGCGGCATGATCGTCATCACGTCCATCCTGGGCTCCCTGCCCTTCTTCCTGCTCCTGGGCTTTGCCGGCGCCATCATCCTGAGCCTCGTGTGAGTACCCACAGCTGGAGGCAGGGCTCGGGGACATGCGGACACGCTCCCCTGGGAGCGTCCTCTGAGGCGGGGGAGCCCAACAGGCAAGGGAGCTGCCTTCCCCCCTGGGCGGGGTGGGGCCTGGGAGTGGGGGGCCGAGTCCTGGGGCTCCCAAGGTCAGGGTCAGCCTGGTGGGAGGGGTTTGCGGGCAGATGCCAGGTCTGACACCTACAAATGCACGAGCTTGGGCACGTATCCTATCTCCGTGCCTGAGGATCCCCTTCCGCAGAATGCAGATACTAATAGATATTACCCTCCCTGGGGTTGTGAAGGTCACGTGAGATAATCCCTAGTCTTCAAGGAATCGCCCAGGAGCTGAACAAGTAGTGGATTTTGTTGTCATTGTAATTCATCCAACTGCAGTGCAGGTGGGGAAACTGAGGCCAGAGGGAGAAGGGTGGCCCAAGGTCCCACAGCCAGTCAACACAGGTGGGACCAGCGCCCAGTCTCCTGACTTCACTCCCAGCCCTGAGGTGTGTCTGTTTGGGTCAGACTCAGTCTCCAGGGGACCTGCAGCAGCCACCAGGTGTGCGCACAGCCCACTGTTCCTGGGAGGATTGAGCAGGGGGTGAATCAGGGCAGGACCAGGTGCTGCGGGAACCGGAGGCGGGCAGGGCAGATCCTGCCTGTGTTGTAGGCAGGAAGGGCACCTGGTGTCTGACTATGGGGTCAGACCAGTCCTGGGTTCAGCAACTTCTGTACTCGGGCTCTGGCTAGGAACGAATTCAGAGCCAAGACCCAGACTGTAGGAGAACATCTCTCTATATAAAAGCCTAATATGCAAAGTGTCCCCTCGGGTGGTCGACCTTCGACCTGGAGACAGGGAGTTTGCTTGCTCGATATGATGTGTGCTGACCACCAGGGGGCAGCGTGGAACAATGAAAGGCCCCAGCTGGCAGCCAGCAGCCTGCAGCCGGCAGTTGCTAGGGACCCTACCCATGCACGAATTTCATGCACTGGGCCTCTAGTCCTATATAATAAAGGGGTAGTATGCAAATTGACCGTCACACCCCCACACAAGATGGCTGTCCCCATATGGTCACAAGATGGCTGGCAGGAGAGGGCAGTTAGGGGCGACCGGGCTGGCAGGGGAGCAGTTAGGCGTCAATCAGGCTGGGAGGGGAGTGGTTAGGGGGCAACCAGGCAGACAGGTGAGCGGTTGGGAACCAGCAGTCCCGGATAGTGAGAGGGATGTCCGACTGCCTATTTAGGCCCGATCCCACCGGGGGTCTAGGTCCCCACTGATTGACTGGCCGGCACCCGGGCAGGGTCATTAGTCAGCGCAGCTGGTCCTGAGGCAGCCAGGGTGTCACTTGTCTGGTTTTGCTGCTTTTGCAGCTGAGGCCCAGACGTTATCTCTAGGGAGGAAAGGTCAGGTGGTCTAAACCACATGACCCGTGATATGATTCGGGAGAAAAAGTCACCCTGGGGGTAAGGTCCCACCTTACAGTTGTCACCGGGGCTTTCCACCCTGTTGACCTTCTGTACCTGGCCCATCGTCCTTGCTCTGCTCACGTCTGTCTGGCTGCCCAGCACACCTGGCGCACCAGGCGGGGCTCCTGGAGGGAGGAACAGCAGGAGCCCTCTCTCCTCAGGACAGGGGTGGGTGGAGGTCACATGCAGCGTGCCGCTCAGAGCGAGGGAGCCCCGGGGCTGTGGAGGTCCAGAGGGTGCCTGTCCAGTGGGAGTGGACAGCAGGTGGGACAGCTCCCTGGAGTGGGTGAAATAGTGGGCAGGTGGGAATCAGCCAGGCAGGAAAAGATGTGGGAGGGTCCGGGGTGGGGATGGGGCTGTGAACTTGAAAATCAAGTTGCCTTCTGACATTTAAATGAATAAAAACACAGCCCTAGCCGGTTTGGCTCAGTGCGTAGGGCGTCGGCCTGCGGACTGAAGGGTCCTGGGTTTGATTCCCGGTCAGGGTTGCAGGCCTGATCCCCAGTAAGGGGTGTGCAGGAGGCAGCTGACCAATGATTCTCTCTCATCGTTGATGTTTCTCTCTCTCCCTCTCTAAAATCAATAAAAATATATTTTAAAAAATTAATTAATGAAAACACATAATAGATGAGATTAGCCTGGGAGCAGTCAGGACATGGTGATGCCCCTCCCTCCCTTGGGGCGATGCCCTAATCTGGCCCCAAGGCCCTGTTACGACTTTAGCCTGATTTTTCCCTTTGTCCTGCTATCATCTCTGGCTCCAGCTGCACAGAGCTTGTCACCTTTGCCCCAGACCCCCAGCCATTCCTATCATTGCCCGAAATGCCTTCCTGTACCCTCACTCTTCTCCTTTAGGGCCAGGTGAACTGCCGCCTCCTCCAGGAAGCCCCCCTGTGGCTCCCACTCGGAGTTGTCCATTCTGTGTGGTCATTGCTGTGGTCTGTCTCCTTGTACAACCCTAGCTCTTTAGGGACAGGGGCAATGGCCTCCAGTGTCCAGCTCAAGATAAAGCTTGTAGGTTGTTCACTTAGTTCCAAAAGGGTGACCCTTTTCTTATCCCAGGACGTGGCCCACAGTGAGTGCTCAGGAAAGACTGGTCGACTGAACGAACACATAAGACATAAGACGGCATCTGTGAAAGCCATGTCTCAGCAGGAAGGCCCCCGAGCAGCTCACGGGGTTCGGGCTTGCTCTGCACCCCTAACCCTGGCTCTCTCCATCCTCTCCGTCAGGGACATGGGCGGTTCTGACGGGGAAATCACACACGACTCCCAGATCACACAGGAGGCCGCCCCCAAGTCCCTGGGCACCTTGGAGCCTTCGTACGCCGCTGTGAACCGGGGGCTGCAGCTGGACAGGGCCGAGGTGTATGGCGGCAAGCTCCCGGACTGAGCTCCGTTGGGTCCCGCACGGCGGCCTCAGGGCTCCGCGCAGCCGGGGTCACCCCTGGCCCCACCTACAGCGGAGCAGGGCCAGGGGTCCAACTGCAGGAGCAATTTTGATAAATTCTTCCCAAGAATTTGAGTTCAATAAATATTTACAGAAAGAGTGAGCCGACCAATGAATGAATGCACATGTATTGAGCGCGTGGATTGTGTCTGTCGGGGGCGTGGCTGGGGGACTGATTTTCACTCAAAGCCAAGGTGACGAGGGTGGAGTCGGGGCTGTGGGAACGTGGCCGTCCACCCTCGCCTGTGAGAGGAAAGCCAGCCCCTCTGTGATCATCGTTAGGGCCCATGAGCCGGGCTGTGTGAGCAGCGGTTGGATGTTGTTTGGGTTTGCTGGCTGCGAGGTACTGGAACCCTGGAACGGAAATGAGTCCTGGGTGCAGCCCTGCTGGTAACTCACCTTGTTACCTCCGCAGTCATCGCTTTCTCTCTGGACTCAGTTTCCTCATCTGTGAAATGGGCTGATGTAAACGGTTAACTTCAAGGCCATGCAAGCCTGGGCTCCTTCACAGCTTTCCGGTCCCAGTGGGAGGACAGCAGAGGCTGCAGGACACAGAGGAGGGTGTCAAGGTCACTCAGGGTGAAGAGTCTCTCCAGTCCCGGGTCTCTGCTCAGATGATCCAATTCTGTCTTCTGAGCAAGGTAGCAGGCCCGCTTCCCGTCGTGGAAGGAGAAGAGGTTTGTCAGAGCGGGGTGGTTAGAGCAGGAGCACAGCCCAGCAGGCTGACGGGTGCTCTGGGGGGGCATGCGGGGTGCTGCGGGGGCACACATGCACAAGAGGGACCCCCACGCTGCAAAGGCAGACAGCAGAGGCCAGGAGAAGGAGCCTAGGGGCTGGGAGGGGCCTGGAGAAGCCAAAGCAGTTGTGGGTCAGTCCGGGGAGTGGGAGTCACAGGAGCCCACGGGAGCGAGTCCCTGGGCCCGGGAGCAGGAGGAAGGAGTGGTGGGTGCTGTGCCCAGACCACCTACTGGCTCCTCCAGTCCGTCCTGTAGGCCCAGGAGGCTGGCCTGGGCACCGACACTCCCTTCCCATCCCAGGCCCCTCCCCAGGGCCCCCCAGCTCTCCCGGAGACCCCACAGCAGAGGGAGGTGGCGCTTCTCCAAGTCGGCCCTGGTTAAACACGCGTGCGAGCTTGCCTTCTGCTTTACAGCATGCCCGTGTTCGTTTTATTTTTTAAATATATTTTATTGGTTTTTTACAGAGAGGAAGGGAGAGGGATAGAGAGTTAGAAACATCGATGAGAGAGAAACATCGATCAGCTGCCTCCTGCACACCCCCCACTGGGGATGCGCCCACAACCAAGGTACATGCCCTTGACCGGAATCGAACCCAGGACCCTTCAGTCTGCAGGCCGATGCTCTATCCAAACTGAGCCAAATCGGTTCGGCCGTTTTTTTTTTTAAATGGAGGTTAGAGTCGCAGGACATAAAATTACCCATTTAAAGTGAACAATTCGGTGGCATTTAGCACATTCTCAGTGCTGTGTAGCCGCCATGGCTGTCCAGTTCCAAAACCGATTCCTCGCTTCTAGCAGTTCCACCCCTTTTCCTCCCCCATCAATGGAACCCTGTATGTCAACTCTCATTATTATTATTTTTTAGCCTCATCTGAGGATGTATTTCTATTGGTTTTTAGAGAGAGTGGAAGGGAGGGGGGGAGAGAGAAACATTGATGTGAGAGAGACACCTGGATTCTTTGCCTCCCACATTCGCCCTGGGGCTGGGGACTGAAACCCACTTACACTCCCTTGATCAGGAGTCGAACCCGGGACCCTTCGGTCGGGCCAGTGCTCTAACCATGGAGCACACGGGCCAGGCTCACCCCTCATTATTGTTCCTCCTGGATCACAGCGCCCTCACCCTGCTCTCAGCTGTAATTGTCTAAAGCAGTCTCTAGACCAGAGGTTCCCATTGGGGCACACACCCACAGGGGGGTAGTTTGATTTTTCAGGGGGCAATTCGAGAATGAGTGATTTTTGTGCATTTCTTATGGTTCTAGGGGCCTCATATACAGCATATAAATACGTATTGTGACATATTTATGCATTTCAGTTCTCTATTATATGTTTTGAAATTTTATTTGCTATTTTTTCACATCACTTCATATTATTATTATTTTTTTTAACAATTTCTTATTTTTTAAAAACAATTTCTTAGTGAAATGCCCTTTTGTTCTTTCATTTTTCTCTCTCATGGATGCCATGTTCTTTGGAAGCTTATTTAGACCAAGTGAATGGCCTTTCAGGCTTCCTCCACGTGCATAGGAGTCACTTTTTGAATAATAAGAATTCCAGGTGGAGGGGGGCGGGGGGGGGATCAGGATGTTAGAGATGCTTGGGTGGGGCGTGGCCAAAACGAGGCTGGAACCACTGGTCTAGTCCAGTGGTCGGCAAACTCATTAGACAACAGAGCCAAATATCAACAGTACGACGATTGAAATTTCTTTTGAGAGCCAAATTTTTTAAACTGAAACTATATAGGTAGGTACATTGTTATTAACTTAATTAGGGTGCTCCTAACCTGGCCTTTGCTAAAAACATCCTCAATCTGATTGAGGTACGTTCGCTGAGGTCGACCCCTTCCAACTCTCCCATCCACACTCGTCTTGTATCTTTGTTTCGTCTGTCTCCTTTCGTTCATCCTCTCTATATGTCCAAACCATCTTCGCATACCTTTCTCAATCCTCGACACTACATCTTCTTTCACTCCACAACGTTCCCTAAAATTAACTTAATAAACTTTACTTAAAGTTTTAAGTCTTAGTTAAACTATAGGTACGTTGAATAAAACTTGATATCATACTTAATAACGATATTATTTATTGATAAAATTAAATTCCTTACAATTTACCTTACAATACCCATAAAATTAAATCATGACAATGACTGACAAACACTAATGTGAACAATGGCCTTGCGTCTCCTTGGAAAGTTTGGGCAAGTCAGGTTTGTATGTTGTTGCCCGCACGTGGTATTTTGTGGAAGAGCCACAGTCAAGGGGCCAAAGAGCCGCATGTGGCTCGAGAGCCGCGGTTTGCCGACCACTGGTCTAGACTGACTGGAGGGCAGGTTAAAGGTCGGATCCTTTTCTGTGCTACCTCCCCGGGCCCCCAGCTCGGCACGTGCCATCAGGGGGCAGCACACCAGCCAGGCCTTCTCTCCTCGCTGGCTCGCAGGGCGGTGTTGGAAGCCCTGGGCTGGCGAGACCCCTCAGGGGTGCGATACAGAGAAGGCAGAGCACAGAGCCCTTCAGCCTCGGGGCCTGGCAATGGGGACCCGAAGGCAGGAAGAACTCACGGGGAAGCCCGCCCTCACCCCCAGCTCCCTGGGTGACCCCTGCCCCTGGCATCTGTTGGCTTCCTCAGTCCCAGAACCTCACTGCCACCGAGACTCAGTGTCCCCTAACTCACCCCCCGCTGTCTGCAGACCAGCAGCCCCTCCTCCAACCGCTGGTCCCTGTCACTGTGGCTGTCCCCAGTGG
>NW_005371930.1:1328611-1334116 GCF_000412655.1 Myotis brandtii | reverse complement strand
CCGTTGCTGACTTCCAAGCAGCTGTATCCAGTCTTCGCAGAAGGAGCCAAGCCTGAGGGCGGGCGGGTGGAGGTGCTGGGCTGGCTGCTGAAGCCTCTAATTATAACCGCCCACAGGAGCCATTTCTGCAGCTCCTGCCCAGGTGCCGAGGGACGCCTCCTCGCTGTGGCTAACCCTTCGGAGCTGGGCTCTCCCCCGCCACCCAGATGCCGCTTCCCTTCCTCCCACCAGGCAGCCGCCGCGGCTCATCTCCATCGCCAGGCTGTGTGACTTGGGGCAAGGAGGTCGCCTCTCTGGGCTCCCCTGGCCTCATGGGGCCGCTTCCCGTTTGGGGTTATTCCAAATAGAGCCGCCGCGAACAGCCCATCCCCCGGTGGGCACTGCTTTCACTTCTCTTTTTAAAAAAAATGTTTTTATTGATTTTTTAGAGAGGAAGGAAGAGGGATAGAGATAGCAACATCGATGAAAGAGAAGCATCATCGATCGGCTGCCTCCTGCACACCCCCTACTGGGGAAGCCTGAGGGCGGGCGGGTGGAGGTGCTGGGCTGGCTGCTGAAGCGTCTAATTATAACCACCTTCGGAGCTGGCCTCTCTCTCCCCCGCCACCCAGATGCCGCTTCCCTTCCTCCCACCAGGCAGCCGCCGCGGCTCCTCTCCGTCGCCAGGCTGTGTGACTTGGGGCAAGGAGGTCACCTCTCTGGGCTCCCCTGGCCTCATGGGGCCGCTTCCCATTTGGGGTTATTCCAAATAGAGGCGCCGCGAACAGCCCATCCCCCTGTGGCACTGCTTTCACTTCTCTTTTTAAAAAAATGTTTTTATTGATTTTTTTAGAGAGGAAGGAAGAGGGATAGAAATAGCAACATCGATGAAAGAGAAGCATCATTGATCGGCTGCCTCCTGCACACCCCCTTACTGGGGATGGAGCCCACAACTTGGGCATGTGCCCTGACGAGGAATGGAACCAGTGGCCTTGGTTCATGGGTCAACACCCAACCACTGAGCCACACCAGCCCAGCTGCTTTCACTTCTCCTGGGTAAATACCTAGGTGTGGGATGACTTGGTTGTATGGTATGTGTATGACTCATTTTAATTTTATTTCGACAGAGAGAAACATCCAGGTGAGAGTGAAACATTTTTTAAAAAAATGTTTTTATTGATTTTTTTAGAGAGGAAGGAAGAGGGATAGAAATAGCAACATCGATGAAAGAGAAGCACCCCCCCCCCCCCCCCATCAGCTCACAACCGAATTGAACTGGTGACCGGCCTCTTGGTGCATGGGATGATGCCCAGATGAGCCAGGGCGGCTGGCTCTTTTTTTAAAATTAAATATCCATTGGTTTTTAGGGAGAGTGGAAGAGAGAGGGAAAGACAGAGAGAAACATCGATGTGAGAGAAACACATCGATTGGTTGCCGCCTGCACGAGCCCCGACCAGGGCCCGGGCCGGGGAGGAGCCTGCAACCGAGGTATGTGCCCTTGATCGAAATCGAACCCGGGACCCTTCGGTCTGCAAGCTGACGCTCTATCCACTGAGCCGAACGGGCCAGGGCCTGACTCGTTTTTTAAAAAAAGCTGCCAAATTGTTTCTCAACGTGATTGTATCATTAAAAACAACAACTTGGTTTTGAAGTGATCATCGATTCCAAGGAAATTGCAGAAAATGTGCAGGAGGGTTGGTGTAGCCTTCACCCAGCCTCCTTACCGTTAGCAGCTCATATAGCCAGAGCTTCATTGCAGCACAGCCAGGAACCAGCGCCCGTCCGCCCACAGCCTCGTCCTAGTTCCCTGTTTCCAAACACGCCGTGTGTTTCTATGCAATCTTCTCGCCGCTGTAGGTTGTGTCACCACCACCGTCAAGTACAGCACTGGCCCTTCACCACAGGCTCGTTGCCCTTGGTTGCGGGCACATCCCCAGTAGGGAGTGTGCAGGAGGCAGCTGATCGATGTCATCGATGTTTCTAACTCTCTATCCCTCTTCCTTCCTCTCTGTAAAAAGTCAATAAAATATATTTTTAAAAAATGTTACAGAAATGAGATCACGCAGTCTCATTTGCCAGTATACATGTTACAGAAATGAGATCATACAGTCCTTATTTGCCATCCATGTATCTGCCCAGCTTCCTTCAGCGCCGTTCTGAGTGCTGCCTTTCCATGGGTGAGTGGGGTTCCACGATAGAAACGCCCACACTTTCCCCAGCTCCGAGAGACAGCCGGATGTTTCCAGTTCTTGGCGACTGTGACTGCAGCGCCTGTGAACAGTTGTGTAAGGTTTTCGCATGAACACAGTGTCCATTGTCCCGGGATAATCTCCGAGTGCGATTGCTGGCGCGCACAATGAGCTTGTTTACTTTGAAGGGAAATTGCCAAACTGTTTCCGGGCTGGAAATCATTTTACAATCCTACCAGCGACATGTGGGCGGGCGGGCCAGCTTTTCGGCACCCTCACCAGCATTTGGTGTTATCACTGTTTGGTTCCAGCCCCTCTGATGGGGGCAGGGGACACCGCTCCATGTTCCCCCCGCGGTCTGCGGGAGCTCAGCTCGTCCCCGTCCGGGCAGGGCTGGGATGGCCATTGGGGTGGTGTGCGCCGGTCATCTCACTGGGGTTCTGATGTGCATAGCCTCACTGTATACTAATGTTGAGCATCTTTTCCGGTCCTTATTTGCCACCCATGTATCTTCTTTGATGAATATTGTGCTCAAATATTTTGGCCAGTTTTTTAAAAATTGGGTTGCCTGTCGTATTATCCAGTTATGACTTTGCAAACATCTCCCAGTCTGTGTCTTGCCCTTTTACTTCCAAAGGTGTCCGTCCCTCACCCAACTTCCTCTTTGCGGCCTCATCACGCCCAACACACGTGTGTCCTCTCGGCTTCCCCATCTACACTGTCAGCTGCTAGCACAGTGGTGCTCCTGCCTGTCCCCGGGCCTTAGCAAGGCTGGGTGGGGTGGGGTAGGCGGATGTGGATTGGTGAGTGGAGACCTCAGAGCAGCCTGTTGCAGACTTGCAGGGCCCAGTAAGGAGGGCTGAGCTGGAGCGCGGGTGGGGCTGGGGTGGGCTGGGGTGTGGGCCGACCCCGGGTTGGAGAAGGGGGGCCAGACAGACTTTTCCAAGGGGCACAGGTTAGGCTGCCCTCCTCCCTTCTCCTGCCAGCAAAGCCTTGGGCTACCCCACGGACCCCACCTGCTGCCCAGCGCCCACATCACAGTCCTTTCAGCCATCTGCCTAGCCCCTGGGGCAGCAGAAATGTGATATGGGATGTGTGTTTGTGTGTGTGTATGAGTGTATGTGTGTGTCCAACAGGCTTAATTAACTCCCTTCCATTAGCATGCCTGCAGCATGTGTGTGTGTAAGGGGATGTGTGCACCATGTGAGGCTGCGTGGTGTGTTGTGTGTGTGTAAGGGGATGTGTGCACCGTGTGAGGCTGCGTGGTGTGTTGTGTGTGGCGGGTGTGGTCCAGGGCACAGGGATGTAGGCGTCTCGCCTTCGCACAGTGCAGGGCAGGGCGTCTGTGTATTGGGAGGTGGACGGAAGACTTGTCAGTTGGTCCCCGGTGTCTTTCTGTTCACTCTTTGGAGCAGCCCTCCTGGGGCTGCCTGTGACTCTGTCCCTTCTCTCTTTTCTGACAACGTAAAGCCCCTTCCGGAGCCACACAGCCCCAGCCAGCAATTCCAATGCCACTTTCCAGCTTGGCCTAGTGACGGTCAATCCTCTCTGTTCTTCAGTCTGTTCAAGGGGAACAGTAATACCTATTGCATACAGTGAGTGTGAGGAGGAAGCTAGATGAAGAATTTAGCACATAGTAGGTGCCCAATAAACACACACAGACACACACAAGCATGTCCTTCCACACACACACACATGTCTCTGGGCAGCACACACATGTTCACTCCTCTGTTCATTCAGTACACACTGAGTAAGACGTGCTCATGCCAGCTGGATGGGGGCGGGGACACCGACACCTACACCCTAGCATTAGCAACGTGTGACACACCCACAGGCCAGTGCCCAGCCGGCCCCTTATCTCCTCTGAGAATGCTCGAGGCGGCCAGGTGGCAGTGCCGCTCTCTCAGTAACTTTCCACAACCTGAGAGGAGCTTCGGCTCACTGGGACACGGGGGAGGGGCAGTGTCCCTAGGGCGCCCCTTCTGCTGGCCTCGTCCTCCATGGGCTGAGTTTTCGGGTGGAGGGGTGAGCCTTCCAGCCTGTGCTCGCCCTGAACTGATTAACCTCCGGCTCCACCACCTGGGATGTCCCGCCCGGGCCCCAGTGCACCTGGGCCTGGCCTCTGCCAGCACCTACCCCACAGGGCCATGCTTTCCGAGGTCCCTGCTGGGCCATGTCCCCTGCGGGCCTGGGTGCCGGCACTCAGCACGGAGTGGGTGATCATGAACTAAACTGTATTGCGTTTCAGTCCTGCATCCAGGGCACGGCGAGCTGTATGCAGCGGTGGTTAGATGTGGGGGCTGGGCATGGCACTGCCTGGGCAGCCTTGCAGGGCCTCCGTCTCCTCCTGTCAAGTTAGAATAAGGATGGCACCTTCCTCAGAGGGTTGTTCCCAGGACGAAATGAAGGAACACGTGCCAAGTGCAAAGGGAAGAGCCTGGCCCCACACAGGAAGCCCGGGTCTGCCTTGTGCACTCCCGAGCCACTGGCCCCCTCAGTGTCCTGGGCTCCAGGCCCCCCAAAGTTTACAGGCTGCTGAAACTGCCCAGCACAGCTCCCCTCACAAATGGGGGGCGTCCGTGTGAGCTGGGGGATCTTAACAGCCAATTTATAAACCGGCCGGGATACATGTGCTCAGGAGAGCGGAAACAATCCTGAGCTCGCAGGCTGGGCCGGGCAGGAGGGCGGCCCAGGAACGCTGGGCAGAGGAAGTGGCTTTTGATCCTGAACAGGAAGGGCTGTTCCAGTGGCGGAGAAGGGGAGGAGGAGGCCACGGGGATGATAGGATCACTAGGGCACACTGACCCACGTGCCCGCCCTGTGCCAAGCCGGCTCAGGTAGTCCTCTCAACCACCCCAGGAGGCGGGAACTCGGGCACAGGTGGGCGGGGCGACAGGTCAGAGGGCCTGACCCCATTATCAGCCTGGGAGGAAGAGTATTTGTTGCTGAGGGCTGCACACTAGGAGGACACCCCGGCATTCATAAACAGGTGGGCACCCATCCTGTGCTCTGCCCCGTTCTTGCTTCGGGGGACGCAGGGGTGGACTTGACGGACAGGATCCGGCTCTCACTGGAAGGGAGAGAGAAAACAAGTGTCCTGCATCCGGAGATAAGAACTCTGGAAGGAGCGCGGGCTGCGGGAGGGGGTCGGCGGTTCGAGGAGGGCAGGGGTCTCTGGGCAGCAGGGCGGCTCGGGTGCAGGAGGGCGGCGCGGGATGCTGCAGAGGGGCGCTCCCCATCGCAGCTGATGCCCGACACGATCCTGCCAGGCGCGCCCCCCACCTTTGCAGCTGAGGAACCCGATTTGCACGGCCAGTGGGGGACGTGGGGCTCCCAC
>NW_005371930.1:1327567-1327819 GCF_000412655.1 Myotis brandtii | reverse complement strand
GGCGGGTCCCAGGGCGGGCTTCTCAGCCTCAGGCCCCGGACCGTGGGCGTCTGTCAGTAGCCGCGGGCTTTGTGAATTCCGGTGATAAAATAAAGGCGGAGGCGTTAATAGGTCACCCGGTGACCCTTGGTTACCCCAAGAGCAGGGGCCGGGCTCTCCGCGCCCACATTTGCATCCGTGTTGACTGTTGCGGTGGCCGGAGCGGGGCGGTGTTTAACTTTTAATGCTCCTTGGCGTTGAGGAGTCTAGAGC
>NW_005371930.1:1321373-1327350 GCF_000412655.1 Myotis brandtii | reverse complement strand
CGGCCTGAATTCAGCGGGGAGGGGTGGGTTCTCAGAGGGCTGTTAAGAGGGGAGGAAGTGACAGGTAAGGGGCGGGCTGATGCCTGAAGGTTGCCAGGGCCATGCCAGGCCGAGGGGACAGGGTGGCACGGCAGGGAGGCAGCTACAAAGCAACCGGGTTTGGAAACCAAGAGGTATGTCTGGAGCATAGATCCATCCTGGGGTGAGGTGGCTGGAGCCATATGGTCCCCGTAAGGAAAGAGGTTCTCAGGGTGGAGTTAGGGGGGTTTTTAAAGGAGGGGGGGGGAGGGGCGGCAGCTTTGTTCCCGAGGCCCCCATGCCCTTGGACCTTTCTTTAAAAAAATATATATTTTATTGATTTTTTACAGAGAGGAAGGGAGAGGGATAGAGAGTTAGAAACATCCATGAGAGAGAAACATCGATCAGCTGCCTCCTGCACACCCCCTACTGGGGATATGCCGGCAACCAAGGTACAAGCCCTTGACCAGAATCGAACCCGGGACCCCTCAGTCCGCAGGCTGACGCTCTATCCACTGAGCCAAACTGGTTAGGGCGGCCCTTTCTTGAATTACGGCTTCTACCATCCCCCTGAGCCAGTGACATTCCCTTGGCGGGGAAGGGAGAGGAGCTGGTCGGTGGAGGGGGTGAGGGAAGTGTTCCAAGGAGAGACCACAATGGGAGAAACTGGGAAGTCTGGCCCAGTGCAGGGTTTGAGGCGGACGAGGGAGTCAAGACCAGAGCATGGAACCTTCTGGAAGACTGGAGGAGCTTACTGTTTAAGGGAGGCCGTGGGAGGGTTTAGGAGGGGAGTGCAAGGATTATTTTCCCATTGATTTTTAGAGAAGGTACAAGGGAGGGGGAGAGACAGACAGAAACATTGATGTGAGAGAGACATCCATTGGTTGCCTCCTGCACGCGCCCCAACCAGGGCCGGGGATCGAGCCTGCAACCGAGTTACGAGCCCTTGACTGGAAATGAACCCAGGACCCTTCAGTCCGCAGGCCAACCCTCTCTCCACTGAGCCAAGTAGGCTAGGACGGTGTTTGTGTTTTTGGACACTCACTGTCTGGTGCAGGAGGACGGTTGGAGGGAGCAAGACCACGGGAGAGGCGGCAGTGACCCGGGCAGGGCGGTGGCAGTGGGGCCTGGCTTCCTCAGGCACAGCTACGCTTCAGGTCCAGACCCCCAGACGGGTGAGTTCTCTCCTGCCTGAGTCTGCGGAGTTCTGGGCATTGCCGCCGGGAGCGTTCACCCTCGTGGTCTTTATGCCAAAGAGCAGGTGGTCCCCCAGGGCCGTCTCAGGGTGACCGTCGGGTGTCCCAGGGAGCCCAGCACCCACACAGGAGGTGCAGGCGCCGCCGGGGCTGGATGAGAGGCTGATGCTCAGAGCAGCAGGGCCCTGAGGGTGTGGCCGCCGGCGGGGTCTGAGGGCGACGGAGAGCCCTGGGAAGGCAGACCTGCAGCGGGTCCGTCTGAAACGTCGCTCTGGAGGCACAGCTGGGGGGACCGGAGCAGTGGCAGGGGGTGTGGTAGGGAGACTTAGGAAGACAAAGCCTCAGGACGAGGTGGAAGTCGGAGGAGGCCAGGAGGGTGCTCACGGGAGACTGAGCTGATGCAGGGGTCGGGCCTGCTCTCCTCGCGGCTTTCACGCGTGTAGAATGTGACTAGCGTGGCCGGGGAGCAGAATTTTCAAATGCAAAGGGTTTGGTGGGAAGCAGGCGGTTCTCGGCTTGTTCTTTTAAATGTCATCTCTTTTCTGTTTCCCACAGTCCTGTGAGGTGAAAGTATTATTTCTTTTGTACAGATGAAGGAAGCAGGTCCGATGGTAGAGCGAGGGGTGTCGGGTCATTGAACTTCCAAGGCTGGGCTCTTTCAGGGAGACCCCACTTCCTGCCCCCAGGAGCCTGAGGGTCTTGCCAGGAGCGAGCAGTCCCGAGTGCAGCCTTGCTCCCGCCCAGCCCCCTGAGTTGTTCCCTGTGAAGACCCGTGACAAACACCAAGAGCAAACAGAAAACTGTCCGCCTCCTCGACCTCTGACATCTTCCCACCGGCTTCTCTCAGGTTTTGGAAAATGAATGGGTTAGGCCCATGGTCGGCAAACTGCGGCTCACGAGCCACATGCGGCTCTTTGGCCCCTTGAGTGTGGCTCTTCCTAAGCCTTAGGAGTACCCTAATTAAGTTAATAACAATGTACTTACCTATATAGTTTAAGTTTAAAAAATTTGGCTCTGAAAGGAAATTTCAATCGTTGTACTGTTGATATTTGGCTCTGTTGACTAATGAGTTTGCCGACCACTGGGTGGAACTTCGGATCAGCCAAACTGCGGGCTTGTTACTTTAGGGTGCGTGTTCCTGAGCTGTGGTGGAAGGTTCGGTGGTAAAGGCAGAAGCTAGGGCTGTGGGTGAGGTGTTGGAGGCACAGTGGGCCAGGGAATGAACGCCCAGCACAGTGCAAAGTGACGGAACAGGAGTGAGTGGCCTCTAGTTCCTGGGGGACCTTGACCAAGTCACTGCCTCGGAGTCTCAGTGTTCCTTCTGTAAGAGGGCATTTGGCATCGCATGGTCTCTAGGATCCCTCCAGCTCCAGGAGTCTATCCCTTTAAGTTGAGTCGGAGGTTTGCTTTCTAGAATCTAGAGCATCGCTGGTTTCCCGTGGGACGGATGAGTGCTGGCCTCTGAATTGGTGTGTTTGACCATTATTGGCTTATCGCTAGGAACACGTCTATTTGAATTATGCAACGTGTCGGAGCTGATGGACAAACTGTAAAGCAGTTAATGATTTATCGGTTGGCAGGGCTCCCAGTAAAATGCCAAGTGTATTTGTGTGCCAGTCTGAGCTGCACCGACACCAGGAGAAAACGTGCGTGACTGTTTCCGCGGCGGTTGGCCTCCGAGAGGGTTGAGTGGCGCGGCCCAGTGAGCGGTGGCAGAGGCCACTCCTTGGTTATGGAGAGGGTGGCTGGGGGCCAGGCGTGTAAAATGCTCAGGACTTTCCCTTCACCCCAGTCAGGGCGCCAAGTGCCATCATTAATGTTGCTTTTTGAACTAAACTGTGACCTTTACATTTTTTATTCATAATTTTGTTCTTTTCTTGGTTTGAGCATTTATGCCCAAGCAACTCTGGAGGCACTGGTTTCAAGAAGCAAGTGAGCACATTTTGATTATTACAAAATGAACATTCTCTCTGCCCCCATCGTAATTCATTGACTCAATAAAAGTGATCGGTTTAGTAGCATGTGTTCAAATTAAGGCTTTGTGTTTTCTGTAAATTGAAGGAGTTACATTTGATCAGAACTGTGGTTAAATTTTTTAAAAATTACTTTTTCCACCTCCATTTATTCCCCCTATATCCTCTTGCACCCCCTCCTCCCCCCGCAAGTGGGTGCATTAGTATGCAGTTCTAGTGACTGCGTGGGAAAGTGAGCTGCAGCGAGGGAGAGCGCTGGCTGCTGAGGCGGCCGCAGGAGCAGGTCAGCATTTATATTCAGCTCTGCGTCTGCCCCACAGCGCGTCAGTGGTGTGTGCAGTGGACTTTCCATTTGACAGATTTGGAAACTGAGGTTCAGAGCGGTCTCCCGCGGGGAAGTGGCGGGGTTTCCTCGCCTCCAGACCTGTGCTCTTCCCCGTGGGGCCCGCGCTGCTTCCAGTGGAGAGGTTGCCGTCCCTGGCAGTTCTGGAAGCTTCCTCGTGGTCCCTCTGCACCTGTTTCCCGTGCAGGTGCACCTACTCATGCTCATTGAACTCCCCTGAAACCATAGCTACATCACAGGGGACACTGGTGGTCACAGGTGTGCTTGTCAGACGCACTTGAAGAGTTGCTCTTGTTTCCGTGATTTCTGCTCCTGGGGCCCCTCCCGAGTCTGCACGGAACCAGAGCGCCTGGAGAGGGCAGTTGTGGGGATGCAACCAGAGGAACGGGGGGCATGGTGTGAGGGACCTGCAGTGTCAGTGTGTGTGGGGGGCTGGGAAGTGCCTGCTCCATGGCTCCCAGGCTTCCAGACCTGCCAGGTGGTCCGAGTACAGTTGATGGGTTTTGGCCCCTTTAAGGACATTCCAGTCCTCAGGAAGGACACCGGTTACATGGATTACACTTAAACTGGTATCTCCAAGTCTCGGGTCTGCTGGGAGCAGCACATTTATACTACGTAGCAGTCCCTCATTTCTGATGTGGGTCACTATTGTTTTCTTGACACTTTTGTCTTCCTTCTCATCCTTCTAATCATCATGGCTGTGGAGACGGGGGTGGCGAGTACATCCGACACCCCCCGGTTCTGTAGGCCAGGGCCTTAGCTGGTTGTAGGTTCTGTCCCTGGCTGGGTGGGGGTGGGGGGCTGGGCTGTCAGCTCCGGTGCTGGGGCTCACCACTGGCTCACCCTCCCAGGAGTGCAGGCTCTCGCGTCAGAGCTTATCAAACTCTTTGTTGTGATGGTGGTGTTAATCCTCAACGAGGATATTTTTCCACTTTTAGAGAGAGTGAAAGGGAGGGGTGGAGGGAGGGAGGGAGAAACATTGATGTGAGAGAGACACATTGATTGGTTGCCTCCTGCATGCGCTCTGAACAGGCCTGGGAACAAACTTGCAACCCAGGCATGTGCCCTTGATTGGGAATCGAACCCCCGGCCCTTCAGTGTCCAGGCTGACACCAGGGCAAAGCGCTTACCAAACGCTTGCTTGCTTGCTGATATTCCATCGGCCAAAGAAGTCACATGACCAAGCCTAGAGTCAGTGGGTGAGGGGCCTATATAAGGGTATGGTTACCAGGGGGCGCAGTGGTGAGGGGGGAGGTCTTTAACAGGCTAGCACAGTGGGGTTAGGGAGTGGAGGGCGGGGCTTGTTTTGCCAGCTGTAAATGACAGCTGGTGTTTATAGTTTACTCTCTTATGCATTGGGACTCAGTTTGATGAGCATTTATTTGGTTCTGGATGCTGGGAATTCAAAGAATAAAGCAATCTCCGGCTACTCGGAAGCTAGTTCATAAAATACTCCTAATCTCACAAGTGAAGCAGAAAGCGTCCTGCTAAGACTTAGTTGGGCTTAGGTAACACGGGCAGGAGCTGCTCACGCGGATCGGTGCCGGGGCCCATGGTGCTGCCAGAAAGCGCCGCTGGGTCCTTGGGAAGAAATGGGCTGCTATGATGACTTGGCGTTGGCCCTGCAAGCTGTGGTGACAACAGAATCACCAAGGAAACCAAAAGATGCAGCTTCTGAAAGTCCCTGGAGGCGTTTGTTATGTTATCTGGAACCCGACTGGCCTAGAAGAGCTGGGTGGGAGCACATGCGGGCTCGCTGTGCGTCCAGAACTTCTAGGGTCCCGTGCTCGGGGCTTTGGGTGTCTCCTGCTTGGCCTTGTGTGCAAACAGGAGAGGTTTGGAGTGCTTTCTAGGGTACGGAGATGCGGCTCTGTGATTGTGCTGCTGGAGAACAGGAAATGAGGTAATGTCTTGTAAGGTCCTGTTGCACGAACTTAAATGCCTAAATATGGGCAGCTGAGCCCTCACTGCAGTCACGGAGCGGAGCGGAGCTGCGGGATAATTGGTGCTTCCGCGGCGGCCCCTCGGCCTGCCGGGAGACGTCAGTGCGAGTCTGGGAAGGTTCCGTGTGAAGCTGAGCCGGCTCCAGCCTCCAGCTCAGGCCCAGGAAGAGGTTGGAGCCCTTACCCAGCAACCAGCCGGCGAAGCTCGCCGCGGGAGCTCAGTTGTCAGAGCGAGAACTTGTTCTTTCGGGAAACTCTGAAATCACTTGATGAGGAGTTAAGTCCAGCCCATAAAAGTTTACACTGTTCGTACCTTTTTGCAGATGTGTACGTGCAATGTTCAGTTTTTCAGTGTGTCACTATAACCATGAATGTATGGAGGATCAAAAGCAGTTGAACAATAATTAAAAGAATTAGAGATTTTTATTTTTTAATTAATCAATTAATTTTTTATTTTTTAAATCAATCACCTGAAGATATGTATATATATATATATATATATAT